>NC_134353.1:896592401-896892401 GCF_048569485.1 Anomaloglossus baeobatrachus | reverse complement strand
TGGTGGGACCCTCGGCTCAGGTGGTACCACCGGTTTCCACTGCACAGATGGCAGGGACAGAGTTTGCACGTTTGACTGAGCAACTCTGAGTCGCTTTCACATTCCATGGCCCAGTCTATGAACAGAGGGGCTGCTAAGATACTGGAAGCTTCGCAGTCCAGACCGGTAACACAGGGCCAGGGCGCTGTGAGTTCATCGCTCCCAGGCCCCTCTGGGTCGGTACAACAAGGGGCTCCTGGGGTAACACCCAGATCCCACGGTGAGATCTCCGACACGGACCGCGGCCTCAGACAGGCTAACCGGGCTCGCTGGGAACCTTCCACGACTTCATCACGCTGTTCGAGGTCTCAGCTTGAGGACTCTCGGGAGAATGAAGCAGAGGTCGCAGCTCAGGGCTCTGACCCTGACGTTGCTCTCAATCTGGATACACCTGAAGGGGACGCCATAGTAAATGACCTTATAGCGTCCATCAACCAGGTGCTAGACCTCTCTTCCCCATCTTCTCCTATGGAGGAGTCTGCTTCACAGCGGGAGAAACACCAGTTTAGGTTTCCCAAATGTACACGGAGTGCGTTTTTTCGATCATTCTAACTCCAGAGAGGCTGTCCAGAAGCACAGAACTTTCCGGACAAGCGCTTTACTAAGCGCCTTAATGACACACGTTACCCTTCCCCCCCCTGACGTAGTTAAGGGTTGGGCTCAGTGTCACAAGGTGGATCCTCCAGTCTCCAGACTGGCGCCTAGATCCGTAGTATTAGTGGCAGATGGTTCATTTCTCATGGATGCCACTGACAGGCAGAGGAACTCTTCTGCATGGCGGTCTAAGTCACGTCCTCCAAAGACCACCGGAGGCACCGTCTCCAAGGCGGCCTCCTCATGACTTTCGGCCGCCCCAAACCGCATCCTCGGTCGGTGGCAGGCTGTCCCGCTTTTGCGACGCCTGGTGGCCACATGTCAAAGACCGATGGGTGAGAGACATTCTGTCTCACGGTTACAGGGTAGAGTTCAGCTCTCGTCCTCCGACTCGTTTTTTTCAGAACATCTCCGCCCCCCGAACGGACCGTTGCGCTTTTTCAGGCGGTGGACACTCTGAAAACAGAAGGAGTGGTGATCCCCGTTCCCCTTCAGGAACGCGGTCGCGGTTTTTACTCCAATCTGTTCGTGGTGCCAAAAAAGGACGGCTCATTCCGTCCCGTTTTGGACCTCAAATTGCTCAACAGACATGTGACAACCAGGCGGTTTCGCATGGAATCCCTCCGATCTGTCATCGCTTCGATGTCCCAAGGAGACTTCCTAGCAGCAATCGACATCAAAGATGCCTATCTCCATGTGCCGATCGCTCAAGAGCATCAACGCTTCCTGCGTTTCGCCATCGGGGACGATCACCTTCAGTTTGTGGCACTGCCTTTCGGCCTGGCGACAGCCCCAAGGGTCTTCACCAAGGTCATGGCATCCGTCGTAGCGATCCTACACTCTCAAGGCCACTCGGTGATCCCTTACCCAGACGATCTCCTAGTCAAGGCACCCTCACGGGTGGCTTGTCAACACAGTCTGACCGTTGCTCTGGAGACTCTCCAGAGGTTCGGGTGGATCATCAATTTTTCCAAAGTCGAAATCGTCTCCGACCCAGTTACTGACATACCTTGGGATGGAGTTTCATACACTCTCAGCAATGGTCAAGCTACCGCTGGACAAACAGCGGTCGCTGCAGACAGGGGTGCAACCCCTTCTTCGGGCCCAGTCGCACCCCTTGAGGCGCCTCATGCACTTCCTGGGGAAGATGGTGGCAGCAATGGAGGCAGTTCCATTTGCGCAATTTCATCTGCGTCCTCTCCAATGGGACATTCTCCGCAAATGGGACAAGAGGCCGACGTCCTTAGACAGGAACGTCTCTCTGTCTCTGGAAGCCAAGACCTCACTTCAGTGGTGGCTTCTCCCCACTTCTGTCAAAAGGAAAAGCCTTTCTGCCCCCATCCTAGGCTGTGGTCACGACGGACGCGAGCCTGTCAGGATGGGGAGCGGTTTTTCTCCACCACAAGGCTCAGGGAACCTGGACTCCGACAGAGTCCTCCCTTCAGATCAATGTTCTGGAGATGAGGGCAGTGTATCTAGCCCTCAAGGCGTTCCATCGGTGGCTCGAGGGCAGGCAGATCCGCATACAGTCGGACACACGCCACGGCGGTTGCGTACATCAACCACCAGGGCGGCACTCGCAGTCGTCAAGCCTTCCAAGAAGTCCGGCGGATTCTGCTGTGGGCGGAGGCCACAGCCTCCACCATCTCCGCAGTTCACATTCCGGGCGTAGAAAACTGGGAAGCAGACTTCCTCAGTCGCCAGGGCATGGACGTGGGGGAATGGTCTCTCCACCCGGACGTGTTTCAAGAGATCTGTTTGCCGCTGAGGAACGCCGGACGTCAGATCTCATGGCGTCCTCGGCACAACAACAAGGTCCCGGGCATTCACGGCACGGTCTCAGGACCAGCAGAGCTCTGGCGGCGGACGCCTTAGTTTCAGGATTGGTGCGTCGCAGTTTCAACTGCCTTATTTATTCCCTCCTCTGGCAATGCTGCCCAGAGTGTTGCGCAAGATCAGGTCCGACTGCCGCCGGCGCCATCCTCGTCGCTCCAGATTGGCCGAGGCGGTCGTGGTACCCGGATCTGTGCATCTCACGGTGGGGCAACCGTGGGCGCTCCCAGACCGACCAGACTTGCTATCTCAAGGGCCATTTTTCCATCTGAATTCTGCGGCCCTCAACCTGACTGTGTGGCCATTGAGTCCTGGCTCTTAGCGTCCTCAGGGTTGTCTCAAGATGTCATTGCCACTATGAGACAGGCAGGAAACCAACGTCAGCCAAGAATCTATCACAGAACTTGGAGGATCTTCTTATCCTGGTGCTCTCAGAGGGGGTTACCCCCTGGCCGTTTGCCTTACCCAGGTTTCTTTCCTTCCTTCAATCGGGATTGGACAAGGGTTTGTCTCTCGGCTCTCTCAAAGGTCAAGTCTCGGCGCTTTCCGTATTTTTTCAACAAAGCGTCTAGCCAGGCTTCCGCAGGTCTGCACGTTCCTGCAGGGAGTTTGCAACATAGTCCCACCTTACAAGCGTCCGCTGGAACCCTGGGATCTCAACATGGTTCTACGGGCTCTTCAAAAACCACCTTTTGAGCCGCTGCGGGATGTCTCTCTATCACGTCTTTCGCAGAAGGTGGCATTTCTAGTGGAGGTTACTTCACTCCGTAGAGTGTCAGAGCTTGCAGCGCTGTCATGCAAAGGGCCCTTTCCTGGTATTTCACCAGGATAAGGTGGTTCTGCATCCGGTCCCGACTTTCTCCCTAAGGTGGTGTCCACTTTTCATTCTCAATCAGGATATCTCCTTACCTTCATTTTGCTCTCATCCAATTCACCAGTATGAAAAGGATTTGCATTTGTTAGATCTAGTGAGAGCACTCCGGATCTACGTGTCTCGCACGGCGCCCCTGCGCCGCTCTGATGCGCTCTTTGTCCTTGTCGCTGGCCAGCGTAAGGGGTCGCAGGCTTCCAAGTCAACCTTGGCTCGGTGGATCAAGGAACCGATTTTTGAAGCCTACCGTTCTTCTGGGCTTCCGATTCCTTCAGGGCTGAAAGCCCATTCTACCAGAGCCGTGGGTGCGTCCTGGGCATTGCGGCACCAGGCTACGGCTCAGCAGGTGTGTCAGGCGGCTACCTGGTCGAGTCTGCACACTTTCACGAAAACACTATCAGGTGCATGCCTATGCTTCGGCAGATGCCAGCCTAGGTAGGCGAGTCCTTCAGGCGGCGGTTGCCCACCTGTAAGAGGGGGCCGTTGTTTCGGCTCTTTTTATCGAGGTATTCGTTTACCCACCCAGGGACTGCTTTTGGACGTCCCAATTGTCTGGGTCTCCCAATGGAGCGACAAAGAAGAAGGGAATTTTGTTTACTTACCGTAAATTCCTTTTCTTCTAGCTCCTATTGGGAGACCCAGCACCCGCCCCTGTTCCCTTCGGGCTGTTTGTTCTTTTGTGTACACATGTTGTTCATGTTGAATTGTTCTTTTGGTTCATGGTTTCAGTTCTCCGAACATCCTTCGGATTGAATTTACCTTAGACCAATTTATAAGTTTCCTCCTTCCTGCTTTGGCACCAAAACTGATGGGCCCGTGATGCACGGGAGGGTGTATAGGCAGAGGGGAGTGGTTACACTTTTTAAAGTGTAATACTTTGTGTGGCCTCCGGAGGCAGTAGCTATACACCCCAATTGTCTGGGTCTCCCAATAGGAGCTAGAAGAAAAGGAATTTACGGTAAGTAAACAAAATTCCCTTCTTTTCTCCTGAGCACCAGAGCTATAGCGGTTGAGCACAGCTTACCCTCTACTGACTGAGTAGGGCAAGACTTAACAAAAAACAAAACAACAAATGTGATTAAAATCTATGGTGAATTGTAGAATCTGCTAGAATGTGCTACACTTTCCAAAAAAAGTGAAAGTGTTACATCACAGCTCATATATCTTCATATGCTGCATTAAAACGCAGTTGTGTATATGATGAGGACTAAAAGCTGCAGAAAGAGGTACAAGTGTGACCAGCACCACAATTTGCTTTGCCTTAAAACATGCTGCTGATATTTAATTTTAACAAAGTGATCTGCAGAAAAAAAGAACAAATGCTCCATTGAGAATTTCCCTTTAAAGTAGAGGGTTTTTAAGGCCACATACCCAATCTGTGTGGATGGATGTGATGGCATAAATTAGCAGAGGGCTAAATTAGTGCTACAGCTATCACTGCATCTGCCGATCGTCCGTGGAAAGTGCACAGCGCTGTAGAGTCTAATGTATGCAGATTAAAAAAAAAAAAAAAAATCACTTTCATCTCATCAAAAATGTTGATGTGATAAGTAAACAATGCTATAGTTAAGACTAGAAAAAAAAAATATGAAATTTCTGAGGGGTCCTTATCCCCCCCCCACCCCATTCTTACTGGAAAGGGTTGTAAGAAAAGTTTCTCAAAAGTTCTATATAATCCAAACAGGTGCCATTGAATGTTACAACATTAAAAACAAACCGTGGGTGTGACCAGCAAGCAACATGAGTGGTCGCACTTGAGAGCAGCTCCGCAGTCCAACTCCTTTTTATAGGCATTAATCCTGCCGAAATCGGTAACCAAACATACCGTTAGATTCCTCCCGGTGTGGTGACCATTTTGAGCTAAGACCTGAGCATGGGACGTAGTGCAACAGCGGCCGAGAAGCTGAAGAAATTACTCAGGACCCCAGCAAGATGGCAGTGCGGGAAGTCAGCGAGACGGAGGATGAGGAGTGTGCAGAGGCTGAACCTGAGGGAGAGCAGGAACTGACCTTACAACAGGTCACGACACGTCTCCTCACGGCGATTCAGGATTCTAAGGTATCACTAACGGGCAAGATCGAGGAGCTGAAAATTGATGTGGGTCTCCTCAGACTGGATTTGCAAAACCTCCGGGAGCGAGTCAAGGAGACTGAGCAGAGGATCTCCTCTCTGGAGGACGACGCAAGACCGATGCCCGGTAGGCTATCTTCTCTGGAGCAAGCGGCAAACACTTGGGCGCAGAGGGCTGACGACCTGGAAAACCGCCTCAGTCGCAACAACCTGAGAATCCAGGGGATGCCTGAGAGAACTGAGGGGAACGACCCATGTAAGTTCATGGAAGCTTGGCTTACAGAAACCTTCCCTGATGCGATGCTATCCTCGGCCTACACCATAGAGAGAGCCCATCGGGTCCCAGCTAAACCTCCTCCCCCCCGGGTGTGCAACCTAGACCTCTCCTAGCTCGACTGCTGAGCAGCAGAGATAGAGACGCTATCCTGAGTGCTGCGAGCGTAAGGGCCTGATATTGTATAATAATGCATCCATATCGATCTTCCCCAACTTCTCTGCGGCCCTCCAGAAAACGAGGGCATCTCATCCAGGTGAAGAGGCGACTCAGGGAGCATCAGATGGCCTACTCCATGATTTTTCCTGCCCACCTTACAGTGGTCCATCAGGAATGGTCCCTGTTCTTCACCTCTCCTGCGGAAGCGAAGGAATGGATCAGTTCGCTGAAGCTTGGAAGGAAGCGCTGATGCGGGCCCGACTCCTGCAATGTTCTGGGGGTCACTATTGCGTCTAGCTTGCGGCTTTCTTGACCTGGAGCCCCGCAATCTTGATCGTCCGGAAGGATGCATTGATGCGGGTCCGGTTCCTGTGCGATGTGTTCAGGGTCGCTATTGCGTTTGGATTGCGACTCCTTTGATCTGGAATCCCGCAGCCTCAGTTGTTGGGAAGGAAGCGCTGATGCGGGTCCGGTTCCTGTGCGATGTGTTCAGGGTCGCTATAACGTCTAGTTTGCGACTCCCTTGATCTGGAAGCCCTCAGCCTCAATTGTTGGGAAGGAAACGCAGATGCGGACCTGGTTCCTGCGATACTTACGAGTCCTTATTGCGCCTAGATTGCGGCTCTCTGGACCTGGAGCCCCGCAGCCTCATTCACTGTTGCGTCGTTTTGGAAGCCCGTGCTACAGTGATCCTTGGCTCCTGACCGGGAGGCTCGGAGTCTCACCCTCAGATGGGAGCCTGGCCCCATCGCTATTGTGTCGCTCTGATGCGGGACACGGAGGACTCGAGATAGTTCACAAGTCATGGGCCGGATTAACACTTTACTTTTGGAACGTCATATTCTGCATCGCAGTTGGGAATAGTACAGCTCCTTACTATTGGTTTTTAATAAGCCCACGGTTACCGTATGTTATAGATTTATATGCCTTATTGCTACTTTCCCACTTCTCCCCTCCCCCGCCCCCCCATCCTCCCAACCCCTACCCACCATCCCTCTAATCCCCCCCCCTCAATCCCCCCCATCACCCATCCTCGTCTCCCCACACTCCCTATTCCAACCCCTGTCCCCCCGATCCCCTTCCTCCCACCTTCTCCCAATCCCATATCATGTCCCCCTAACTACCCCCTCGTCCTTCTCCTACCCTACTCCCTCCCCCTCACCCCTCCCAAACCCCACCGCCCTCCTCACTCAACACCCCCCCTTTCCGTCTCCCACTCCATACTCCGGTACCCCACTTCTCCCCCTCCACTCCCCCCTCGCCCCCTCTTTCCCCCCCTCCCCCGTCACTCTCTTTTCCCCATCCCCAATTTCCCCCCCCCCTTTTTTTCCCCCCTCTCTCTCCCTCCCCCCATCTCTTTTTTTTTTTTTCCTTTCCCTCTCTCCCTCGTTCCCCTTTCTCCCCCTCCTTTAACCTTTACATGCCATTTACCCATGATGATTGATATTTGCAATAAGCTGAACTGCAGGAGTGGCTCAGGTCCTTGACTGAGGACTCCCCCGTACCAAGCATAACATCTAGCCACGTTAGTTAACCCTAGACGTTTCTAGGGAAAATCTCTCCAGGTCACACTGCTGGGCCTGTTCTTGTCGTCTGCATTGGGCAGCCGAGTGTTTAGGGGTACGTTTACCCGCGTTAAGTTGTAGGTTAAGAATTTGACATACTTTGTTCAGATCCACAGGTGATATTTATTAATGGTCTTAAATTTAATGACCTGGAATGTCAGGGGACTGGGCACGGCCAGGAAAAGGGCGGCAGTTTTTTCACACATCAAAACATCCAAGGCTCAGATCGTATGCTTACAGGAGACCCATTTGCTGTCTGAGAGAGTTAGATTTCTTAAGAAGCCATGGATTCAGCGGTCAGCACACTTTACTCATTCTTCATTCTCCAGGGGAGTATCGGTATTGATTCATAGATCACTGCGCTGGGACCCGGGAAAGATTGTAAAAGACCCCGAGGGTAAATATGTATTTCTTTGTCGCTCCATTGGGAGACCCAGACAATTGGGTGTATAGCTTCTGCCTCCGGAGGCCACACAAAGTATTACACTTGAAAAAAGTGTAACCCCTCCCCTCTGCCTATACACCCTCCCATGCATCACGGGCTCCTCAGTTTTAAGCTTTGTGTGGAAGGAGGCACACATCCACTCATGCTCCCATTTTAGTCAGCAGCAGCTGCTGATTTTATCGGTTGGAAGAAAAGAGGGCCCCCACAGGGCCCCCGGCATGCTCCCTTCTCACCCCACTAAGTCGGCGGTGCTGTTAAGGTTGAGGTACCCATTGCGGGTACAGAGGCTGGAGCCACATGCCGTTTTCCTTCACCATCCCTTAGAGGCTCTGGGAGAAGTGGGATCCTAACCGGTCATCCATTCACTGGGACCGGGCTCCCTCCGCAGCCCTTGTGGGAATCTGCTGGACAGGAGTCTTTGTATCCTCAGGGACAGGGCCCTGCATCTAAAGGTACTCTGTGTCCCCATGGGGACGGTGCATGGAGCGCTTGTTTTCACAGACGCTGCAGCAGCTGCTGGTTTTGTGACGACCGGGACTTCCGCGCCGACCGCGCCTGTTTGTCGGCCGCGGTATTAAATTTAGTCCCCGGCTTCATTGCGGCCTAATACCATAACTCCCGCCCCCGGGCCTGCCAGTCAGGGGTAAGGGCGGGACGGTCGACCTGACGTCGGCAGTGAGGGCTGGAGCATACTTTAGGTTTCCTCCCCCCCTCTCTGATCACTGTGGGGCACCAGATTCCCGCACTTTACTAGTCGCCGCCCACGGCTCCCTCCTTCCCAGAGAGCTCCGGCAGCCATTTTTACACATTCTGCCGGTGGAGGATTTCAGGAACGAGCTCTGCAGCTCTGGGAGAACTAAGGCAGGGAATCTGGTGGACACACACCGCTTTGGGCGGTCGGTAAGCCACACCGGTCACCCGGTGCTGGTCCCCCTAGGGTGCCGGAGTATATATATATATATATATATATATATATATATTTTCTCTGTTCGGCCGGGTTGTTTTGCTTTTGGCTATATACCCTCAGTGATCACTCTGCTAGGAGACAACAGCATGTCGTCCACAAGGAGCAAGGGCGCTAAGGCAAAAGGTTTTTTTGCAACCTGTAGCTCTTGTGCGGCTATGTTACCTGCAGGTTACACCTACCCTCACTGTGAGCAATGCTCGACCCCCGTTTTGCTTGCTCAGCCGGAGCCTCGGTCACTAGTGGGCCCCTCGGCTCAGGCAGACCCTCCTGCTTCCCCTGTCCAGGCGGCAGGGACAGAGTTTGCAGTTTTTGCTGAGAAACTCTGAGTTGCTTTCACAGTCCATGGCTCAGTCTATGGACAAATGGTCTGCCAAGCTGCTTGAAGCTTTGCAGTCCAGACCGGTCCTTACACAGGCCCCGGGCACTGTTGGATCATCGCCTCCAGGCCCCTCTCGGTCTGCGCCGCAGCGTGCTCCCGGGGTGGCCCCTAGGTCTCACGTGGAGGACTCCGGCACGGACCACAGTCCCAGACCGGCTAAGCGGGCTCGCTGGGAATCTTCCCCGACTTCCTCACGCTGCTCGGGGTCTCAGCTTGAGGACTCTCTGGAGGATGAGGCGGACGTCGCAGCTCAGGGCTCTGACCCTGACATTGCTCTCAATCTTGATGCACCTGAAGGGGACACCATAGTAAATGACCTTATCTCGTCCATCAACCAGGTGTTGGATCTCTCTCCCCCGCCTCCACCTGTAGAGGAGTCGGCTTCTCAGCAGGAGAAACACCAGTTTAGGTTTCCCAAACGTACACGGAGTGCGTTTTTCGATCACTCTAACTTCAGAGATGCTGTCCAGAAGCACAGAGCATCTCCGGACAAGCGCTTTACTAAGCGCCTTAATGACACACGTTACCCCTTCCCCTCTGACGTAGTTAAGGGTTGGGCTCAATGTCCCAAGGTGGATCCTCCAGTCTCTAGACTGGCGGCTAGATCTGTAGTATCAGTTGCAGATGGCTCATCGCTCAAGGATGCCACTGACAGGCAGATAGAGCTCCTGGTGAAATCCATCTATGAAGCCACAGGCGCGTCTTTTGCCCCGGCCTTTGCAGCCGTGTGGGCACTCCAAGCTATCTCAGCTTGTCTGTCTGAGATTAATGCGGTCACACGTACCTCTGCTCCGCAAGTTGCGTCTTTGACTTCTCAGGCGTCGGCTTTTTCGTCCTACGCCATGAACACCATCCTGGACTCTGCTAGCCGTACAGCGGTAGCATCCGCTAATTCGGTGGCAATCCGCAGGGCCATGTGGCTACGCGAATGGAAGGCAGACTCTGCTTCCAAGAAGTTCTTAACCGGTTTGCCGTTTTCTGGCGACCGATTGTTTGGCGAACGATTGGATGAAATTATTAAGGAATCCAAGGGAAAGGACTCGTCCTTACCCCAGTCCAAACCGAAGAGACCTCAGCAACGGAAAATACAACCGAGGTTTCGGTCCTTTCAGCCCTCAGCCAAGTCCCACAGGCATGTGAGCACCAGAAGGTTTTGGATGGAATCTCTCCGCTCGGTCATCGCTTCGATGTCACAAGTAGACTTCCTAGCATCAATCGACATCAAGGATGCTTATCTCCATGTGCCGATCGCACCTGAGCATCAACGCTTCCTGCGTTTCGCCATCGCGGACGAACACCTTCAGTTCGTGGCACTGCCTTTCGGACTGGCGACAGCCCCACAGGTCTTCACCAAGGTCATGGCATCCGTTGTGGCGGTCCTACACTCTCAGGGCCACTCAGTGATCCCTTACTTAGACGATCTCCTAGTCAGGGCACCCTCCCGGGTGGCGTGGCAACACAGCCTGACCGTCGCTCTGGCTCCAGCGGTTCGGGTGGATCATCAACTTCCCAAAGTCCAAGTTGACACCGACCCAATCACTGACTTACCTCGGGATGGAGTTTCATACTCACTCAGCGGTAGTCAAGCTACCGCTGGACAAACAGCTTTCGCTGCAGACAGGGGTGCAATCTCTTCTTCGGGGTCAGTCACACCCCTTGAGGCACCTCATGCACTTCCTGGGGAAGATGGTGGCAGCAATGGAGGCAGTGCCCTTCGCGCAGTTCCATCTGTGCCCACTCCAATGGGACATTCTCCGCAAATGGGACAGGAGGTCGACGTCCCTCGACAGGAACGTCTCTCTTTCCCTTGCAGCCAAAACCTCTCTTCAGTGGTGGCTTCTTCACACTTCTCTATCGCAGGGAAAATCCTTCCTGCCCCCATCCTGGGCTGTGGTCACGACGGACGCGAGCCTGTCAGGGTGGGGAGCGGTTTTTCTCCACCACAGGGCTCAGGGAACCTGGACTCGGATAGAGTCTTCCCTTCAGATCAATGTTCTGGAGATAAGGGCAGTGTATCTAGCCCTAAAGGCGTTCCATCGGTGGCTGGAGGGCAGGCAGATCCGCATACAGTCGGACAACGCCACGGCGGTCGCGTAAATCAACCACCAGGGCGGCACGCGTAGCCGTCAAGCCTTCCAGGAAGTCCGGCGGATTCTGCTGTGGGCGGAGGCCACAGCCTCCACCATCTCCGCAGTTCACATCCCGGGCGTAGAAAACTGGGAAGCAGACTTTCTCAGTCATCAGGGCATGGATGCGGGGGAATGGTCTCTTCACCCAGACGTGTTTCGAGAGATCTGTCGCCGCTGGGGAACGCCGGACGTCGATCTCATGGCGTCACGGCACAACAACAAGGCCCCGGCCTTCATGGCACGTTCTCAAGATCACAGAGCTCTGGTGGCGGACGCGTTAGTTCAGGATTGGTCGCAGTTTCGACTCCCTTATGTGTTTCCTCCTCTGGCGATGTTGCCCAGAGTGTTACGCAAGATCAGATCCGACTGTCGTCGCGCCATTCTCGTCGCTCCAGATTGGCCGAGGCAGTCATGGTATCTGGATCTGTGGCATCTCACGATGGGTCAGCCGTGGGCGCTTCCAGACCGCACAGACCTGCTGTCACAAGGGCCGTTTTTTCCATCTGAATTCTGCGGCCCTCAACCTGAATGTGTGGCCATTGAGTCCTGGCTCCTAGCGTCGTCGGGTTTATCGCAGGTTGTCATTGCCACTATGAGACAGGCCAGGAAACCAACGTCCGCCAAGATCTATTACAGGTCGTGGCGGATCTTCTTGTCCTGGTGCTCTGATAAGGGTTTTACTCCCTGGCCTTTTGCCTTACCCATTTTTCTTTCATTCCTTCAATCCGGAATGGACAAGGGTTTGTCACTCGGCTCTCTCAAGGGACAAGTATCGGCGCTCTCAGTATTTTTTCAAGAGCGCCTGGCAAGGCTTCCGCAGGTCCGCACGTTCCTGCAGGGAGTTTGCCACATAGTTCCACCCTACAAGCGTCCGCTGGAACCCTGGGACCTTAACAGGGTGTTAATGGCTCTTCAAAAACCACCTTTCGAGCCGCTGAGGGATGTCTCTCTATCACGTCTTTCGCAGAAGGTGGCTTTTCTTGTGGCAATTACTTCACTCCGAAGAGTGTCGGAGCTTGCAGCGCTGTCATGCAAATCTCCTTTCCTGGTTTTTCACCAGGATAAGGTGGTTCTGCGTCCTATCCCGGAGTTTCTCCCTAAGGTGGTATCTCCTATTCATCTCAATCAGGATATCTCCTTACCGTCTTTTTGCCCTCATCCAGTTCACCAGTGTGAAAAGGATTTGCACTCTTTGGATCTGGTGAGAGCACTCCGTTTCTACGTGTCTCGCACGGCGCCCCTGCGCCGTTCTGATGCGCTCTTTGTCCTTGTCGCTGGCCAGCGTAAGGGTTCGCAGGCTTCCAAGTCAACCTTGGCTTGGTAGATCAAGGAACAGATTCTTGAAGCCTACCGTTCTTCGGGGCTTCCTCTTCCTTCGGGGCTGAAAGCCCATTCTACCAGAGCCGTGGGTGCGTCCTGGGCATTGCGACACCGGGATACGGCTCAGCAGTTGTGTCAGGCAGCTACCTGGTCTAGTCTGCACACCTTCACAAAACACTATCAAGTGCATACCTATGCTTCGGCAGATGCCAGTCTAGGTAGGAGAGTCCTTCAGGCGGCGGTTGCCCACCTGTAGGAAGGGGTCGTTTTTCGACTCTCTGTTATTGAGGTATTCTTTTACCCACCCAGGGACTGCTTTTGGACATCCCAATTGTCTGGGTCTCCCAATGGAGCGACAAAGAAGAAGGGAATTTTGTTTACTTACCGTAAATTCCTTTTCTTCTAGCTCCTATTGGGAGACCCAGCACCCGCCCCTGTTTCCTTCGGGCTGTTTGTTCTTTTGTGTACACATGTTGTTCATGTTGAATTGTTCCTTTGGTTCATGGTTTTCAGTTCTCCGAACATCCTTCAGATTGAATTTACCTTAGACCAATTTATAAGTTTCCTCCTTCCTGCTTTGGCACCAAAACTGATGGGCCCGTGATGCACGGGAGGGTGTATAGGCAGAGGGGAGTGGTTACACTTTTTAAAGTGTAATACTTTGTGTGGCCTCCGGAGGCAGTAGCTATACACCCCAATTGTCTGGGTCTCCCAATAGGAGCTAGAAGAAAAGGAATTTACGGTAAGTAAACAAAATTCCCTTCTTTTCTCCTGAGCACCAGAGCTATAGCGGTTGAGCACAGCTTACCCTCTACTGACTGAGTAGGGCAAGACTTAACAAAAAACAAAACAACAAATGTGATTAAAATCTATGGTGAATTGTAGAATCTGCTAGAATGTGCTACACTTTCCAAAAAAAGTGAAAGTGTTACATCACAGCTCATATATCTTCATATGCTGCATTAAAACGCAGTTGTGTATATGATGAGGACTAAAAGCTGCAGAAAGAGGTACAAGTGTGACCAGCACCACAATTTGCTTTGCCTTAAAACATGCTGCTGATATTTAATTTTAACAAAGTGATCTGCAGAAAAAAAGAACAAATGCTCCATTGAGAATTTCCCTTTAAAGTAGAGGGTTTTTAAGGCCACATACCCAATCTGTGTGGATGGATGTGATGGCATAAATTAGCAGAGGGCTAAATTAGTGCTACAGCTATCACTGCATCTGCCGATCGTCCGTGGAAAGTGCACAGCGCTGTAGAGTCTAATGTATGCAGATTAAAAAAAAAAAAAAAAATCACTTTCATCTCATCAAAAATGTTGATGTGATAAGTAAACAATGCTATAGTTAAGACTAGAAAAAAAAAATATGAAATTTCTGAGGGGTCCTTATCCCCCCCCCACCCCATTCTTACTGGAAAGGGTTGTAAGAAAAGTTTCTCAAAAGTTCTATATAATCCAAACAGGTGCCATTGAATGTTACAACATTAAAAACAAACCGTGGGTGTGACCAGCAAGCAACATGAGTGGTCGCACTTGAGAGCAGCTCCGCAGTCCAACTCCTTTTTATAGGCATTAATCCTGCCGAAATCGGTAACCAAACATACCGTTAGATTCCTCCCGGTGTGGTGACCATTTTGAGCTAAGACCTGAGCATGGGACGTAGTGCAACAGCGGCCGAGAAGCTGAAGAAATTACTCAGGACCCCAGCAAGATGGCAGTGCGGGAAGTCAGCGAGACGGAGGATGAGGAGTGTGCAGAGGCTGAACCTGAGGGAGAGCAGGAACTGACCTTACAACAGGTCACGACACGTCTCCTCACGGCGATTCAGGATTCTAAGGTATCACTAACGGGCAAGATCGAGGAGCTGAAAATTGATGTGGGTCTCCTCAGACTGGATTTGCAAAACCTCCGGGAGCGAGTCAAGGAGACTGAGCAGAGGATCTCCTCTCTGGAGGACGACGCAAGACCGATGCCCGGTAGGCTATCTTCTCTGGAGCAAGCGGCAAACACTTGGGCGCAGAGGGCTGACGACCTGGAAAACCGCCTCAGTCGCAACAACCTGAGAATCCAGGGGATGCCTGAGAGAACTGAGGGGAACGACCCATGTAAGTTCATGGAAGCTTGGCTTACAGAAACCTTCCCTGATGCGATGCTATCCTCGGCCTACACCATAGAGAGAGCCCATCGGGTCCCAGCTAAACCTCCTCCCCCCCGGGTGTGCAACCTAGACCTCTCCTAGCTCGACTGCTGAGCAGCAGAGATAGAGACGCTATCCTGAGTGCTGCGAGCGTAAGGGCCTGATATTGTATAATAATGCATCCATATCGATCTTCCCCAACTTCTCTGCGGCCCTCCAGAAAACGAGGGCATCTCATCCAGGTGAAGAGGCGACTCAGGGAGCATCAGATGGCCTACTCCATGATTTTTCCTGCCCACCTTACAGTGGTCCATCAGGAATGGTCCCTGTTCTTCACCTCTCCTGCGGAAGCGAAGGAATGGATCAGTTCGCTGAAGCTTGGAAGGAAGCGCTGATGCGGGCCCGACTCCTGCAATGTTCTGGGGGTCACTATTGCGTCTAGCTTGCGGCTTTCTTGACCTGGAGCCCCGCAATCTTGATCGTCCGGAAGGATGCATTGATGCGGGTCCGGTTCCTGTGCGATGTGTTCAGGGTCGCTATTGCGTTTGGATTGCGACTCCTTTGATCTGGAATCCCGCAGCCTCAGTTGTTGGGAAGGAAGCGCTGATGCGGGTCCGGTTCCTGTGCGATGTGTTCAGGGTCGCTATAACGTCTAGTTTGCGACTCCCTTGATCTGGAAGCCCTCAGCCTCAATTGTTGGGAAGGAAACGCAGATGCGGACCTGGTTCCTGCGATACTTACGAGTCCTTATTGCGCCTAGATTGCGGCTCTCTGGACCTGGAGCCCCGCAGCCTCATTCACTGTTGCGTCGTTTTGGAAGCCCGTGCTACAGTGATCCTTGGCTCCTGACCGGGAGGCTCGGAGTCTCACCCTCAGATGGGAGCCTGGCCCCATCGCTATTGTGTCGCTCTGATGCGGGACACGGAGGACTCGAGATAGTTCACAAGTCATGGGCCGGATTAACACTTTACTTTTGGAACGTCATATTCTGCATCGCAGTTGGGAATAGTACAGCTCCTTACTATTGGTTTTTAATAAGCCCACGGTTACCGTATGTTATAGATTTATATGCCTTATTGCTACTTTCCCACTTCTCCCCTCCCCCGCCCCCCCATCCTCCCAACCCCTACCCACCATCCCTCTAATCCCCCCCCCTCAATCCCCCCCATCACCCATCCTCGTCTCCCCACACTCCCTATTCCAACCCCTGTCCCCCCGATCCCCTTCCTCCCACCTTCTCCCAATCCCATATCATGTCCCCCTAACTACCCCCTCGTCCTTCTCCTACCCTACTCCCTCCCCCTCACCCCTCCCAAACCCCACCGCCCTCCTCACTCAACACCCCCCCTTTCCGTCTCCCACTCCATACTCCGGTACCCCACTTCTCCCCCTCCACTCCCCCCTCGCCCCCTCTTTCCCCCCCTCCCCCGTCACTCTCTTTTCCCCATCCCCAATTTCCCCCCCCCCTTTTTTTCCCCCCTCTCTCTCCCCCCCCCCATCTCTTTTTTTTTTTCCTTTCCCTCTCTCCCTCGTTCCCCTTTCTCCCCCTCCTTTAACCTTTACATGCCATTTACCCATGATGATTGATATTTGCAATAAGCTGAACTGCAGGAGTGGCTCAGGTCCTTGACTGAGGACTCCCCCGTACCAAGCATAACATCTAGCCACGTTAGTTAACCCTAGACGTTTCTAGGGAAAATCTCTCCAGGTCACACTGCTGGGCCTGTTCTTGTCGTCTGCATTGGGCAGCCGAGTGTTTAGGGGTACGTTTACCCGCGTTAAGTTGTAGGTTAAGAATTTGACATACTTTGTTCAGATCCACAGGTGATATTTATTAATGGTCTTAAATTTAATGACCTGGAATGTCAGGGGACTGGGCACGGCCAGGAAAAGGGCGGCAGTTTTTTCACACATCAAAACATCCAAGGCTCAGATCGTATGCTTACAGGAGACCCATTTGCTGTCTGAGAGAGTTAGATTTCTTAAGAAGCCATGGATTCAGCGGTCAGCACACTTTACTCATTCTTCATTCTCCAGGGGAGTATCGGTATTGATTCATAGATCACTGCGCTGGGACCCGGGAAAGATTGTAAAAGACCCCGAGGGTAAATATGTATTTCTTTGTCGCTCCATTGGGAGACCCAGACAATTGGGTGTATAGCTTCTGCCTCCGGAGGCCACACAAAGTATTACACTTGAAAAAAGTGTAACCCCTCCCCTCTGCCTATACACCCTCCCATGCATCACGGGCTCCTCAGTTTTAAGCTTTGTGTGGAAGGAGGCACACATCCACTCATGCTCCCATTTTAGTCAGCAGCAGCTGCTGATTTTATCGGTTGGAAGAAAAGAGGGCCCCCACAGGGCCCCCGGCATGCTCCCTTCTCACCCCACTAAGTCGGCGGTGCTGTTAAGGTTGAGGTACCCATTGCGGGTACAGAGGCTGGAGCCACATGCCGTTTTCCTTCACCATCCCTTAGAGGCTCTGGGAGAAGTGGGATCCTAACCGGTCATCCATTCACTGGGACCGGGCTCCCTCCGCAGCCCTTGTGGGAATCTGCTGGACAGGAGTCTTTGTATCCTCAGGGACAGGGCCCTGCATCTAAAGGTACTCTGTGTCCCCATGGGGACGGTGCATGGAGCGCTTGTTTTCACAGACGCTGCAGCAGCTGCTGGTTTTGTGACGACCGGGACTTCCGCGCCGACCGCGCCTGTTTGTCGGCCGCGGTATTAAATTTAGTCCCCGGCTTCATTGCGGCCTAATACCATAACTCCCGCCCCCGGGCCTGCCAGTCAGGGGTAAGGGCGGGACGGTCGACCTGACGTCGGCAGTGAGGGCTGGAGCATACTTTAGGTTTCCTCCCCCCCTCTCTGATCACTGTGGGGCACCAGATTCCCGCACTTTACTAGTCGCCGCCCACGGCTCCCTCCTTCCCAGAGAGCTCCGGCAGCCATTTTTACACATTCTGCCGGTGGAGGATTTCAGGAACGAGCTCTGCAGCTCTGGGAGAACTAAGGCAGGGAATCTGGTGGACACACACCGCTTTGGGCGGTCGGTAAGCCACACCGGTCACCCGGTGCTGGTCCCCCTAGGGTGCCGGAGTATATATATATATATATATATATTTGTATATATTTTCTCTGTTCGGCCGGGTTGTTTTGCTTTTGGCTATATACCCTCAGTGATCACTCTGCTAGGAGACAACAGCATGTCGTCCACAAGGAGCAAGGGCGCTAAGGCAAAAGGTTTTTTTGCAACCTGTAGCTCTTGTGCGGCTATGTTACCTGCAGGTTACACCTACCCTCACTGTGAGCAATGCTCGACCCCCGTTTTGCTTGCTCAGCCGGAGCCTCGGTCACTAGTGGGCCCCTCGGCTCAGGCAGACCCTCCTGCTTCCCCTGTCCAGGCGGCAGGGACAGAGTTTGCAGTTTTTGCTGAGAAACTCTGAGTTGCTTTCACAGTCCATGGCTCAGTCTATGGACAAATGGTCTGCCAAGCTGCTTGAAGCTTTGCAGTCCAGACCGGTCCTTACACAGGCCCCGGGCACTGTTGGATCATCGCCTCCAGGCCCCTCTCGGTCTGCGCCGCAGCGTGCTCCCGGGGTGGCCCCTAGGTCTCACGTGGAGGACTCCGGCACGGACCACAGTCCCAGACCGGCTAAGCGGGCTCGCTGGGAATCTTCCCCGACTTCCTCACGCTGCTCGGGGTCTCAGCTTGAGGACTCTCTGGAGGATGAGGCGGACGTCGCAGCTCAGGGCTCTGACCCTGACATTGCTCTCAATCTTGATGCACCTGAAGGGGACACCATAGTAAATGACCTTATCTCGTCCATCAACCAGGTGTTGGATCTCTCTCCCCCGCCTCCACCTGTAGAGGAGTCGGC
The DNA here is from genome assembly GCF_048569485.1 of Anomaloglossus baeobatrachus. Lineage (NCBI taxonomy): Eukaryota > Metazoa > Chordata > Amphibia > Anura > Aromobatidae > Anomaloglossus > Anomaloglossus baeobatrachus. The sequence continues at coordinate 896,873,733 of NC_134353.1, read as the reverse complement.
TTCTCAGCAGGAGAAACACCAGTTTAGGTTTCCCAAACGTACACGGAGTGCGTTTTTCGATCACTCTAACTTCAGAGATGCTGTCCAGAAGCACAGAGCATCTCCGGACAAGCGCTTTACTAAGCGCCTTAATGACACACGTTACCCCTTCCCCTCTGACGTAGTTAAGGGTTGGGCTCAATGTCCCAAGGTGGATCCTCCAGTCTCTAGACTGGCGGCTAGATCTGTAGTATCAGTTGCAGATGGCTCATCGCTCAAGGATGCCACTGACAGGCAGATAGAGCTCCTGGTGAAATCCATCTATGAAGCCACAGGCGCGTCTTTTGCCCCGGCCTTTGCAGCCGTGTGGGCACTCCAAGCTATCTCAGCTTGTCTGTCTGAGATTAATGCGGTCACACGTACCTCTGCTCCGCAAGTTGCGTCTTTGACTTCTCAGGCGTCGGCTTTTTCGTCCTACGCCATGAACACCATCCTGGACTCTGCTAGCCGTACAGCGGTAGCATCCGCTAATTCGGTGGCAATCCGCAGGGCCATGTGGCTACGCGAATGGAAGGCAGACTCTGCTTCCAAGAAGTTCTTAACCGGTTTGCCGTTTTCTGGCGACCGATTGTTTGGCGAACGATTGGATGAAATTATTAAGGAATCCAAGGGAAAGGACTCGTCCTTACCCCAGTCCAAACCGAAGAGACCTCAGCAACGGAAAATACAACCGAGGTTTCGGTCCTTTCAGCCCTCAGCCAAGTCCCACAGGCATGTGAGCACCAGAAGGTTTTGGATGGAATCTCTCCGCTCGGTCATCGCTTCGATGTCACAAGTAGACTTCCTAGCATCAATCGACATCAAGGATGCTTATCTCCATGTGCCGATCGCACCTGAGCATCAACGCTTCCTGCGTTTCGCCATCGGGGACGAACACCTTCAGTTCGTGGCACTGCCTTTCGGACTGGCGACAGCCCCACAGGTCTTCACCAAGGTCATGGCATCCGTTGTGGCGGTCCTACACTCTCAGGGCCACTCAGTGATCCCTTACTTAGACGATCTCCTAGTCAGGGCACCCTCCCGGGTGGCGTGGCAACACAGCCTGACCGTCGCTCTGGCTCCAGCGGTTCGGGTGGATCATCAACTTCCCAAAGTCCAAGTTGACACCGACCCAATCACTGACTTACCTCGGGATGGAGTTTCATACTCACTCAGCGGTAGTCAAGCTACCGCTGGACAAACAGCTTTCGCTGCAGACAGGGGTGCAATCTCTTCTTCGGGGTCAGTCACACCCCTTGAGGCACCTCATGCACTTCCTGGGGAAGATGGTGGCAGCAATGGAGGCAGTGCCCTTCGCGCAGTTCCATCTGCGCCCACTCCAATGGGACATTCTCCGCAAATGGGACAGGAGGTCGACGTCCCTCGACAGGAACGTCTCTCTTTCCCTTGCAGCCAAAACCTCTCTTCAGTGGTGGCTTCTTCACACTTCTCTATCGCAGGGAAAATCCTTCCTGCCCCCATCCTGGGCTGTGGTCACGACGGACGCGAGCCTGTCAGGGTGGGGAGCGGTTTTTCTCCACCACAGGGCTCAGGGAACCTGGACTCGGATAGAGTCTTCCCTTCAGATCAATGTTCTGGAGATAAGGGCAGTGTATCTAGCCCTAAAGGCGTTCCATCGGTGGCTGGAGGGCAGGCAGATCCGCATACAGTCGGACAACGCCACGGCGGTCGCGTAAATCAACCACCAGGGCGGCACGCGTAGCCGTCAAGCCTTCCAGGAAGTCCGGCGGATTCTGCTGTGGGCGGAGGCCACAGCCTCCACCATCTCCGCAGTTCACATCCCGGGCGTAGAAAACTGGGAAGCAGACTTTCTCAGTCATCAGGGCATGGATGCGGGGGAATGGTCTCTTCACCCAGACGTGTTTCGAGAGATCTGTCGCCGCTGGGGAACGCCGGACGTCGATCTCATGGCGTCACGGCACAACAACAAGGCCCCGGCCTTCATGGCACGTTCTCAAGATCACAGAGCTCTGGTGGCGGACGCGTTAGTTCAGGATTGGTCGCAGTTTCGACTCCCTTATGTGTTTCCTCCTCTGGCGATGTTGCCCAGAGTGTTACGCAAGATCAGATCCGACTGTCGTCGCGCCATTCTCGTCGCTCCAGATTGGCCGAGGCAGTCATGGTATCTGGATCTGTGGCATCTCACGATGGGTCAGCCGTGGGCGCTTCCAGACCGCACAGACCTGCTGTCACAAGGGCCGTTTTTTCCATCTGAATTCTGCGGCCCTCAACCTGAATGTGTGGCCATTGAGTCCTGGCTCCTAGCGTCGTCGGGTTTATCGCAGGTTGTCATTGCCACTATGAGACAGGCCAGGAAACCAACGTCCGCCAAGATCTATTACAGGTCGTGGCGGATCTTCTTGTCCTGGTGCTCTGATAAGGGTTTTACTCCCTGGCCTTTTGCCTTACCCATTTTTCTTTCATTCCTTCAATCCGGAATGGACAAGGGTTTGTCACTCGGCTCTCTCAAGGGACAAGTATCGGCGCTCTCAGTATTTTTTCAAGAGCGCCTGGCAAGGCTTCCGCAGGTCCGCACGTTCCTGCAGGGAGTTTGCCACATAGTTCCACCCTACAAGCGTCCGCTGGAACCCTGGGACCTTAACAGGGTGTTAATGGCTCTTCAAAAACCACCTTTCGAGCCGCTGAGGGATGTCTCTCTATCACGTCTTTCGCAGAAGGTGGCTTTTCTTGTGGCAATTACTTCACTCCGAAGAGTGTCGGAGCTTGCAGCGCTGTCATGCAAATCTCCTTTCCTGGTTTTTCACCAGGATAAGGTGGTTCTGCGTCCTATCCCGGAGTTTCTCCCTAAGGTGGTATCTCCTATTCATCTCAATCAGGATATCTCCTTACCGTCTTTTTGCCCTCATCCAGTTCACCAGTGTGAAAAGGATTTGCACTCTTTGGATCTGGTGAGAGCACTCCGTTTCTACGTGTCTCGCACGGCGCCCCTGCGCCGTTCTGATGCGCTCTTTGTCCTTGTCGCTGGCCAGCGTAAGGGTTCGCAGGCTTCCAAGTCAACCTTGGCTTGGTAGATCAAGGAACAGATTCTTGAAGCCTACCGTTCTTCGGGGCTTCCTCTTCCTTCGGGGCTGAAAGCCCATTCTACCAGAGCCGTGGGTGCGTCCTGGGCATTGCGACACCGGGATACGGCTCAGCAGTTGTGTCAGGCAGCTACCTGGTCTAGTCTGCACACCTTCACAAAACACTATCAAGTGCATACCTATGCTTCGGCAGATGCCAGTCTAGGTAGGAGAGTCCTTCAGGCGGCGGTTGCCCACCTGTAGGAAGGGGTCGTTTTTCGACTCTCTGTTATTGAGGTATTCTTTTACCCACCCAGGGACTGCTTTTGGACATCCCAATTGTCTGGGTCTCCCAATGGAGCGACAAAGAAGAAGGGAATTTTGTTTACTTACCGTAAATTCCTTTTCTTCTAGCTCCTATTGGGAGACCCAGCACCCGCCCCTGTTTCCTTCGGGCTGTTTGTTCTTTTGTGTACACATGTTGTTCATGTTGAATTGTTCCTTTGGTTCATGGTTTTCAGTTCTCCGAACATCCTTCAGATTGAATTTACCTTAGACCAATTTATAAGTTTCCTCCTTCCTGCTTTTGCACCAAACTGAGGAGCCCGTGATGCACGGGAGGGTGTATAGGCAGAGGGGAGGGGTTACACTTTTTTCAAGTGTAATACTTTGTGTGGCCTCCGGAGGCAGAAGCTATACACCCAATTGTCTGGGTCTCCCAATAGGAGCTAGAAGAAAAGGAATTTACGGTAAGTAAACAAAATTCCCTTCTTTTTCATTGCCTATATTGACGGGTCAATGGTTGTGATTCTAGCCATCTATATCCCTCCCACGATTGGTACCTCACTTCTGTATGAGGCGGCTAAGTTTGCTTCTCAATACCCTCCGGCACTGGTGTTCTGTATGGGTGACTTTAACTTAATCAATAATCCAGGGTTGGACAGATTTAGTACCCAACAGGCCTCTATTCCTCAAACGATACATACCAGATTGAGTGAATTCCTCAAAGAGGTGGGGTGGTGCGATATGTGGCGACTCCATAACCCAGTATTGAGGGACTATACCTGCTACACTCCCGGGAAACACTCCCTATCAAGGATTGACTACATCTGTGGGAATGAGAGGGTTTGCTCCCATATACAATTGGTCTACCATTTACCTAGATCAGTTTCAGACCATTCTCCAGTATTTGTGAGTATTCGCTGGGAGGGATGCACGTCACATAGATTGTCTCGGAAAATTAACCCCTGGTGGCTGTCACTCTTTGGAGCTAATGATAGGATCCCTGACCAAATTATGGCATACACTGAGATGAACTCTATAGAGGAAAATCACTCAGCTTATTGGGACGCATTCAAGGCGTACCTGAGGCGCTGTTGCCAATCTTCTATTTCATACATTAAGAAACAAGCGGCCAAGGTAGAGGAGGACCTGGCTGCCAAAAATAAATTATTAGAACATAGATTTACCTCTGACCCGTCTGCGGAAAATAGGACCCGTCGGTTACAAGTTGGGAGGCAATACCTTCTATTCTTATAGGACAAAGCCAAAAGACATGTCTTCTTCACGAACCAGAGATATTTTGAGCAGGGGAATCAGTCTAGTAGCCTATTGGCATTCCTGGTTCACCAGTCCAACAGCTCACCTGCGGTTCTTAGGATCAGTGCTCCTAATGGTGAGATTATCACTTCCGTCAATGACATTCTGGAAGTGTTCTTGGCCTTTTACAGGCACCTGTATGAGTCCAGGCTGACTTTCTCGGGGGAGGAGATCTCTGACTATTTGCGAGACCTTAGGCTTCCCAGATTGACTTTGGATCAGAGACTGGCTTTGGATGAGGTCATTAGTCTGGAGGAGATGGTGGAAGCGATGGGGGCCCTCAATAAAGGTAGGGCGTCTGGCCCTGACTGACTCCCTATTGAGATATATACTAAATATCAGGGGGAGATTGCTTCAGCCCTCCTGGAAACGGTCGGGGCTTCATTTCGGATGGGTCGGTTGCCCGACTCCTTCTATGAGGCCACTATCGTTCTATTATTGAAGCCGGATAAGAACCCTCTGGACTGTGGCTCATACAGACCAGTCTCATTGTTGAATTCTGATTACAAGATAGTTACGAAAATTTTAGCAACTAGGCTTAATAAAGTGATCTCCATAATACATAGAGATCAGCCTGGATTCATCCCGGGTAGGAGTACCTCGGACAATCTGAGAAGGGCGCTGGTGATCTTACAGGCTGGTGCAAAACTGGACGAGGACTGGGTTCTGGTCTCATTGGATGCGGCCAAGGCCTTCGATTCCATTGAGTGGCCCTACATTTTGGGGGTGCTGCGAGCATTTGGATTCGGTAATAACTTCACTCGATGGGTTGAGATTATATATAAAGCGCCGACGGCTAACATTCAGGTGGGTGGCGGTGTGTCTAGGACCTTCTCCCTGGGGAGGGGGACCAGGCAGGAGTGCCCCCTGTCTCCCCGCCTATTTGCTTTAGCTATGGAGCCGTTGGCGGTGCGCATTCAGGCGGACCCAGTGTACAAGGGAGTGAGGCAGGGAAAGGGGGGGGGGGGGAACGTCTGTCACTATATGCGACGACCTGCTGCTTTTCGCCTCCAATCCGGACTTCTCCATTCCTAGAGCCGTGGAGCTCATTGATCAGTTCGGGGAGTTCTCGGGTCTGGTGATAAATTGGTCAAAATCATATCTCCTATTCTTATCTCAAAATAGAGACGATTCGGTAGGCAAATACATATGTAGAATACCGGTAGTCAACCAATTTAAGTACGTGGGGATCATCCTAATGAAGAGTCCAGCGGAGATGATTGCTAGAAATATTGCTCCCCTCCTAACACATTTCGGAGAAAAATTTAACAGGTGGAGTCAGCTTCCCCTCTCAGTGGCGGGAAGGATTAATCTTCTCAAAATGATAGTACAACCGAAGTGGCTTTATATTACCCAACATATTTTTGTACAAATCCCTAGGTTCTTTTTTCGCTCCATGGACTCCTTAATGATCACCTTTGTCTGGGGCTCTTCTAGATCCAAAATCCAATTGGCCAAACTACAAAGGCCTAAAGATCTAGGAGGTATGGCCCTTCCTGATCTATATTTATATTATTTAGCTGGACAGTTGAAATATCTGGGTCATTGGACGTTGCCCGGCGCGAGTAGCTCCCCGGAGGGATTCTTGGCGGGGTCACACGGGTGTGGATCTCCTATGGCCTCTATTATCAAATTATAAGCGAGCCCCTGAAGGCCGAATGCTTCCAATTCATAAACTGGGGGCCAGGATTTGGAAGGAAGCTGGGTTCCAAGATGTGCCCATCGAGACCCCTTTATGGGGTAATTTGGACCTCCCACATTTCTGTGGATTGCCGGGCTTTGGGGAGTGGAGAAGTCGTGGAATAGTCTCCCTGGGCTCAATAGTCCGTGATAACGGGCTCCGCCCCTTTGCGCAACTGCAGGCTGAGTATGATTTGCCGGATTCTCATGGGTTCAAGTACCTCTAGGTCAGACATGCTTTCCGGGCTCAATTCTCTGGTCGTGGATTTAGATTCTCTTCATTCCCGATAATCAGAATCATCAGATCGCAGGGTCCTGGAGGATTGATCTCCAAATTATACTCATCCCTTATTCGGGCCAAGGCCATGAACAATCCCCTCTCCGTTTTGGGGAAGTAGAAAGCCAAGATTCCTGAGTTAGATGATATAGCTTGGGACGACATAGTCGAATCCCACACCTTGGTATCTCCTGCAATTAACAATAGACTCATTCAACTATACATTATCCATCAGAGTTATATCACTCCTGTAAGACTAAATAAAATGAATAGCACTGTTACGGACATGTGTCCGAGGTGTGGGAGAGGCGGTGCAGATTTTTGGCATATGATATGGGAATGTCGTTTTGTCTACTCCTATTGGAGAGATGTTACAATGGCGCTCTCCTCGGTACTGGAGAAAGTGGTCCCTATGAGTCCGATCCTTTGTTTGTTTGGAGTGTTGAATACTAACTCCTGGTCCCAATCCGAGAACTTGCTATTGAAGAAGGTCCTGTTCCTGGCCCGAAAGGGCATAATACTAAATTGGATGAACCCCCGTCCCCCCTCTAGAGCTTCTTGGATAGCCCTCGTGAATGCCATAACTCCTCTAGAGCAGTTTGTGTTCAAGAACAGGGGTTCTCTAAATAAATTTGAGAAAATTTGGGGCGGGTGGTTAAGGTCTCCCTTGACTGGAGGTTTGCCCAGTTCCCTGGATTCAAATTTACACGATCTTTTGTCTTAAAATATTCTTTTTTTATGACACACACTCGGGCACTGGAGTCCTATAGGGTGTCTCAGTTTATCTGCTAGTGGAGTGACTCGGTCCTCAGCATTCCGTAATAATATCCTTTGTCCATATTGTAATCTTTTTTTTTTTTTGGATAAAACCTGAGAATGTATACCTTAAATGACAGATGTTCACCTGTTATATTCCATGTACAAATTGCTGGGTTGATTGCTGATATTATGTCATACTTAACTTTCAATAAAACGAGTTTAAAAAAAACAAACATTAAAAACAAACCCTAAAAGGGTTATGTGGGGGGGGGGGGGGGAGTTTCCAACATGTAACAAAAAAAAAATGAATCATCTTATTCGAAAGGGAGTGAAATCTAGTTCTGACGCCCCCTGGTGGCCCTCATCACACATTTGTAGTGCTGAAAACGAGTGTGAGGCTTCGGTTTGCTGATTGGCTCTCATTTTCAAGATCCAGAGGCGGCTATAATTACATGACACCTCTCATGCAGGCTTTATTGCGTCATCATCATTATTGCATTGTTAGTAGCTAGTCTATTATATCCTCTATTTAGTCCAGGGGTTTGGGATCCTTTTTTGCTGAGAGAGCCATGAACGCCACATATTTTATAATGTGATTCCGTGAGAGCCATACTCACCAGGAGGGAGTGGCGGTGGTGGAGCAGCTCAGCAGGTCCCAGGAGGCAGGGTCGGCGATGCTGCGGACATGGCGGAGGGGGTTGTAGTCGCTCAAGACGGGCTGTGTGCGGCGGGTCAGCGATACTGCTGCGGGCTCGTGGGGTGTCAAAATGGCAGGCGGGAAGAGGTGGTGTCGTGGCTCAGTGTGCGGCAGTGGAGGGTTGGCAATACTGCAGGCTTGTGGGGTGTCGCAGCAGCAAGGACCATTGATTTGCCGGCATGCTGCTTTGAATCTCTAGCAGTAGACGAGCTTGACTTCAATAAATTGGCCGTGACGTGTGTGCAAATTGACGAGATGTACTTCAAGAAAATGGCCGCGGAGTTCTATTTGTGTACGCGCCACCTCTATGGCCATTTTCTTGAAGTCCATCTCGTCAACTGTGGGAAATTCAAAGCAGCCCACAGATCAATGCGCCCTCTGCCACGACACACCACGAGCCCGCAGTATCGCCGACCCTGTGCCACCACTGCCACCCCGGTAAACCATATACGGTTTGTAAGACACACCCCCATCCCAGGTCAGGGGCCACAGAGAACACCACCAACACACCCCACACTCCCGGTCAGGCACACCGAAGTCAGACACAAACCCTTGTTGCCTTCCTCCAGGGGCTGATGTTCACACCAGGGGGAGGGCCAGGTGGTTGGCCCCGCCCACCGAGGAGTTCACAGTCCTGGAGGCGGGAAAAGTAAGCAGTTTAGTTTTGGAGGTGAAAGTGGAAGGAAGGAAAGTGGTAGTGGAGCAACTAACTGACAGCGTCCGGGTGTGTGGCCCGGGCGGTACAGCAAGGTTGGCAGACAGTGGTGACCGTCTGCAGGAGTGGCCTATCGGAGTTTACCGTAAGGACCGTGGACGGGCGGTGGTCCCCCGTCTAGAGCAGCGGTGGTGTCACCAATATCACAACAACCGTGGGTGGCGTCACGGACAATCACCAAATCCCCCACCATCCAAACAATCTCCCTTTTCACTCACGGGCGAGGAACGCCGCTCGAGTCCCCGGGATCCGGCCCACCGCTCGAGCCACCACCGAGCAGCGGCAGCCGCAGCAGCAGCAGCGGCCAGACCCGAGCAGTGGGAGAGCGCATCGTCCCCTCCTCCGCCCGCGACATTACAAACCAGAAAATACGTTTTTTTTTTGTTTTTTTATTTATTAAAAGATTTGTCTGCGAGCCAGATGCAGCCATCAAAAGAGCCACATCTGGATCGCAAGCCATAGGTGCCTGACCCCTGATTTAGTCTATTGAGACAATATTCTAACACCTTAGGACGACTAATCAAACTATGCTAACTCTGCTCCATAATCCTAATTACAGTTGCATCACCTACTTTTATAAATGCTCTGTGTAAGGTTTACAGTTTTAGGATTTCTTAGCATATTGACATGTTTTTATATAATTTTTCAGATATGTCTCATTCTTCCATTAACAAAGCGGATAGGTTTTGCTATGTATGTGGAAAAGTCACTTTTGGCTGCAGAATAGGAGATCAGGACAAGAGTTGGGATCCGCACATATTCTGCAATAGACGCATCACATGTTACCCAGTGGTTGCCTGGGAAGTGGCAATCTATGGCTTTTGCAGTCAAAATGATCTAGAGAGAGCCAACCGATCACACTACTAATTGCTATTTCTGATTGCTGCCCCCCATTAGGAAAGGAGTTTCAAGGAAGAAGTAGACTTAACAGTATCCAAACATTCTATCTGCAATATGTCCAGGTGTGGCGCCCCTGACCTGGTCAGGCACCACTGAGTACTGCACCCATGCGGAAACAGAGCTTCCAGGTAATTCCAAAGGCCAGAATGAGGTGTGTACGCACAGACACATAGCAACCAGGTCTCCCACACCATTAGAAGGGACCCTTGGGTAGCCTCTGAAAGAGGCTGGCTTTCAATTCTCAGCAAAGGGTGTAGTAGAGGGGCTGGAAGCTAGTTTGCAGTGGCAGACAGAAAGGAGGAGGAGCCAGCCAGTCTGTGAGCAGAGTGTACAGAAGTTGCTGAAAGAAACAGACGCACAGCCACGCTAGTCAGACCCTGCTTGTGTGGTAGCTGCTAGCGGGGGAGAACAGTGACCAGAAAGTCAGTCTGAAAGACCCCTGAAGAGAGCCAGTCGAGTACGGGGACTGCTGGTGACTAAGCGTGCACAGGGAACAGGTCCCTAGAGCGGACATCCATTTACTGATCTGCAAAACCTGCAGGTGGAGGGGACTAGAGGTTCCTCACCAAATATACAGAGTTCGAGCCTCAGCAGCAACAGGGGGACCCATAAGGAGATAGAGCCAGAAGCCATCTCACCTGGTCTACGCTGCTGGCAAACGGGCCAGAAAGGGGAGGAAAGGCAGTAGCGACTTCCCTGGATGAATCCCACGATACTGCAAGTCAGGGGTTATCCGAAACAAAAGAAGTGTTAGGAAGGCGAGTTAACGGCTACCCTCAGTTCAGCCTGAAGGAGTTCCTGGTTCCACCTGGTTTAATCACAGCATCGCCCAGGTACCTCACAAACCAACTAAAAGTGAGTAAACAAGTTGAAAGACTTTCTGGAGTGCGACTGAGTTATTCTGCGACCAGTTGTTCCATACACCCGAGTCCCTGGGGCCAGCCTCACTCACGGGAGGCCACACCACCAGACTGCAGACACCATCAGACCCAGACGCTCGTTAAACCTGCAGTGGCGGTCACCCATAACCCTGACCGTGAACCGTGAGTGGCGTCACGACTCCCATGTAATAAACCTGACATACCTGTTGCCAGCGGTAATTAAGTGGAGCCCCTGTGGCGTCCCAGAAGGTGAAGTGACATCCCTGAGGCGACCGCTACAGATGGGCGACACACAGGACCACATACAGAAGAATTGCCGGATCCAAAAGGACCGGAAACATTTTCAGTCAAGTGAGGAAGAAGAGGGCGCCTGGTGTCATGAAGCATCGTCCTCTCACGACCCAGACTATCAGCAACTGAGCTACAACTTATAACAAAGTGAACTGAACGACCTTGTTAGAGATTTGGCTCTACCCAAAACTAAGGCTGAACTCTAAGGCCCCCTTCACACATCAGTTTTTGCCATCAGTCACAATCTGTCGAATTTTGAAAAAAAACGGATCCGGTGACTGATGCTGCTTGACCCGTTTTTTTTCTCATCAACTTGTATTAGCAACGGATTGCAACGGAAGGCCTCACGTTTCATCAATTGTTCAAGGGATCGTCAAAAAATGTCTGTTCGACAGAGATGACAGCCACAGTAACGTTTTTTGTGTACGTTGAAAAAACAGACAGCAATGGATCCATCGCCGTTCGTCGTTTGGTAGAATGGAAGCCTATGGGCGCAGGATTCATCGCAATCCGTCAAATGACAGAATCCGGCGACGGATTCTGTTTTTTTTTTAACTGAGCATGCTCCAATTTATTATCAACCCCCAGTTAGTTGGAGCAGTCGAAAAACGGATCTGTTGCATCAGTTTAGCCACAATCTCTGATGAATCCGTCAAGAAAACGGATTGTGACTGATGGCATAAAACTGATGTGCGAAGGGAACCTTAGGAGATTCCACTATAGCCTGGAACATAGCAGGCAATGTTCAGATTTCTTAGTTCCGGAACGGTGATAAATATTTTGTCTAATACTTTCTTCCTGGAGTGCAATCTTGCAACATGCAACAACATCAACAGTTTAATGGAGGCTCTGAAGATAAGTCATAATTCAGAGGAATGGAGATTCTTCATCGATTTATCCAAAACAAGCCTAAAAGCCATCTCTCTGCAGATTGAGGAACACATTTTGTACTGCAAAGTCCGTAACTGTTTATAATTCGTAATAGTGTTTAGACGGGAGTTGAATTGTTGCTTAGTTTCCTCTAAATAAATATAAAAAAAATTGGCGTAACAAAATATTCTGCATCTTTATATTTGCAAAAATAATGTTTCAAACTACTGAAACTTTTATGCATTAATTAAAAGTAGCCGTAAAAGAAAAACTGTGATATCATAGAAACAATAGCCAAGTAAACATTTTTATTGTCATTCAGCAGGTCAAAATTATTAAAAAACTGAACTGACGCGTTTTGAAAATACGTAGAACAGTGTGGAGTCGAGATATTTTTATTGTTGTCTCCACTGTAAATGTAAAAATTACCCTTGCATGTGTCACACTCATACCTATACACAGGGTCTTGAAAAATTATTCATACCCCGTGAACTTTAAGAGGGGAGCTCGTCAGAGTTGATGGGAAAATGGAAGATCCTGCTCTGGAGAGGCTTTTCTTCAGCAGGGGCAGGGAAGTTGGTCACAGTTGATGGACAGATGGATGGAGCTAAATATAGAGCAATCCTGGAGGAAAACCTGTTAGAGGCTGCAAAAGACTTGAGAATGGGGCATAGATTCACCTTTCAGCAGCACAATGACTAAACATCCTGCCAGAGTTGCAATGGATGGTTTAGATCAGGGGTCGGGAACCTTTTTGGCTGAGAGAACCATGAACGTTACATATTATAAAATGTAATTCCATGAGAGACATACTCACCAGGGGGGAGCAGCGGTGGTGGAGCTGATCAGAAGGTCCCAGGAGGCAGGGTAGGCGATGCTGCAGGCACGGTAGAGGGGGTGTCACGGCTCAAGAGGGTCAGTGTGCGGAGGGTCGGCGATACTCCTGAGGACTTCTGGAGTCATGGTGGCAGGCGCCATTGAGCTGCTGGTGAGCTACTTTGAATCTACCGCAGTTGACGAGCTTAACTTCAAGAAAATGGCCACGGCACATGTGCAGATCGACACAATAGACTTCAAGAAAATAGCCGCTGAGCTCTATCTGTGCACGCGCCGCCTCTGCGGCCATTTTTTTTAAGTCGATCTCGTCAACTGCGGGAGATTCAAAGCAGCTCACAGTCTGCCAGCTACTGTGGGCTCGCCGCTGCAACACCCCACGAGCCTGTATTGCTGACTCTGCACCACCACTGCCGTCCCGGTATGCCATATGAGGTTTGTAGGACGCACCCCTATTTTTCCCCCAGATTTGGAGGAAAAAAAAGTGCGTCTTACAAACCGGAAAATATGGTAATTTTTTTTTTTTTTTTTTATTAAAGATTTGACTGTGAGCCAGATGCGGCCATCAAAAGAGCCACATCTGGTTCATCAGCCATAGGTTCCCGAGCCCTGCTTTAGATGAAAGCATATTCATGTGTATGACGGTCCAGTCACAGTCCAGACCAAAATCCCATTGAAAATCTGTGACAAGAACTGAAAATTGCTGTTCACAGACATCTCCATCCAATCTTGCTGAGCTAGAGCTCATGGACGGCAAAAATTTCAACCTCCAGATGTGGAAAGCTGGTGAAGACATTCCCCTTAAGACTGGCCGCAGTAACTGCAGCAAAAGATGATCCTACAAAGTATTGACTCGGGGGGGGGTTGAATACAAATGCACATCACAATTTTCAGATTTCTATTTTTAAAATATTTACATTTTCCTTTACACTTGCTACTTTTTGTGGTATAGCACACACAATTCCAATAAAATACATTTTGTTTTTTGGGTGTAATGTGAAAACTTATCCAAATATTCGCAGGGTAGAAATAATTTTTCAAAGTTCTGTAAATGTATCCACAGTTTATATGACCCACCATAAATTCACAAATACTTCTCATTATTGCCATTCATGGCAGCTCTGGCTCATTGTAATTCCAGCTGTTGGCCACAAGAAGTCAGTGTTGTATCATACTGGCTCATTGCTTTAGACCGGGGCTTTAAGAGGTGGTCACGATACATGTTACTCATGAAGAAATCTCTGATGGCCCCCGTGTGCCCCTTTGAATGTTATAATTTCCTGATTCTCCTCACTATAAGCCTCATGTACTCACTTATAGAGTACTTATAAGGGGGCACTCCGGACATAACATTGTAATGCCCCTTCAGATCCTCATTAAATTTTGTATTCATTAAATGTGTGTATGTGCATGTGTAGCATCCAGGGATATGGGGTACTCTGTTCCGGGCAGTGTACATCTTGGGAATGTCACAGTGGTGGCCGTTACCCGGTTTTGTGCCCTGGGCCCTTTTTGTAATGGGGATATTTACAGGGGATTGGTGAATAAAGTCATTTCTGACGCCACTTGCGGTGTTGCGGCTAAGTGTAGGGAGCCGCGGCTGCAGAATGTCTCTACTGGGGCTGATGGTATTAGCAGCTAGTATAGTAATCCCTCCGCAAGTAGGGTGCCCAAGCGGGTGCATGGTGCGGTGGGCGTCGGAAGAAGGAGTCCAGACAGATATTCAGTGCAACTGGTTTACTCACTTTAGATGTTAACTGGTTGCTTGAGGCAAGCTGGTTTCGCCTCCAGGTCACCTTCGTCCCAGTGCCTGTCTGGTTCTCTGGTATCTTCTTCCCCTGCACCTCTCTGGTAAGTGGGTCCCCGTGGTATAGAACACTGGGGGTTCCCGGTCTGTGGTTTGTCCACTTCTGTCCGCCTGACGGTAGCGTGAACCCTGTGGGGTTGGAGTCTCTGGTCCTGTCCCCGGCTCTCTCTTTGCTACTGAGTCTTCGGATTCTTTAGGGTCAGCGAGGTCCTTGATGGTCCCCTTGCTGTGCAGGTGTTAACAGGTCGGCTTGAAGCTCTTTCCTGTCCTAGGGTCCTGTATCCCGTCGGTGCGTAGTTCCGGGAATACTCCACTAGCAACTACTTCTCCTGAGTACCAGGTCACCGTTAACCCAAGTCAGGACGTTGCTCAGTCACACCTTCACACTTCACTGTCAACTCACACACTGACTATTCTCCACAATCTTCCCCTCCCACCTGGTCAACTAGTGGACTGGAGTGGCTCCACCTCTAGGCGGCCAGCCATGGTCCCACCCTAGCTGGGTACCATTGTATGGGGGAATGTTGGGGAAAACTGGGATTACCTGGATTTTTGTTGGTACCGACAATGGGGTTCTGAGTCCCAAAGGGGGTTGGCCCTGCATCCTTGTGGGGATGCAGAACCTTGTAGCACCCTGATGGTCTTAGGGGCGCTACACATGTAATGTAGTGTGGGTGTGTATTAATATACTCACCTATCGTTGTTTTCTCCGGTGTCCAGCGCCGGTCTCCTTCTCTCGGTAACGTCACCATGCTCCAGACATTCACCTCTGGGACATGCAGAGCAGCCTTTTAGCCTCGGGAGGGGGGGGTCCATATACAATTCTTGCACAGGGGCCCTTTGCTCTCAGTGTCCGCCCCTGGTTGGTGATATTATACCATTTCCAGTTCTAATGCCTTAGATTTGGGTCACGTCCTATTTAAACTGGTGTTGGGTCATAGAAATAATTAATGGAAAGAAAAGTTTGTAAATGAGCAAAAAAAAGAAAAAGGAATATTTGGATTCTTTAATAAATAAAAGTACAAATAAAAACAATCATTTTCGCTGTGCGTGGCAGCGGTCAGCAACAAACAATACTGATAAATGTACAAAACAAAAGCAAAAGCGACAGAACAGCGAGACCTACAGGACAGAGTTACAATTTTATCATGAGTCTGGGTCACACACAAATTGGGGACTGAAACAGAATTTTGTTTAAACCCCAAAAAGTAAAACATTATGGCAGACATACACCTGTGGGCAACGTTTGGTCATTCATATACAGAATTAATCTCCCTAAATAAAATAAAAAATAAAATTGGATCTCTGTTTTAATATTACAGTCTGTATTCTAACTCAGAGCTGCAATCACATTTCGAAAGGCTTCAGAGCTGAAATCTCAAAGCTTATTCTGTATTCTGGTTTATTTACACTCCGGGGAGTGTCGTCTTCTTTTCACCAATCGCTGTACACTAATGTGAGGTAGAGGGGGGGAAAAAAGGCCCCCCTCTATCTAAGCTGTTAGGGTGGCAGCAAGCTTGCTGACTGTTTCCAGCCACAACCAATACCTTATGTGCTGAATATAGTTTGGTAAATATTGCAGACTGTAGAGACTGCCCTGGCCGGCTGGCCCTAGGCGGAGGCTGGCCCTAGGCGGAGACTGCCCTGGCCGGCTGGCCCTAGGCGGACACTGCCCTGGCCGGCTGGCCCTAGGCGGACACTGCCCTGGCCGGATGGCCCTAGGCGGGACACTGCCCTGGCCGGATGGCCCTAGGCGGAGACTGCCCTGGCCGGCTGGCCCTAGGCGGAGACTGCCCTGGCCGGCTGGCCCTAGGCGGAGACTGCCCTGGCCGGCTGGCCCTAGGCGGAGACTGCCCTGGCCGGCTGGCCCTAGGCGGAGACTGCCCTGGCCGGCTGGCCCTAGGCGGAGACTGCCCTGGCCGGCTGGCCCTAGGCGGAGACTGCCCTGGCCGGCTGGCCCTAGGCGGAGACTGCCCTGGCCGGCTGGCCCTAGGCGGAGACTGCCCTGGCCGGCTGGCCCTAGGCGGAGACTGCCCTGGCCGGCTGGCCCTAGGCGGAGACTGCCCTGGCCGGCTGGCCCTAGGCGGAGACTGCCCTGGTCGGCTGGCCCTAGGCGGAGACTGCCCTGGCCGGCTGGCCCTAGGCGGAGACTGCCCTGGCCGGCTGGCCCTAGGCGGAGACTGCCCTGGCCGGCTGGCCCTAGGCGGAGACTGCCCTGGCCTGCCAGTTTAGATGCCTATGGTGTTTTATCCACTCTTCCAGATTCTATACTGACATTTCCATGTAAAAGTGACAGACTACACAACACGATAACATTAAAAACGGACACGGAGGGCAGCCATGCCAGGCTGGTCTCAATTATTTTTGTCCTGGATTATGGGTTTAACCCTTTCAGGAGATGGCGCCGCTGCTTGCCACATATAAAAAGATCATTTTTCTTCCTCATGATCATAAAAATATTTTTTGCTTAATAAATAATACAAATTAATATAAAAAAAAATGTCTGAACACGATAGACCCAGACAAGAATTCCGCAGACTGGGGTGATGGGAGTGATGGGAAATGTCAGGGAGTTGGGTGAAAGGTTAATAGGAAATAATAGAAATGGCCTCTTGCGTCACCTGAAAGGGGCGCTGTGTACTCGGGGAGTAGGAAAATATGGGCAAAATGTGAAATAAAGAGGACAGGGTCCTATAGACTAGACATAGAATACTGGGGTACGGTCGAGATTTCTGTGTGTGGGTGGTATCAGGAGGGGGCACTGGAAGAATACGGGAGTGAAGGACACTATTCATATATAATCAAAAAGATGGGCACTTGTGGGCAAAATGGGTGACAGGTCAACAAAAAGGCATATATAACAAACAAACAGGGGAGGCCCTAGTGTATAATGGGGTGCAGCATAGTATAAAGTAATAAAAATAGGGGGCTGGTGGAATGGTGGAAATGTGTGAATTTAGGGGGCAAAAACATGTGATAACAGGTATATTCCAGAGGTACAGGGCAGCATTCTATGTACTCACATGTGGGCGGTGGTATGTGAAGTAGTTATGTGAAATTAGGGGGGGGGGGGGGGGTTTGGGGACTCTTTGATAATGGAGAGGGATCCAATGAGTGAGATCCAAGGTAGAGCAAAGGTGCAGTTTTGGGGTGCAGGGTAATTGGCATAATCTGTGGAGATGACTTTTTTTGGGTGGAAGGATAGTGGGGGGGGGGGGGGGGTGCAGATCTGCGTAGTCCTCACATTGGTGTCCAGTCACTTATACCCAGTATTGCTTACTGCAGATGGCTGGGAGCTGGTGGTTCTGAAATGTTTCTCTACGGAGCCGGTTCTTCCTCATATAACAGGGGTCGTAGTAATCCCAATCCATCCCTGAGGCCCAGGACTGGGAGCAGGAGTCGCTGTCTGAGGATAAGATGTGCAGAGAGATACCTGCGGAGGAGACAGGAGGAGATTACTCATGACCATCTGAGGGACTCATTTTCTATGTAGGAGATGGGCAGATGATGGCTCCAAGACCACAATCCCATGTGACTAGGCTCCTTTCTTTTACATTACCATTGTACTACAAGTGCATCTCAATAAATTAGAATATCATCAAGAAGTTAATTTATTTCAGTAATTCAAAAAACAAACACATTATATAGAGTAATTATGTGGCGCCGCTGAGGCTTCAGTCGCCAAAGAATACTCCACCTCACCAGAGGTGCAGCATTCATCCCGGGCACGGAGGAGGTCATTGCCGCTAAACCACCACAATCCACAGTTAGATGCCCTCGCACTGGGACTGGGCTAGGGTACAGACATTGGAGGGTGGCCATCACTAATGTAGTGGATCCTCCTCACTAGTTCAGGAACCCATGGGTGGGGGGGGGGGCGCTAGACACACACAGACAGTTTGGCAAAGACATGGGACGAGTGAGATGTAGGAGAACACGGCCGCTAAGGGGAGAACTGCGCCATTGCTCCCTCAACACCGAGCGCATATCCCTAGGCTGGTGGGCACTTCACTTCCGTCAGCAGAATCTGCCGAGCAGAGGATTTCAAGTCTTCTGGCACACCTAAAGCGTTCGGGGCACAGTAGCATATAGCGCCAGGAGTCGTGACCAAAGGACGGCACCAACTACGGACTCGCGCTGCCTGCTATACGGGACAGGAACGGGGTCCATTCAAGAACTCAGATCCCCGCATGGCTTCAGGCCGCAGGGACTCACACCACACAGCGCGTAGAGGAAGGACTCACAGATAGAAACACCAGTTCTGGCCTCTGAACTATCCGGGATTGGCTGGGGCCCATTACAGCAGAGTTCGGCAGTCCAAAGGCGGTGACATATCAGTGAGTAAAGAACTTAAACTGCAACCACTGTGTCGTCTAATCCTTCCCACGCCCCTTTATTAGAGTGGACTACTACTCCCAACCTCCTTGTGTGCCTGGGCTCTACCTGTGGAGAGCTGTACCAACATAGCTGCCCTACAATCTGCCCTCAGGGAGAACATCTTGCAGCGGTGGATCCCATATTATAGCCGCACACCACAGGTGGCATTATGAAAAACTACCATCTCCTCCATAGATTGACACCGCCGGGGTCACGGAACCGGGCCTAGCTGCTGTGACATCCCATTCCCTGTAATGATTAACCCCCCAGGCCCCGTGGGCACGTCAACTACAGAGTGATCTATTTCAAGTGTTTATTCTTGTTAATGTTGGTGATTATGGCTTACAGTCAATGAAAACCCAAAAGTCATTATCTCAGAAAATTAGAATAATTACCACAAAACACCTGCAAAGGCTTCCTAAGCGTTTAACATGGTCCCTTAGTCTGGATCAGTAGGCGACACAATCATGGGGAACACTGCTGACTTGACAGATGTCCAGAAGGCAGTCATTGACACACTCCAAAAAGGAGGGTAAGCCACAAAAGGTCATTGCTAAAGACACTGGCTGTTCACAGAGTGCTGTATCCAAGCATATTAATGGAAAGTTGAGTGGAAGGAAAAAGTGTGGTTAAAAAAAAAAAAAAAAAAGGTGCATAAGCAACCGGGATAACGGCAGCCTTAATAGGATTGTTAAGAAAAGGCCATTCACATATTTGTGGGAGATTCACAAGGAGTGGACTGCTGCTGGAGTCAGTGCTTCAAGAGCCACCACACACAGACGTATCCAGAACATGGGCTACAACTGTCACATTCCTTGTGTCAAGCCACTCGACCAATAGACAACGCCAGAAACGTCTTACCTGGGACAAGGAGAAAAAGAACTGGACTGTTGCTCAGTGGTCCAAGGTGTTGTTTTCAGATGAAAGTAAATTTTGCATTTCATTTGGAAATCGCGGTCCCAGAGTCTGGAGGAAGAGTGGAGAGGACACAATCCAAGCTGTTTGAGGTGTAGTGTGAAGTCTCCACAATCAGTGATGGTTTGGGGAGCCATGTCATCTGCTGGGGTAGCTCCACTGTGTTTTATCAACAAAGTCAGCGCAGCTGTCTACCAGGACATTTTAGAGCACTTCATGCTTCCCTCTGCCGACAAGCTTTCTGGAGATGGAAATTTAATTTTCCAGCAGGACTTGGTACCTGTCCACACTGCCAAAAGTACCAATACCTGGTTTACTAACCACAGTATCACTGGGCTTGATTGGCCAGCAAACTCATCTGACCTAAACCCCATAGAGAATCTATGGGGTATTGTCAAAAGGAAAATGAGACACCAGACCCAACAATGCAGACAAGCTGAAGGCTGCTATCAAAGCAACCTGGGCTTCCATAACACCTCAGCAGTGCCACAGGCTGATCGCCTCCATGCCACGCCGCATTGATGTTGAGTAATTCATGCAAAAGGAGCCCTGACCAAGTATTGAGGCATTTACTGTACAGACTTTTCAGTAGGCACCAACATTTCTGAGTGTAAAATCATTTTTTTCAGTTGGTCTTATAATATTCTAATTTTCTGAGATAATGACCTTTTGAGTTTACATTGGCTGTAAGCCATAATCATCAACATTAACAGAAATAAACACTTGAAATAGATCCCTCTGTGTGTAATTGTGCCACCCGTGCAGCGGTCGAACCGCTCTGATCTGGGGGTCTGCTGTGGCTCGAAAGTCTCCGGACCCGGGGGCTTGCGGCCACTTCCAAAAATAAAAAAGGGGCCATTTACAGGGGAGTGATAGTTCGTGATGCCACCCGTGGTGTGTGGTAAGGGGAGTACTGCCGCTGCCGATGGGAGTACCCGGGGGAGATGAAGTGGGGCAGCCAGATGGAGTTTCCCTCCATGGGTAGGTGAGGCCCTGGGACTCTGGATGGATGGGTGCAGGGGAGCGCAGGGCTACGTGGTAGCAAGGGATGACCATGTCCTCTCTCAGACAGAGTTGGTGATGAAAAGCAGACTCTGAAAACAAGGTAAACCAAGTCTCTGGGTGCCGCTGCCCTGTTGAGGGGAGCCCGTCCGGGTATCCGTCCCCTATAGTACTGCGTGATTGTCCGGAGCCTGCCTCCGTGCACAAATTTAGAAGTGTTCAGTTGGCCCGTAGGCATAAAGCTGCCCGGGGCCCGCTCCCTACTATTGGTAGAAGAGCTCTGCTCTCAAGGGCTCACGCTTGGGATTTCAATGGCTGCTTGGGTTAGAAAGCAGAATCCCCCTCATTGCGCTAGTGCCCCTGATCTCTGAGCTTCGTGGGGACAGTCCATAAAGTCACTATCACAGGTTTATTGCCGGGTTGCCTGAAGCTACTCCCCGACCTAGGGTTCAGTACCCCACCGTGCTTTCGGTCTCGGACCGGCTATTGAACTCGAGCTGCTGACCGTCAAGACTATGTCCAGGCACCCAGTCCCAATATCCCACGACCGTGTCTCCAACTCCTCCGGGCCCAGATCATCGTCTGCAACCCAACCTTTTACTCAGCTTCCCTGGGAGCTCCAACCCCCAGTTTCCTCTCCCTTGGTGAGCTACTACTCCCCTTCCTCTCACTTTGCTCTCCTGGAGCAGACTCTCTTGTCCCCTCCCACCAGTCTGCCTGATCCCTAGGTTGGCGGCCCTATTCCAGCTCAGCAGCCCACTGGTGTGTCTGACAGGGTGGGGTGTGAAGTGTGATTGGGATTTTGGATGCTGATGGAGGCAGTACTATAGGTTGGAGGGGTTGAGTCCTGCACTAAGAATAAAGAGCGTGCAGTACCCTGTGACGACCTGACTAGTCCAGGGGCGTCACATAATGACTCTATATAATATATAAGAATAGATCACTCTGTATGTAATGACTCTATATAATATATACTGTAGGTTTCCCTTTTTGAATTGAATTACTGAAATAAATTAACTTTTTGATGATATTTTAATTTATTGAGATGCACCTGTATATACTGTCCCATCATGTCTAATGGGTCTAAGGACTTGGCGTCTGTGGATGCACTCACCTGCACTGACCCCAAAGTCAGTATCCAGCCCTGGACCCGGGAAGCTGCTGTTGGCTGAAAATCGAGTTGGTGTGTCATCCGGGGGGATGCGGCTGGCATTGTCAAAGAGTGCAGACCCCACAGGATTCAAGGATGCTCTGGCAGCTTTCCTCTGAGTACTGGTCTTATGGCAGAACTTCACTTTTGGAGTCATTAGCTGAAGAGAAGACGGCAAAATATACAAGACTACAATTCTAGACATACATAACAAAGTTCTATTACATTCCATACCTATAACTCCCAACATCATCATAAGACAAGCATGTACTGGAAAATGACTATTGGATATGATCGTAGATCGCCAGTGGCATAACTACAGTCTGATGGGCCCCGATGCAGAGTTTGTGCCTGGGTCCCCATCCTGGGCCACTTCTTGGTAAATATGTCCCCATCCTGGTAAATATGTCCACATCATTGCCCCATCCTGGTATGACCCCATCATGGCTATATCCTGGTATATATGGCCCCATCCAGGTATTTACTGTATATCCCCATCATGGTATATCTTCCCATCATTGACCCATCCTAGTGTATGCCCGCCATCATGCCTATATCCTGGTATATATGGTCCTATCCTGGTATATGTCCCCATCCTGATGTATGACCCTGATCATGGATATAGCCTGGTATATATGGCCCCAATATGGCCCCATCCTGGTATATAGACTCCCTTAATGGCCCATCTTGGCATATATGGCCCCATCCTGGTATATAGAACTCCATCCTGGTATATAGCCCCCTCATCTTAGTATATAGCCCCAAGATCGCTATTAGGACCCATTAAATGCCGTTCTACCTATCCGTTTGTGTTACCTCAAAATCAGGAGTTTGTCATATACTCCATACATAGTCCACACTACAACCCGCAACATGACCCAGCTACTGCTAGACTTGACCATAATGCTATTACATCCATAGAATACTACAATTCCCAATATGACCCAATCAAAATGCTCTTCTATTGTGCTATATGCAAAAAGCACTACAACGCCCAGGAAGAAATTACCATAACAGACTGCCAAGACATCATCATCAAATATATATATATATATATATATATATATATATATATATTATATATATATATATACACATATACATATACATATACATACACACACAGTGCCTGCAAGTAGTATTCAACCCCCTGCAGATTTAGCAGGTTTACACATTCGGAATTAACTTGGCATTGTGACATTTGGACTGTAGATCAGCCTGGAAGTGTGAAATGCACTGCAGCAAAAAAGAATGTTATTTCTTTTTTTTTTTTTTTTTTTTTTAAATTGTGAAAAGTTTATTCAGCGTGTCATTTATTATTCAACCCCTCAAACCACCAGAATTCTGTTTGGTTCCCCTAAAGTATTAAGAAGTATTTCAGGCACAAAGAACAATGAGCTTCACATGTTTGGATTAATTATCTCTTTTTCCAGCCTTTTCTGACTAATTAAGACCCTCCCAAACTTGTGAACAGCACTCATACTTGGTCAACATGGGAAAGACAAAGGAGCATTCCAAGGCCATCAGAGACAAGATCGTGGAGGGTCACAAGGCTGGCAAGGTGTACAAAACCCTTTCCAAGGAGTTGGGCCTACCTGTCTCCACTGTTGGGAGCATCATCCGGAAGTGGAAGGCTTATGGAACTACTGTTAGCCTTCCACGGCCTGGACAGCCTTTGAAAGTTTCCACCTGTGCCGAGGCCAGGCTTGTCCGAAGAGTCAAGGCTAACCCAAGGACAACAAGGAAGGAGCTCCGGGAAGATCTCATGGCAGTGGGGAGATTTGTTTCAGTCAATACCATAAGTAACGTACTCCACCGCAATGGTCTCCGTTCCAGACGAGCCCGTAAGGTACCTTTACTTTCAAAGCGTTATGTCAAGGCTCGTCTACAGTTTGCTCATGATCACTTGGAGGACTCTGAGACAGACTGGTTCAAGGTTCTCTGGTCTGATGAGACCAAGATCGAGATCTTTGGTGCCAACCACACACGTGACGTTTGGAGACTGGATGGCACTGCATACGACCCCAAGAATACCATCCATACAGTCAAGCATGGTGGTGGCAGCATCATGCTGTGGGGCTGTTTCTCAGCCAAGGGGCCTGGCCATCTGGTCCGCATCCATGGGAAGATGGATAGCACGGCCTACCTGGAGATTTTGGCAAAGAACCTCCGCTCCTCCATCAAGGATCTTAAGATGGGTCGTCATTTCATCTTCCGACAAGACAACGACCCAAAGCACACAGCCAAGAAAACCAAGGCCTGGTTCAAGACAGAAAAAAATCAAGGTGTTGCAGTGGCCTAGTCAGTCTCCTAACCTTAACCCAATTGAAAACTTGTGGAAGGAGCTCAAGATTAAAGTCCACATGAGACACCCAAAGAACCTAGATAACTTGGAGAAGATCTGCATGGAGGAGTGGGCCAAGATAACCCCAGAGACCTGTGCCGGCCTGATCAGGTCTTATAAAAGACGATTATTAGCTGTAATTGCAAACAAGGGTTATTCCACAAAATATTAAACCTAGGGGTTGAATAATAATTGACCCACACTTATGTTGAAAATTTATTAAAATTTAACTGAGCAACATAACTTGTTGGTTTGTAAGATTTATGCATCTGTTAATAAATCCTGCTCTTGTTTGAAGTTTGCAGGCTCTAACTTATTTGCATCTTATCAAACCTGCTAAATCTGCAGGGGGTTGAAGACTACTTGTAGGCACTGTAATTATAATATTATATTATATATATAAAAAATTACCGGTAGATAGATATTAGACTACTACCTGAGCACCACACTTGGCCATAATTTAATACTATTATACTGTATATGTAGAACACTGACCCACACAAACATGCTTACCCCACAAATAGAAAGTATTTAAGGCCAGATTCATCTTTTTGCAGGGGTTTTTTATATATATATATATATATATATATATATATATATATATATATATATATATATATATATATATATATATATATATATATATATATATATATAAAGAAAACGTTTCTTTTTTACTTTTGTTGTTTTGTGCCGAATTCAGCAAAATGGCGCACGATTCATGGATTTTATGTAATCTTTTTTCGTGCCTTTAAACCTGTCTTGTGATCTTTTAGCACAAAGAGTGGCATGTTTTGTAAAAGGTTTTTAAAATGCAACTTTTTAACTGGCGCGCATAAAATGACTCGGGGGATGGGGGGACTGCAGCAGCTTTGCATCAAATTTTGCAACGTTTATTTAAAAATTTCCATTTTACAAAACGGTCTAAGGCTATGTGCGCACGTTGCGCACAGTCACTGCAGAAATTTCTGCAGGGATCTGAAGAGCACATGTGCGCTTTAAATCGCTGCAGAAATGTCCATAGTGAAAAAAAAAAAAGCCGATTCCATGCGCTCTGACTGCAGCTCCTCCCATAGACAGAGCAGGGGCTGCCGGCAAAGCGCATGTCACTTCTTAGAACGCAGTAGCCGAAGCGCTGCGCTCTAAAACGCCACGTGCGCATGGCCCCTGCACAATCTCCATAGACTGTGCAGGGGACGCAGGACGCATGCAGTTACGCTGTGCTACAAAGCGCAGCGTAACTGCATGAATTACGCACACGTGCGCACATAGCCTAAGGCTGTGTTCACACTAGAAAAAGGATTTTTCGCAAGAAGTTTCTTGAGTCTGAAACATTACCACACTTGCTGTCAAAAAACGCACCAATACCAGACCGAAAACCACATGCGGTTTTACCGCGGGTTTGTGCGTTTTTTTACCATTATCTATGGCAAAAACCGCAGGGACCTGCAGAAAAGAAGTCACATGCTCTATCTTTTTCTCAAGAAATTCTACAGAAAGAATTTGAGGGGGGAAAAAAAAAAAAAAAAAAAAAAAAAAAAAAAAAAAAAAAAAAAAAAAAAATCGCAGTGTGCGTACAGCTATTTTTTTTCCTTAGGTTTTGCTGGGGAATGTCTGCAGAAAGATTACAACCATTTTCTGCAGAAAGTTCTTCATCAAAAACGTGGGTAAAACCGCAGTGTGTGAACAAGGTCTAAGGCCATGTCCACACGCTGCAGTTTGTTAACAATAAAACTGCACCTTCTGGCAGAAAAACGGAAAAAAAAAAAAATTCTCATGCATTTTTTCCATGCTTTTTTAGTGAAATCAATGGCTGGAAGGACTAATAATAAATGCAGATCAAAAACACACAAAGAATTGATATGCTGCAGTTTTTTTGTCGACCCAAAACTGCAGGCAAAAAAAAAAAGCAAAGTGCGCACAGCATTCCTAAATTCTCAAAGACTTTGCTGAGAGAAGGAAAGACATGCAGTTTTCGGCAAAAGAAGCGGCTGAAATGCAGCATGCGCACAGGGCCTAAGGCTATGTGCGCACGCTGCATTTTTGCACGTTTTTTGGGTGCAGTTTTGGTCTCAAAACTGCATGAATTTCCTTCCCCAGCAAAGTCTATGAGATTTAATTTTTGCTATCCGCACGGTGCAGTTTTTTTTGCTGCGTTTTTGTGGTTACCACAAAGATGCAACATGTCAATTTTATTTGCCGTTTCTTTCTTCGTTTTTCACTCATTGACTGTAATGGAGAAAAACGCATCAAAAAACGCACAAAAACACATGCTTTTTATGCATTTTTTTGGGGCCAAAAATGCTGCATCTTTATGGTCAGAAAAACCGCAGCGTACGCACATAGCCTTAACGCAACAATGGCGTACAAATCTGAACATGAACTTATCAGTAAAGACAACTTGAAAGAAAAAAAAAAAAAAAGGAGCAAATTGTTTAATAAATTTGTACAAAGTCACTACTTTAGAAGTATTTGTGGCAAGAAACTGGTGGAAATGCAGTGATGAATTGAGGTTATAATCTTGTGTCTCTTTCAGTTCTATCGGCTTTTCAGGACAGTTTGTCATCTGTTACTAGACTGCATTCTACTGATTAGCCTGCAGGTTAAAGCATGGTGGATTTAAATTCCTAGCAGTTGACAAATAAAATATTTCTACAGAGGTGGCAGGTGATGTTGGGTTAATACCATTCTTGTGTTCACATTTGCATTAGATTTTGTGATTATCAGTGTCTTACTCACCCCTGAGGCCATTTGCGGAGCGGCGGGTGTGTTGGGTGGAACGGCATTCTGCTCAGTTTCTTGCTCGCTGTATGATATTATGTCACCTCCATCATCTTCAACTTCGTTCCAGCTTACCCCTCTGACCGGTGACAAGGCGCTCGATCTAGGGGAGCCACGGGGTATGGACATGGGCATGGACATGGCGCGTGGTGGGCACAGACAGTAGGGTCTCACTGGCGTCTCGTTCTGCTTATAACACCATTCTCTAGTTGACTGGAGACTATCGCGGGGTGTGTGGACGCCTTCACCAAGAGCCAACGTAGCCTCCAAACCTTGACTGACGACCCCATAGTAGCTGTCACATGTGGGCTTCTCTGGCCAGCCGGGCCTGGTATTTTGTCCTTTCGGCTTGTTGCTCCTCGATACCCCTCCTCGCCTCTGGCCCCTATGTTCCGGAGACAGGACAGGAAGGCGATGGAATAGCAAAAAGCAATTAATGAGGAACAAAAAAACTACACATGGAAGAAGGATAAAAACCAGGAGCATCAGAGACGGCTGCAAAACCAATTTAGCCTCTACAAATGGAGCTTCCTGGGCCATCGGTTTACCCCCAATTAAGGGGGGCAAAGAGGGAGCCACCAATGCCATGGCATTAACAGAGTCTAGTATATTTGGAATAGGATAAGGGGGAGGGGAGAGTGGCAGCTCAATAGTGGGAACCAGGAGCAGTGATCGCAAATCAGGATGGGTGGACTACTTCAACAATACTCTCAAAATTGTGGGAAAACTACATTTCCAAGCATGCCCTGACAAGCCTACAACATGGTAAGGGGTTGTAGTTACACCACAACCAGAAAGACTTGTAGACCATGGATCAACTAGTCAATGACAAAAACAACTTTTCAACCATCCTCATTGACCAAAGCACAACAGTCATATAACTCTACAAGTATGGCATGTAAATAAGGGGTTAATGAGATGCATCAATCAATTGTTCTGGTGTCGGCCCACAGGTAACACCTGGACAACAGTGAGTGGAGCGAGGAGGGGTAATAAGATAAATCTAATGCTTAAAGGGAATCTATCACCAGGTTTTTGCTCCCATATCTGAGAGCAGCATAATGTAGAGACAGAGATCCTGATTCTAGCGATACATCACTTACTGAGCTATTTGCTGTCATTTTGATAAAATCACTGTTTTCTGTGCTGCAGAACTAGGAGTTATACAGAGCTCATGATTATGCTGGACTACCTGCAGCATGCCAAGTAGTCTTGTAATGATAATCTACTGCTAATTAAACAGTGATTTTATCAAAACTACACTAAGCAGCCCACTAAGTGACACATCACTGGAATCAGGGTCTCTTTTTCTTTCATCATGCTGCTCTCAGATTAGGTGGCAAAAACCTGGTGCAGATTCCCTTCAATGGAGATCAACTGATAACAATGATCAGGATATTACGATAAGGCTATGTGTCCACAGTAGAATGTTGCTGCGGATTTTTCTGCATGAAAATCCGCAACTTTCCCGGCAAATCCGCACCTTTTCAAAGGTGCGGATTTGCCGCGGATTTACCGCGAATTTTGGTGCGGATTTTTTTTTTCCCCAATTCTATAGCCAAAATCCGGAACAAAATCCGCAACAATAATTGACATGTTGCAGATTTTTCCGGATCAAAATCCGCGGCAAATCCGCCGCGGAAAAATCCGCAGCATGGACACAGCATTTTCAAAATGCCATTGAAATGGATGGGAAGTGCCGCTGCTGCAGATTTTCGGAAAATCCGCGGCTTTTCCGCGAGAAATCCGCGGCAAAATCCGTGCATTTTCCGCAGCGTGGGCACATAGCCTTAAAGAAGGGCAATAATGCAGGGGACTGGCAGCTATTAAAAAGTGGCTCTTGGGGTATGTTCACACAGAGAATTTTGAGCAGATCCTTTAACATGAAAATATTCTGTGTGAATGTACCTGGGCTATAGAGTTATGAAAAGAATCTTTACTTATGTCCTTCTAAAAAAATGTTTTCAAATACTCTACAAATTTATATTTTTAAAATGTTGCCACAGAAAAAAAGGTAAAGGTGTGTTCACACTGAGATTTTTGAGTTTTTGGAGCAGAAGCTGAGCAGACTTTCCAAAAACTCATATCTCATAAAAAAACGCCCTCAGTGTGATCTTACCTTTGGCTATGTGCGCATGATGAGTATTTGGTGCAGAAATTTCTGCACCATTTCTGCATCTCTTGGCTGGAAAACTGCAACACAACAAAAGTGATTTGCTGAGTTTTTTTATGCGTTTTTTTTTTGCATGTGTTTTTCATTGTTTTCAATGGTGAAAAATGCTGACAGAATTGACATGCTGCAGATTATTTTCTGTACCAAATCTGCAAGGAAAAAAACCTCAATAAGGGCATTACACTTCAGGTTTCTCATTGACTTTGCTGGCATAAAGATTAGTTTGCAGTTTTGTGACAAATCTGCACTAAAAAAAGCATCAAAGAAAGCAATTAAAACACACTCTATGCCCACAATGAGTTTTTGACGATTCTTCTTTTTAACTCTGCATAGCCTGACTTTATTATGTGCAGATTTTCCTCATAGACTTGCATTAGATGTGGAAAAACCACAGGTAAATAAGCATATGCTTTCTTTAGTGTGTGTCTGCATTGGAAATGCACTAAAAACGCCTGTCATCCGCACATGATGAAATTTTGTCAAAGCCAAATACCAGTAAGTATCAAAATACCTGCTGATTTTCCGCATCTAATGATATTCTATGGGTGAAAATCTGCACATGAAACTGAGCATACCCGCAAGAGAAATTGACATGTAGCGGATTGGAAACTCGCACCGCAGGTCAGTTTACAGCGAGTAAAAAAAAAAAGCGCAGAGGGCGGGAGACTTCTATAACTTCCATCCACTCTACATGATCTGTAAGGTCGAGTGCCCACGCTGTGTAGTTTTGACGCGTATTTTCAGAAATCTGCAGCTAAATCTGCATGTCCATTGTGAAGCCAACAAAGTCTATGAGAATTCACAAGTGCTGTGCCCATGTTGCTTATTTTTCCCTTGCGTATTTGGTGCAGATTTGGTGCAGAAAAAATGAAATCTGCACCAAATACGCAAGGGAAAAATACTCAATGTGGGAACAGCACTTCTGAATTCTCATAGACTTTGCTGGCTTCACAATGGACATGCAGATTTTGCTGCAGATTTCTGAAAATCTGCGTCAAAATACACAGGGCGGGCATAGGGCCTAAGGCTGTGTGCACACATTGCAGAAATTTCTGCACTAAATCTGCATCTCATTTTGCCTGCTTTTTTAATGAGTTTTTTATGCATTTTTTTTATTGCTTTCAATTGTGAAAATGCAGCCAAAAACCACAAAAAGAATTGACATGCTGCAGATTGTGTACACAGCATTTCAGTATTATCATTGACTTTGTTGGCGTAAGGATTCCCTTGCAGATTTGTGAAAGTCTGCAATAAAAAAAAACGCAACATGTGCACACAGTCTAAGACGCTGTGTAACTTAGAAAATTTACAGAGCATTAAAAACTCAACAAAAACTCCTCGCACGCACACAAAGGGAACCTGTCATCAGGAAGTTACACCACTAACTAATACCATGGGTATAAAAGCACATTAATGCTGGCAGCCACAATACCTAAGGGATATCAGAATAGAATATATCATTTTTTTCCCATACAACAAAAAAATTGATGAAACACTGATTGCAAAGATTGAAACACCGACGAAAATCTTATCCAAAACAGTGATGAAAATTGGTCAATCTTTTTGTGCACCAGAAAAATTACCGACATTTCAATGAGGCCTAAAAATACTAAAGACCTGTGTATTAGGGTATGTGCACACGCTGCAGATTTGGTGCAGAAATTTTCTTCATCAAATCTGCACATTCAGAAAAACGCATGCATTTTTGGCACTTTTTCAACAGCAAAAAACACACCAACAATTGACATACTGAAGATTTTTTGTGCACCGAATCTACAAGAAAATAATAGCAACGTGTGCGCAGCACTTCAGAAATCTCATAAACTTTGCAGGTTTCAGGATAGGCATGGAGATTTTGGCGCAAATTTATAAAAAAAAAATGCAATAAAGAAAAATGCATCAAAATTTGCATAAAAAATGCACTGTGTGCACATAGCCTTAAAGAGATCTTCAGCTACATTCCCATGGATGCATTTACTAGCAAACTCTGGAAGCTGAGCACCTAATGTGATACCTGTAGCAGTAAATATCGCTGCATATGTGGCGCCCCTGAGGCTTCGGTCCCAAGATCGGTGCACGTAGACATTGGAGAAGAGTCCCAGGACACCGGCTGGTCCAGAATTCTCCGCCCCCCAATGAATGCTATCCCTTTGTTTCTGAATAATGTTCTGATTTGATGGACAACTGGGCCACTGGACTATGGGTGGCCGGAACTTTGCTTGTATATAGTTGCACCTGTTGTGCACCCTACCAAAATTTAGAAGAAACCAAGGTCCCCCTTTTTCAATGGGGATGTCTGCCAAACGGAAGCAATGCATTGACCAGTAACACAATGGACTTCGTTGTTGCATACTCCTCACCATGTCTGACTGAAAATGTTTTAAGTATTTTGTACTTGAAAAGATTTTCTAATGCTAAAAGTTTTTGATATTGGTGACCAGTGATTGATAATAATCTGTTGATATGTTGAAACATTGAACCGTACAGAGTTATAATGTTGAAACATTTTAAGCAATAATGCCTCCCATAAAGGGAAGATTGTTTGTTTTATATGTTTCTGCATAACAAAAACTGCGGTGTGCCATTGTTATTTTATGGCAGCCCAGGAGTGCTGCGATTTGCTGTGGGGGTATGTGGCGCCCCTGAGGCTTCGGTCGCCATCGGTTATTCCACCTCGCTTGAGGTGTGGTACTCATCCCTGGTTCGGAGGAGGTCTGTACCGGTTCCACATCCATCCATTTCATACATACAGAAGGTAGCCCTCCCCAATAGAGACCGGGCTAGGGTCGGATATTAAGGTTGCCATCCAATTACTGGGGCAGCCAGCCACTAGCAACAGGGACTCAAGGGAGGAGCAAACACCAGGGGGGAGTTAGGAGCACAGACACAAAAAGAGAGTTGGCTTGGGGAAGCTGACAGTGGAGGAGCTGGCTCAATGGTAGCTCCTGTGGGACGTAGGAGAAACATGGTTGCTGAGGGAAGAGCTTAATTGCTCCCTTGGAACCGGCGCAGTTCAGGGTGCAGAGCCCTAGGGTGGTGCATACTTTAGGTTGCGCCACTAGAATCTGCCTGACAGGAGGATTACATATTCTGGCCACCACAAGAATCCGGAGGACATTAGCAATATAGAGCCCGGAGTCGTGATCACGGTCAGGCCCCAAAAGGACTTGCGCTGCCTGCACACGGGACAGGAACCTTAACACCGAACAGGGGTCCCCAAGCACTTCAGGTCACAGGGATCCATACTAAAAAGTGCAAGAAGGAAGGGCCCACAGACAACCACACCGGTTCTGACCTCCGAAGAATCCGGGATTGGCTGAAGCCCATCACGGCGGAGACTGGTACCTCCGGGCAGCCCACAGACAGTGAGTAAAGACCCTGAACCGCACCTACTGTGTCAGACATTCATTGCTGTTGTGACGCCCTGGCCGGGCCAGGTAGTCACAAATAGGGCCCCGCATTACACCTGTCCCTCATAGGTAACATACCCCCTCAGGGCTTGATGGACACACCAGGGGGTGGAACCAGGCGGTTGGAAGACGCCCACCAAGGAGTTCAGACAGCCTGAGGCGGGAAAGTAGCCGGAGAAGGTTGAGAGTTCAAGTGGGAGAGGTGTGTGGGCTGGAGCTGTATGCAGCTCCAGCAGAGGAGAGAAAACCCAATTTGAGCAGGTGCCAGGATAAGAGCCCTGGTACCTTTGGCTAGGAGGCAGACGGTGGTCTCCGTCTGCAGGAGCCGGAAAGACGACTCAGAAGAACCGAGGTGGACCGGGACAGGGTTGTAGCCCGCCGGTACCAACCCGGGGAACTGACTCGGAAACCGGAGCACAAAGGGGGATACTCAGACCCTGAAGCTAGGTCCAGAAGCTACTGGGGGCTAGCTAATTAACTGATTGCAGCCAGGACTAGAGGTCCTGTCCCACCCAAAGTCCCGACTGAAGACAACAGCCTAACGAGGGGGATCAGCGGCCACCGCTACGGCTCAGAGATCCCACGGGCCAGCGTCTGCGGGCAAAGGGCTCCTTAGGCAACAACAAGCCGGGAGTGGATTCCTGAAGTTGCAAGCACAGACAGTCCACCATCCAACACAGGTGCGGGAGAAAGACAGAGACCACCAGCCGGGTGGGGGACCAGACTGCAGCCGTCTGCGGGCACCGACCACCATCACCTTTGTTTACCAGAGACTCGTGTGTTTACTAATAGTGAGTAAATCAGCACCCTCCGGTCGCCCAGTGTCCTGCACCGCCAAACACCCCCAACAAGTCCTGGGGACACCATCCCTGCCCACGGAGGGGTTAACAACTTGCTGCCAAACATCTCCCCCGGGTGCCCCGTAACTGCAGCGGTGGTGTCCACCTTCACCACATCCCGTGGGGGGCGTCACGAACTTAACACGGCTCCGGCCGTACATCTACGTCCCAAACCACAACCCCCCTTTCAGTTGAAGTGACCGCGAGACCCCCGGGTCCGGAGACCCTCGAGCCACCCACTGAAGGTCCGGATCCGAGCGGCTCGGGTGCCGAACACGGGGCGGTACACCTCAACTTCTGTCACGAACAGGATATATACCCATCCACTTACCTTGTGAAAGTGTGCCTTGTATTGAAGTCAGCGATGATCAGTTGTAAGATTTTCAGAATCCGCCATCTTGTTGGCGCAAAAATTCCCGCCCAGGGTCTCCTTCCCCGAGAAAGGGCGCGAAGTTGAAGCCCCGCCCCCTGGAAACACGGCCAAAAAGCAAAGCCGGAAGTCGAAAAACTAAACTTACCGGCCAGCTAGAGGAGGGTCGAGAAAAGACCAAGGTGGGGCGGGTGAAAATTCTGCAGCATGTGACCGAGCAGATAAAGGGCAGGGACTCCAGGACCCTGCCACCCTTCTGGTTCTTGGACCCGGAGAGAGCACCATGGCCGACCCGTCCAGCAAGCCCGGAGTGCCGGAGCTTGTGCCCGGAACAGTGGCATGGGTGGAAGCCCAAACTGTGCGGATGTGTCGCCGGATCCAGGCGCAGGATCGCTTTATAATGGAGCGGTGGATGGCAGAGATGGAGGAGCTGGCTGTGGCCGTGCGGGCACGCGAAGTGGAGGCAACCTTAGAGGAGCGGGTAAGCGACCCACGCCCCTATGTTCCCGAGGGACCGGCCGATCAGGCTGAGGGACCCGGTCTGCCCCTGCCCTCTATATTGCCTCCCTTGCCGTCCATACCGGTTGCTGCTGACCCCCCGCTCGGTCCGCTGCCATCAACACCGGCAGCGGAGTCCGTTCCACCGGCCCGTGAGGAAGTCGCCGACAGCCAGCCCGTTACCGCCCCGGCACCAACACCAGCTCCGAAAAAGATCAGCCTCCGGAGGGTGCCCTGTCCCTCAGAGGACCCATCGGTCCCGGAAGAGGTCGCGCCCCGGATAACAGAGGCCCTGGCAATTCAACCAGCCAAGATGGAAGTGGCTGCTGACCGGAAGTTCGCCCAGCGGGCAAAGCTGGCCGCTCCCAAAACCCAGGCCTCGGCTGAGGCACCGCGGAGTTGCCACTGTCAGGCAGCTGGACAGGCCGCGACACTGCGGGGTTCCCTAGTGCAGAGAGTGTCGGTCGTAGCCGATACGGGGTAACTCGACCCCCGCGCAGAGTGAGCAGGAGCAGACAGATGCTCCATACTGGGAGCGGCAGCTGGGCCGGGAGATCGCCGCCCGCAAGAAAAGAAAAGCGGAGGTGCTGGCCCGGTCCTACTCTGAGAAGGACCACCTCCGCAACGCCACCTTTCGGGTGAGGGGCCCGACACACGAAGGCCATGTCCGGCACTTCAACCCCCAAAGAGAATGGGGGTTCATCTTCGAGCCGGGCCTGGATGTGGAGATCTTCGTGTCCCGGAGGGACGTCTACCCACACCTCCCGATTGGCCATCCTGACCGGGACCTGGAACCTGGGGAATTGGTCACCTACACCCGGCACTGTGGGGAGAGGGGGTGGTTTGCCTTGGATGTAAGAAGAAGGGTAACCATGGGCACTCAGCTGCACGTCCGCCCCTCTCCGTCACTCTCCAGCCCTGAAGAAGATTCAGAGTGTTAAGTGGTAGCGGTTTCCGGCTACCCTCTTGCCCGTCTCCATTGGGACCTTGTTGATGTTTCCGATGTTTTAAAGTTTTATACAAAAAGACAAGGCCGAGAACTTGCTGGCCAACCCAAAAACTTTTGGGCCTTGTAAATAGCCCTAGACCCCACGGAGGGGTTAACAACGTGCTGCTAAATATCTCCCCTGTGCGCCCCGTAACTGCAGCTGTGGTGTCCACCTTCACCACATCCCGTGGGTTGCGTCACAAACTTAACGCGGCTCCGGCCGTACATCTACGTCCCCAAACCACAACCCCCCTTTCAGTTGAAGTGACTGCGAGACCCCCGGGTCCGGAGACCCTCGAGCCACCCACTGAAGGTCCGGATCCGAGCGGCTAGTGTGCCGAGCACGGGGCGGTACACTGTCGCCGTCGCCCCGCGCTTGGCGCCAATGGCCACTACTACCTCCATCATCCTCCCTGGGACCTAGCTTCACCTACGGGAAGCTGAATCATACTAGCTGCGACACCATCTGCCCCAGAGGTCAGCGACGGCTAATCCCTGGCCGCATACCGCAGGTGGCGTCACAAGACAACTACTACTCCCAACATCCTCATCTCATCATCTATCTCCTTTTTTATTGGACACCTCGGGGCCACGAAATCGGGTAGGCCACCACGACATCCCTTCTCCACCACCAGCCTGGCGACGAGTAAAAAGAAACCCCGGCCCGTGGGGTGCTCCACATATAACATTGTAAAAGTGTTGGGGAGAAGCCACATGTTTAACATTTTGCTTTGAAAAGGGTGAAACTCGCACCTATATCTGCAGCATAAATTGACATGCTGTGACTGAATCCGCAGCTCCTGGCAGTTTACGCTGTGGATATATTTCCCAGCAGGTGCACAAGTACTTTACTGACAATGTAAAATGCAGCAGATTTTCCGTAAGGAAATACGCAATGGAGAATCCTCTGTGTTTTTGCACCGTGGGAACTTATCCCCTTGGCGTATGACAAGAAGGAAGACCATTGACAGAAATAGGTTGAGAGTCAAAATTGTTTATTCTGGGGACCCAGTTTCCGTCACTGAAGTAATTGCATACATTGGCGCCATGTCTGAATCCCATTTTCAGGGATAAAGATGTAACCCTCCTCTGACAGAAAACCCCTTAGGCTAGGTTCACATTTCCGTTAAAATGTATCAGTCAAAATCCGCGGCTATGGTAAACACAATCCATTTAGCGGATTCCGTTGTGTCCCATAGACTTGTATTAGTGCCGGATTGCGACTGATTACCTTGCGTTGCATCCGCTGCACCGCGGTCAGTCGTTTTTGGACTGACCGCCGAGCGGAAACAACGCAGAATGTAACGTTTTTCGGGCCGTCAAAATTAACGCACCGCGCAGGAATCCGTCACCATCCGTCAAGCTTGTAATGTATGTCTATGGTGCTGGATTCCGTCGTAATCCATTTTACGACGGAATCCAGGGCTGGATTCCGTCATGCTCTACTGAGCATGCCCAGCATGTTTGGCACACCCACTGGGCTGTCCCAAACACAAACGGATCATCACTGATCCGTCAAAAAACGGACGCACAGCGGATGTAACGGATGCGACGGATCAGTTTTTTCACAGGATTCCTGTGAAAGAAATCCTGTGAAAAACACATCCGTTGCGTCAGTTGACATAAAAAAAACGATTGATCCGTTGCTGACGGACCTGACGGATTTAAAAAAACGGAAATGTGAACCTAGCCTTAGAGGTACGTCATTTGTTCGGGGGAGGGGAGGTGGGCCATTATTGATGTCATTGTACACCTGGAGCGTCAGAGATGGCTCACAGTTATTTTTGTGTGATGTATACTGTATGTTGCTCATTTAGTCCTTTCCTGGAAATTGCTCCTGAAATAGCAGAGTTAAATGTGTTGTGCAGGGAACGGTGTCCCAGTTATATCTGGCGTCCTTGACGCCTCAGCGGATAATTTACCCACAGACATCAGCAGGTGTGATTAACCCTTTCCCGGTGTCGTTTATTGTGTTTTATGTTGACTCTTATGATTTTTTTTTTCCACATTATATTTCCTGAAGATGGTCACAAAATATCTCAGGATGAGGAATGAGGATTACAAAATGTCACAGGCAGCCATTTTGTTACATTTCTGAAATCTCTAGTGACTAGATTTATCAACCACGGTATATAGGCCTTGTTACCCATAGCAACCAATCAGAGCAGAGCTTTCATTTTTGAATCTGCTCTGGAAAAATGAAAGCTGCACTGTGATTGGTTACTATGCATAGCAAGGCTAGTTTTATTTGCTACGGTACCTTTTACGCCCTGTGCGCACAGTGAAGTTTTTGATGCATTTGTGGTGCCGTTTTGGGGGCAGTTTGTTGCCCTAAACTGCATGCAGTCCTTCCACAGCAAGGTCTATGAGAATTCATAACTGCTGTGCGCACATTGCTTCTTTTTTGCCTGTAGTTTTGGGTGCAGAAAAAAAGAAGCCGGATGTCAATTCTTTTTGCGTTTTTCCATAGAATATAGTGAAAAAACGCATGGGCAAAAATTAATCAAAAATACATGTTTTTTTTATGTGTTTTTCGGCCAGGGGGTGCGTTTTTTGCTGAAGAAACAAAACTGCAGTGTACGCACATAGCCTTATTGAGATATTTTATGTTATTGCGATCTCTGTATTTTTTCATCGGCATTTTACTAATATACTGAAAAACAGGAAAAAAATTACAAGTGCAGTGAAAAACAAGCTCAATCCACCAATGTTCTTTAGTTTTTCTTTTTTCTGTTTTGTTTTATGGTGTTATTTGTCTTTCAGAAATGACCTGCAATATAATTCTCCAGGTCAGAACGATTACGGCAATACCAAACTTGTATGTTTTGGGTTTTTTTCATTATATTTGTTAAAAAAAAAAATCTAGATTTGAAA
The DNA here is from genome assembly GCF_048569485.1 of Anomaloglossus baeobatrachus. Classification (NCBI taxonomy): domain Eukaryota; kingdom Metazoa; phylum Chordata; class Amphibia; order Anura; family Aromobatidae; genus Anomaloglossus; species Anomaloglossus baeobatrachus. The sequence continues at coordinate 896,835,643 of NC_134353.1, read as the reverse complement.
AAGAAAATTAGCTTTTTTTATTTTCTATTGTTAGAGGTGAACGAGGAATATTTATTTATTTTTTTTTTTTTCTTGCCAAGCTTTTTATTGCATTTTATGGGGGAGCACAGTGACAAAAAAACAGTTAACTAATTCTATATTTTCATAGATCAGACTTTTACAAACATAGTTATATTGAATTTTAATTGGGGTAATGGGGGTGATTTTAATTTGTATGCTGTTTTATTTATTTTTTTAAAACTTATTTTTTGCGCTGTGTTTTTTAGTTTCCTATGGGACTTGAAAGTGCAATTATTTGGTAGCTTGTTCTACACTCAACACCTAGAATTAAAAGTTGTGGAAATAGAATGGGTAGACATGTTAATGATCTGCAAATGATGAAGAAATTAAAACAAAATATTCAAAACATCTTGACTTATCCAGTATCAATTATGAGCAGCCCACGCAGAAACACATGTACAACAATGAGGTTATTAATGGCAGTCTGAGGAATGTTCTGCCACACCGAATGCACTTGGGCAAATCATCAAGATCCTCTGCTGGCAGCTCCCTTATCAAGAGCCGAGCATTGATGTCGAAGATATGGCCGATGGGAGACAAGTCCAGAGACGATGCAGGCCGCGGTAGCATATTTTAGCCCTGCCGGCTGCACATAGTATCACTAGTAAGATGCGGCCTGGTGTTCTGCTGAAAAACAGTTCCTGGGACACTCTGGAGAAATCATCCTACCATTGGTTTCACGATCAAATCAATGGAAAGCCGAATTTTCAGTGTACCTGGAATGAAGAACTAGAGGAGTTATGACAATCCTAATCATAATTCTGAGACTAGGACCGATATGACATTTTCTCATGAAGGCCGTTTCATGGTGTTGCCCACATGGTCAACAAAACAATCAGAGCAAGACGGCAATGGAGACTGGAATAGAAGTCTATCCCCTTTCACAATGAGTCCATCTTTTGTCTTGGACACGATGATGTCCAAGACAAAAGATGGGCTCATTGTGGAAGTGGATAGACTTCTATTCCAGTCTCCATTACTGTCTTGCTCTGCTCCATAATAGCCTTTGATGGAGATGGTGTGAGGTCTGTGAAGTTTTGTAGCTGGATGTCTGCTTTGTAATCCAATGTCATGCAAATGCCTTCTGATGGTTTGGGTTCACATTGTTTGATGCCTTCGGCTTCATATGTGATGTCCAATTTCAGTACAGAATGGAAGAGTTGTGGAACCAGTGATTTGGCCTTTTGTCCAGTGTTGCTTATGTTACTGTGAGCAGTGTATTTGGTCAAACGGTGCTACCAATCCTGCAGCGTCTCCAGACTTGTCTCCCACAGAGCACATTTGGGACCTTATTGGTTAGCAAAAGGAGATGCCAGCAGCGGATCTTGATTTCCATGGCCAAATGTCTTCAGATTGGAAGACCATTCCTCAGACAATCTCATTGATAAAATGTCAAGACATGTAAGTGTGTGTATTACTCGATACTGAATAAATCGAGAGGTTATTAAATTTTGTTTCCACTTTTTCATCATTCACATTCCAGCAAGATGCCTAATGATCTTGTGATTTCCATAATTACATGACTTTTCCATCTTGGTGTTCCATTTACAATGTTGAGGAGTGTAGTACAAGTGATCAGCAATCACTACTATGCTTGAGTGCTTAGTATTCGTAACAAGCAATTAGATGCTCGGATGGGCGCAACTCGAGTACCAGAGTATAATGGAAGTTAACAGGGAACTCAATAGCAGTTTTCCTGGAAATATTCTGGAAAAATGATTGAGTTTCCCATTGACTTACATTATACTTGGGCACTCGAATTGCGCCAATCTGAGCATCCAACTGCTCATTACAAGTACCGAGCACGGTAGTGCTCGTTTATCACTAGTTACGAGTATTGAGCACCTCAGCATGGTAGTGCTCACTCATCACTACTTACGGAGTACCGAGCGCCCGAGCATGGTAGTGCTCACTCATCACTAGTTACGAGTATTGCGCACCTAAGCATGGCAGACCTCACTCATCACTAGGTACGAGTACAAAGCACACGAACATGATAGTGCTCGTTCAACAGTAGTTACGAGTATCGAGCATGGTAGTGCTCGCTCATCACTAGTTAAGAGTATCGAGCACCTGAGCATGGGTAGTGCTCGCTAGTTATGAGTACAGAGCACGGTAGTGCTCGCTCATCACTAGTGTGAATACTTTAATACTTCAGTTTTGCGATTCATAGTGAAATACAAGGTCTTCTACTTTCTTTACACGAGTACCGAAATGAGGCAACGGGGGCTTGAGCATCCATGGCCACTTCTAGGCAACTACAAACATCGTGGGGAGCCGATGTGTGCCCGTATGAATCCACCACTATGCTTGCACCAGTTTAATGCTACTGTCAAAGATTAGCTGATTTTCCATAGGGATTGCTGCAATAGCTGGTTAGAGGCAGGTGCTGGCTGTACAACACAGCAAGCACATACTTTGTGAGGACTGGGTTCATTTTTTGAGTGTTGCCATAATATAATGATTCATCAAGGAGCTAGAAATGTTTCCCTCCCCCAAAAGAAATGTATTCCTTATTCATAAGAAAGGTGATAACTGTCTGATAATGGGGAATTCTGGGCCCAAGTAAATTGCAAATATACAATTACTACTATAACGTACAAACAGCCAGATCTCCATAACTGGTGCTCATAGACATAGGGGAGGGGTGTGGAGAATGACCCTCAAACGCCTACTGAGGGTGCAATAAGAGAGTACGTCCTACTTGGTTTAATAAGTTTGTCCACTACTTTAACATTGATGGCCTATCTGTAGGATAGGTCATTAACGTATGATCAGCCAGGGTCCGACAACCGGCACCCCGCCGATCAGCTGTTCTGGTGCCGGCGGCGCCAATCCTCCTATTGATTTCAACGAGAGGAAGATGTGCAGTAGCCAGCCGCTATTGGAAGACGGGGCAGCTCCGAATCAGAGCACCAAAAAACATATAGAAAAATAAATCAAAGCAGCCTAAAAAAGTGCGAGGCCTTACAACTCTGTGTGAACATACCCCAACGGCAAATGCTGCAATCAGAGGTTTTACCCCTGATCACCTTCATGTGCTTTTCCCTCCCCTGGCTGCAGGATAGAATTGCTTTTTTGCTGGAGAGACTGAACCGTTGCCTGGCTCGGAGGGTAATGCTGGCCCGTGTTGGCAGAGGCCTCCCTGCTTTAAATCATATTAACTGAAGAGCTGTCATGTTCTCAAGTGCAAAATGGAAAAAGTCAGCACAAACAGTTGGTGCTATTCATTGCATGTGACTCATAGCTCACTATCTATGGAGCAGCCAAGGTGTCAGCGATGATAAAGAAACCGGCTCTGCTGCAGGAGTCCAACCGGACCATAATAGGTGCCACGAGTCCTGACAGTCACATGTGAAAGTCCCCTTGTTGAGAATCACTTTTTTATACATAGCAATATTTTAGAAGTTATATTCCTTTACATAGAGGCAGTATTATAGCACTTCTATTCTTGTACATATGGGGCAGTATTATAGTAGCTATATTCTTGTACATATGGGGCAGTATTATAGTAGTTATATTCTTGTACATAGGGGCAATATTATAGTAGTTATATTCTTGTACATAGGGGGCAGTATTAGGCTATGTACTAGCCCTGCAGAATTTTCTGCAGCGATCTGAAGAGCACACGTGCGCTTCAAATCGCTGCAGAAAATGTCCGTAGAAAAAAAAAAGCCGATTCCATGCGCTCTGCCTGCAGCTCCTGCCATAGACAGAGCAGGAGCTGCCGGCAAAGCGCACTGAAGAAGTGACATGTCACTTCTTGAATGCAGCGCTTCAGGCAGCAGCCGAAGCGCTGCGCTCTAAGACGCCACGTGCGCACGGCTCCTGCATAATCTCCATAGACTCTGCAGGGGACGCAGGACGCATGCAGTTACGCTGCGCTACACACCGCAGCGTAACTGCATGAATTACGCACACGTGCGCACATAGCCTTATAGTAGTTATATTCTTGTACATAGGGCAGTATTATAGTAGTTATATTCTTGTACATAGGAGCAGTATTATAGTAGTTATATTCTTGTATATAGGAGGCAGTATTATAGTAGTTATATTCTTGTACATGGGAGCAGTATTATAGTAGCTATATTCTTGTACATAGGGGGCAGTATTATAGTAGTTATATTCTTGTACATAGGCGGGGCAGTATTATAGTAATTATATTCTTGTATATAGGGGCAGTATTATAGTAGTAATATTCTGTACATAGGGGCAACATTATAGTAGTTATATGCTTGTACATAGGAGCAGTATTATTGTAGCTTCATTTTAATCTCCGCTTTTCGATGGTTTTCATAAATTTTCCCCAACAGCTATACATTGCTCAGTACATAAATCCATCATTGTTTTAACCGTTTATTGATATATCTCAAAGGGAAGACTCCACCTAAACATGTGCTTTGCAGTGTTACCTGTGAGGCCATTTGACATCTTCTCACATACATGCTTATTATAGGATCCTCCTTTACGTTGTGGTTTTTTTTTTTTGTGTTTTATGCAAATGAAAAGCTTTTTACAGTACCACTAAAGGCTGTGAGATTTCAGAAGTATCACACACACACACACATTTGATTTTTTTGCCCTGACAAATGGAAAACTGCTGCGTTTTTTCAAAGAAGCAGCATGTCTATTCTTTGTTTTTGCAGAGTTTTTCATCATTAAAAGCAATGAGAACAGATGCGTTTTTTGCTGCTTTTATGGTCAATGAAACATGCCGCAAAAACGTAACGTGTGAATAAATCCTTACACCGATGTATATGTAAAGCCTGGCGTCAAGAAGGACAATCTAGGTTACAATCTTTGGGTCCTGGAGTTTTAAGTCAAAAGAAAATCTTCAGCCACTATGAGACAGCCCAGCAAATCGGTGTCTGCCCCAGTGTCAGCAATTACAATGACCACTTTCTGGGGCACATGGATTATATGGCATGTGTATGGGAAGAAGACAATGAATGTGATCAAACAGAGGCAATTTCCTTAAAAATTCACCCTGCAAACCACATTCAATGCAGACCACAGGTACCATGAGTAGCCAGGAAGTGACATCACCATCCACTCTTGCGTGACCTCACTAGCCACGCTTTCTTGCATGTCCCTCTTGAGTATCACCCTGCTATCTATCTCGTGTTATATGTACGTTTTGTGAGTCTACGATCCCGTTCCTCCTACTTAGCACTGCAGATAATAAGGTGACGTTGTAAGGGTGCCTGATGGTGATGGGGATTGTTTTTTCCATATCCATGTTTTCTTCTACTTAAGGAGAGGATATCTGTAAAATTGCATCCTGTAGACCACGTTCAATATAGACAGACCACAGTTAAAATATACGTGTTTTTCTTTAAAGGAGCCAGGAAGTGACATCACTATCAAGCTCCTCCTACAAGTCAGTTCAGGAAGTGACATCACTATTCAACTTCTCGATCCAGTCCCTTTTTGAGGGAGATAACCCTATCCACTTCCTCCTACAAGTCCCCCACAGTAGTCACAATTTTAGATCTACAATCTAATAAAATTAGATAGAAAGGCAATTCACCATCCAAAATACTGTATTGCAAAAATAAAAAACACATAGAAGCGGTAGATAAAAAGCCAGCGTCTTTATGCTCTGTTTCTTCCCATAAAGCAATACTTTAATAGTATTTTTGCAATATTGTATTTTGGATGGTGAAGTGCCGCTATATCTAATTTTACAGTATTGCACTTAGTCTGGATTCTGCAGCAGAGAACCATCGAATCCTGTCAAGCCATTAGACGAGTTCCCTAAAAAGGTGTGGCATGTTTCTGACAGAGCAGAATCATTTTCAGTGTACACCTATAAGTCCTTCTTGGGAGTGAAATCCCTATACAGCTCCTCATACAAGTCAGTCAAAGAAGTAACATCACTATCCTTCTCCACATCCATGTCAGTCTTGTGAGATCTCACTATTGAGCTCCTCCTACATGCTTCTTTTAGGAGTGACCTCACTGGCAACCTCATCCTATACGGTACCCTTGGGAGTGACTTCATTGGCGACTTCATCCTAGACGTTCCCTCCTGGGAATGACCTCACTGGCGACCTAGACCTATACAATCCTCTTGGGAGTGACCTCTATACGTTCCTCTAGGGAGTGACCTCCTCCTATATGTTCCTCTGGGGAGTGACCATATTGGCAGCCTCCTCCCGTTCCTCTAGGAAATTACCTCCCTGGTGACCTACTATACATTCCTCCTGGGAGTGACCTCACTGGCCCCTTTCTCCTATACGTTCCTCCTGGGAGTGACCTCACTGGTGACCTCCTCCTATACGTTCCCTCCTGGGAGTGACCTCACTGGCAACCTCCTCCTATACGTTCCCTCCTGGGAGTGATCTCACTGGCGACCTTCTGTTCCTCTGGGAAATGACCACCTCCTATACATTCCTCTGGGGAGTAACCTCATTGGTGAGCTCCTCCTAAACGTTCGTCCTGGAAGGGACCTCACTGATAACCTCCTTCCATTCCTCTGGGAAAGGACCTCACTGGCAACCTCCTCCTATATGTTTCTCTGGAGTGTAAGCTCACTGGTGACCTTCTCCCGTTCTGGGAAATTACCTCACTGGTGACCTCCTATACGTTCTTCCTGGGAGAGTGACCTGACTGGTGATGACCTCAAATACATTCCTCTGGGGAGTGACCTCACTATCAATCTCTACCTACAAGTCCCGCTTAGGGGTGAGATCCCTAGCCAGCTCTTCCTACTTCTATTTTGGGAGTGACCTCATAATCGATCATCTCCTACAAGTCCCTCTTGGGACTGGCAATGATCATCCACCTCCTACTTTGCAACCCAGATGATAAGCTACTACTCATTGTGGGGTGGGTTTAATGTCCATTCACTGCTACATACAAAACAGGGATCAGTCTTTCTAAAATTCACAATCTTTACTTTTTATTTCTGCCCAGTGTGTAGAAATGTCAAAATTCATCAGTCACGTTAAATTATATTTACAATTATTTTTTCTTTTTGCTTTTATAAAATGTATTCTAAAAGTCCCATAGTTCAATGTCTGAAGCTAAAAATACTGATAAATCGGATTATAAAGGGAATCAAGATACAGCTGGAAGTCCAGAATTCCTACATTTTAAAATACAAAGAACTAGTCTAGTGCCCCCATAACAGTACACACGGATGCCAGGGCCTGCCCGCTGTGCCCTCGCTTATCATTTGTCACACGAAGATGGTGGGCTCAAACTTTGAAGAAAAAAAAACAAAAAGTCTTATTATTTTGAGCTCTAGGAAGTTGTCGTCTTCTGCATAGAATGTGGGGTATAGACCGTTATCCCAAGATTTAGACACTGTAGATCTCCATTGCAAAGCTCTTGGCACAAATCAGTAATTTATTGCATGGGGCCCCGCGCCCCTGTGCACATATAATACTAGGAACATGGCAGGTGCTGTTTGAGGAGTTCACGGGTTGGTTGTGGTATTCTGTCTGGAAATCGTACTTGAAACTCTACTATAAGGTCGCCGCGATGCGTGGGAACTTTGGGGAAAGGCAATCCTTCACCTCGTAGCCGTTTCACAGTTCCTGGTTTGATGACGTCGCTGCAGGGTAGCGGGATGACCCGGCCGTCGATGGTGGGAATGTTGACGGTGCAGCCACACAGAGCCTGGAAGAAAGAAATATATCTGGTCAATTGGAGGGTAGTGCCGGAGAGCTAACGCATTATCACCTATAATGATACGGTAACTTTCCACAATGTGCTGATCGTTATAGCAAAAAGTGTTCTAAGCATCAAAGAGTATTTCAGGGGATGAATATAAAGTTGGTGTCATGAAGCAACAGTCATGAGAAGGAAGAATGGTGGTGCCATACAGATGGGTAGTCTACAATGCAGGCTGACTATAAATGAGGTGCAATAGTTATCCTCCTGACGACTAAAACTCAAAAATATTTCCCGGATTCGTGCATTCCTTAACCAAGAATCAGCAAAAACACTAATGCGTGCCCTCATCATCTCCCGCCTCGACTACTGCAACCTCCTGCTCTCTGGCCTCCCTTCTAACACTCTTGCACCCCTCCTATCTACCGTAAACTTGCGCCCAATTAATCCACCGTTCCCCTCACTATTCCCTGGCCTTTCCTCTCTGCCAATGTCTTCACTGGCTTCCCATTGCCCAGACTCCAGTTCAAAACACTAACCATGACATACCAAGCCATCCACAACCTGTCTCCTCCTTACATCTGTGACCTAGTCTCCCGGTACCTACCTGCACGTAAACGCAGATCCTCATAACACATCTCCTTATCTATTCCCTTCGTCCCACAATCTCATACAAAGATTTCTCCCGTGCCTCCCCCATACTCTGGAACACTCTACCCCAACATATCAGACTCTCCCCTAACATGGAAAGCTTCAAAAGTAACCTGAAGACCCACCTCTTTCGAGAAGCCTACAACCTAAAATAACCCTCAGAGCAGGACACCACTGCGCAACCAGCTCTGTCCTCACCTATTGTACCTTCACCCATCCCCTGTAGACTGTGAGCCCTCGCGGGCAGGGTCCTCTCTCCTCCTGTACCTGTTTGTTTTGTATTGTTCATGATTATTGTACTTTATTATATGTATACCCTCTTCACTTGTAAAGCAGCATGGAATAAATTGTGCTATAATAATACCTAAATTACTGCAATGCCCTGCACATGAAGTAAATGACATAGCTAATCAGGAGAACTATACTACATTTCTAATTGAAGGTATTTGCTAATATTATTACCTCTACTATCTATTGGGATAGGATCTTGGACATGTAGGCTCTGGCTACATGGCAACTTGGGCTGCAACATAGGTTGTGCGGCAAAAGATTGCACTGTGCTGCTACTACAGCAAGGGGAAAGGAGTCATGTGGCTACCTCCAAGGTGCTGTGACCATGACAAGAACGAGGCAAAAAGTCAGATTTTAGTAGGATTTTTACTTCTGGGGTCACTTGTACTATGCTGCCATTAGTAGCGTCATACAGCGATCTACGGCCGGGTGACACGGGTGGCCAAATTAGTCTTGTAGACTCTGAATAAAGTTTTTGTGAGTCACTCAAGCTGCATAGTAAACTCCCTTTATATCTTGAGAATGGAGACGCTGCCATTCCTTCCGACCTGCGTGTTATAAAGCAAAGTCGTAAAGGAAATGCATCATTATATGTAATTACCGTATTTTCAATGACAACTCAGTCACCCATCATCTCAAATCCTCCTTCTGCTGCTCCACCCTTATTAATATGGCCTATGTAGTCAGTGAATATTGAAGGTTTAATCCCATATAAAAAGTGATGTTAAATCTTTAGTATATGGGAGGGTTCACCAATCCTATAGGAAAAGTTTAGAGCTGGGGCACCATTAAAATCTCTCCTGTATGAAAACTGACCCTCAATGATCAAATATGGACTGCAGATCTCAGCGGTACTTCATCACTTTATGATACAGAAATGCAAATACACCTTGTTCATAACATTACACCCCTGGGCACTCAAAGTACTAAGTAAGTGTAAGTAAGATCTGTCAATGGTCCTTTATTGGCTGGTTTGGTTACACCTCTGTGCACTCAAAGTACTAAGTAAGATCTGTCAATGGTGGTTTATTGGCTGTTTTATTGTTTTTTTTTTAAGGTACCAAGAGGAATTAAAGACGAAACTGGATTTTATGTGGGGTTGCACTTCGAAGGTATATTCATTCCCATCCTATAAAAGTTCTCAGGTTCTCCACTGATCTTGAGAAGGAAGCTGAATTTTTCCCAGCCCAGCAGGGCTGTGCAGGGCTGTGCAGGGAACTACAGCTCGCCCCAATGTAAAGGGAAAGACTGTGAAGCGTCCCTTTAATTCTCAGTGGGGGGGGGGCTATAGGTCCCCCACATTCACAAAATGATGGAATATCCAATGCACAATAGCTTGAAATGGTAATACGATTTGTACCAGGGGACCAACAATCACATTTCACCTACATTTACACTGGATGCAATTATAGCAAATATGCATTAATGAGAAGTATAAGGTCTGCCGGATCTGCCACTAAGCTACAATTACAGCCTCTGTTTCCATAAACCCAGACATGTCAGTCTTCACTGTCATTCTGGCATTCTATTCATGGACAATAAAGTTTAGGGTGACATCTCGTATTCTCCAGGGCAGGGGAGCGCTGCAGCCCATGAAACAGTAAGATCCTGTATCAGATGGCAGCCGTCCACCAGCCTCCTGCATTATTCCCTCCAGCTCTGAAGTTCTCCTTCAATGTCGTGACCTTCTCCCTACCCCAGATATAGTTTACGACCCCCAAAGGGGACTCTAGGTATAACTGCACCCATGGGAGACTGTGCCCATCACTGGCCAGAAGAGAAAACACTGCCCTCCTTAGCAATTCACATGCAGAACCGGACCCTGAATATTCCTGGAACTGGAGAGGTGCTAAATATGGACGAGGCTGCGACAATGTCCACATCACAATACCAGGGGAGCACAGTGAGCGCTGCTGTGAGGCTCGCACCTTTAATGGTGCACAGCTATTCACCTTGGCAAGCTTTCAGGACATGGCTTAATGCAGCCAAGCACAGATCCCTTGGTTTATTAGTTAACCCCTACAACTCCAGGACATGGACGTACAGTGCAAGACCATCAGAAAAAAGGAAACAAGACTGCAATATGAAAGTGACCTATTATAATATTACCCCCTACATGCAAGCATAAAACTACTAGAATACTGCCCCTTATATACAAGAATATAGTCACTATAGTGCTGCCAACTATATACAAGAATATAACTACTATAATACTGCCCATGTACAAGAATATAACTGCTATAATACTGCCCCCTATGTACAAGAAAAAAAACACTACTATAATACTGCTCCTATGAACAAGAATATAAACTATAATACTGCCCCCTATGTACAAGCATATAACTACTATACTAAGGCTCCTATGTACAAAAATATAACTACTATAATACTGCTCCTATGTACAAGAATATAACTACAATAATACCGCCCATGTGTACAAGAATATAACTACAATAATACCGCCCATGTGTACAAGAATATAACTACTATAATACTGCCTCTATGTACAAGAATATAACTACTATACTAATGCGCCTATGTACAAGAATATAACTACTATAATACTGCTCCTATGTACAAGAATATAACTACAATAATACTGCCCATGTGTACAAGAATGTAACTACTATAATACTGCCACTATGTACAAGAATATACCTACTTTTATAGTGCCCCCTATTTACAAGAATATACAGTACCAACTATAATAATGCCCCTATATACAAGAATATAACTACTATAAGACTGCTATGTACAAGAATATACATACTAATATAGTGCCCCTATTTACAAGAATATACAGTACCAACTATAATAATGCCCCCATGTACAAGAATATACCTACTATAGTACTGCATCCTATGTACAAGAATATACCTACTATAATACTGCCCCCTAAGTATAAGAATACAACTACTATAATACTCCCATTATATGCAAGAATATAACCACTATAATACTGCTCCTAGGTACAAGAATAAGGAGAATTTTCTTGCCAAACTGGAATAACACTCGAGTAGTATTAAAGGGGTTCTCCATTGAGATACAAAATTCTTGTACTGTTCCTGCACTCTGACAATATAAAGCTGAGATGCCCAGTGCAGTTCTATTATCATACACTTGTAATTCAGTGTGACAGGAGCTGCTCTTCACTGCTCCCCCTTTCCACATCATTGTGCAGATCCCTGCTGTAACAGCCAGTCTCCTGATAATAGCTGCTTCTCTGCAGAGAACAGGGGTCACGGCCTGCGGGGAAGCAGATATCAGAAGACATCCTACCGGGGAGCGAGGAGCAGTGAAGAGCAGCTCCTGTCACACTGAATTACAATTGTTATAAGGATAATAGAACTGCACTGGGCAGCTCCGTTTTATAGTATAAGAGCGCAGGAAGAGTGCAAGATTTTTTTTTTTATTTATTTCCCTGGAGTACCCCTTTAATAACCACAAGCAGATCTTGGTGCATATTGCTAATCCCTGCAAGTAAAATAGATAAAGGGATCTTTAGGAAAAGTAAATCTAAAAATCCTTCATTATATACTAATGAAGCTAGCGACTAGTCGGGAGGGCGTTACTTTCCTTGGCTAGTTGGCCCCCTTAGCATGTAAGTATGCCCCTGTGGGCTACCATGCAAATGAACGTGCAGCATTAGAGGATCGTCGTGCTCACCTCTCTGCTGCCATTGCGTCCGAGTCCTCGATTTCGGCCCCGGAGTTTCGGTCATGTGCACTATGAAGCTGAGTATACGAGTCCTCGCTTCAAACCCATGTAGTGCGCATGACCGAAAGTCGGGGGATCATGCGCACTGAGCCGAAATCCAAGACTCGGACGCGATGGCTGCAGAGAGGTGAGCTCAACCATCCTCTGACACTGCACATTCATTAGTATGTTAGTACTAACATGCTAAGGGGGCCGACTAGCCAAGGGAAGTAACGCAACTAGTCGCTGGCCTCCTTAGCATATCTTATGGGATCTTTAGAAATAATTTTTCTAAAGATCTCTTTATCTATGCTACTAGCTAGATACAGGGACAGTTAGGCAGTGATTGGTAATATGCACCCAGAACTGCTCGTGGCTCTGGGTGCATATTACACCTGACCGGTTCCCTTTAATTTCTTACTGCAAAAATGCACGAAATTGCCGATTTGCTACACAATTTCCTTTTGTAAAAAATATGGTGTTTTGACACAGCTGTGGTGTTAAGTGCAATAAAAGAAATCTCTGAAAGAAACCCTTACTAGAAAGCAACTCCTGAAGAAACCCTTAAGCGGGCTTTACACACTACGATTTTGCTACAGCGATCTCGTTGGGGTCACGGCTTTTGTGACACACATCCGACCGCTGTAGCGATGTCGTAGCGTGTGACTCCTAGGAGCGATTTTGGATCGTTGCAAAAACGTCCAAAATCGCTCCTCGTTGACATGGGGGTCCGCTGCCAGTTATCGCTGCTGTTGCAGGGGCGAAGTTGTTCCTCGTTCCTGCGGCAGTGCACATCGCTACATGTGACGCTGCAGGAACGAGGAACATCTCCTTACCTGCCTCCGGCCACAATGCGGAAGGAAGGAGGTGGGCGGGATGTTACGTCCCGCTCATCTCCGCCCCTCCGCTTTCATTGGGCGGCCGCTTAGTGACGTTGCTGTGACGCCAAACGGACCGCCCCCTTAGAAAGGAGGCGGTACGCCGGTCACAGCGACGTCGCTATGCAGGTAAGTATGTGTGACGGGGGTGCCAGATTTTGTGCGCGACGGGCAGCGATATGCCCGTTTCGCACAAACGATGGGGGTGGGTCGCATGCTAGCGATATCGGGCCGGATATCGCAGCATGTAAAGCCACCCTTACTGGAGAGAAACCTCTGAAGAAACCCTTATTAAGGAGCAACCTTTGAAAAAAAACTTTACTAGAAAACAGCATTTAAAGAAACCCCTTCTGGAAATCAAATGCTGGAGAAACACTTACTAGAGAGGTAGAATGGAATAACCCCTTATCAGAAAGCAGGATCTAAAGAAACCATTACTAAAGATAATTTCCGAACAATCCCTTACTAAGGGGCAACCTCTGAAAATAACAAAAACACAACAGGTACCAAATAACCCCTTATCAAAGATCAGCCTCTGAAGAAACCCTAACTAGAAAGCAACTCCTGAAGAAACCCTTACTGGAGGGAAACCTCTGAAGAAACCCTTATCAAGGAGCAACCTCTGAAGAAAACCCTACTAGAAAACAGCCTCTGAAGAAAACCTTACTAGAAAACAGCCCCTGAAGAAAACCTTACTAGAAAACAGCCTCTGAAGAAAACCTTACTAGAAAACAGCCCCTGAAGAAAACCCTACTAGAAAACAGTCCCTGAAGAAAACCTTACTAGAAAACAGCCCCTGAAGAAAACCTTACTAGAAAGCAAAACGCTGGAGAAACACTTACTAGAGAGGTACAACAGAATAACAGAAAGCAGCATCAGAAGAAATTATTACTAAAGATCAATTTCTGAACTAACCTGTACTAAATAACATCTAGAGAAACACTTACTAGAGTTACCATAGAAAAAAAAAAGTTATCTGAGAGCAGCATCTGAAGAAACCATTCCTAAAACATCAATATCTGACGAAACCCTTACTAGAAAGCAATATCGGGGGGAAAAAACAAACAAAAAAAATAACACAACAGGTAGCAAAATAATAATCTCTTATCAGAGAGCAGCCTCTGAAGAAACCATTAATAGAAAGCAATTTCTGAAGAAACCTTTCTAAGAGGAACCCCTGAATAAGCTTCTACTGAAGAGGTACAAGATCCATCGAACATGACTTCCCTACCTGAATAACTGGCAATGTTACATGTGACAGTGTGAAGATTGCCATTGTGAGACAAGCCCTTATTAAGAGCCGAAAATGAAATCCACCTCCAGCCGTGGTCAATCATCACTCGATTACATAGTGATTGTATAGAGTCATCTTTAAATATCACGTGAAGAGTCTACTCCCGGTGACAGCGGTGCCGAGCTCACAGCGTCTCTAAATATACTCGTAACAAGCAGGATCAGGTCCAAGCTCGTATCACATGCACAGAGCGCTGCCCTACTTAGACTAGGTTCATATCTCTTCTCGTTACTACGAAAGAGCTTTTCCTCCCACGAATGATCTTACCCACAAGAATGTTCCCAATAAGATCCCCGGCCTTTGACCCAGTGTGATTCACTTTGCACGGCCAGTCCGACTGATTTCGGCAGCCAACATAGAATAAAATGTGTGACTGAATTGGCAAAACTATAATTCACCAACACGTGAGCAAGACTAGTCCTCTGGACTAATGGTCACGTCAGTAATCCATGGATGACGAGCCCTATGTGCCTCCTTTTACCAGGAAGCATTCCTGGTGCCTCTTCCCAATAGTGTGCTTGCCATGACCTTGTGTATACGTCACACTTTAATGAAGATGTTGTGGGGGGCCTATGAGGAAGCAGGCTGGTGGGGGGAGGTTCATAGTGCTGGTAGGGGGAGCTTCTGCAGTTGGGAAATGCAAATCTTTTTGGTCAACTTTATTAACCAGATCAGTTACTCCTAATGTGTAAGGCCCCACCTTTACAGAATTTTTCAGGGTGTCTTGATTTCTTGGTGGAAACTAGTTGAGGACATGAAATGGTCACAGGACATTCTATCTGCCGTACAAGAGACTGCTCCTCTGCACTACACACTTTGTTTACAACTGTTGACTTTATCCATTATCATAAGGCCCTAGAAGACTCGTGGGAGGTGTCCTTCAAGATACAAACCCGAATAATCAATATCCTAATGTGTCTTATCAGGTTGCATTTCGGCTATTGGTGTCTACAACATTCAGATATTTGAATATGGTAGGAAAATGCACTTTAAGTGCAGAGGACATTTTTAGAATGTGCACCTACCTCTTTCAGGGTGATCTTAGCCGTGTAGACTATGTTGGACGCGTCTCTCTTGAAATGTGCATGTGGTTTGTCTTTCAGTAGGAACACAATGTCTGCGGGGATGTTTTCTGATGTGGCATCCCCCTCTTTAGGAAAGGTGATCTTGGTCCCCTCCTTCCAACCTTTCTTGATCACCACATTTAGGATCTTGTCCTCAGTTCTTACTGTCCGACCATCTGGGTTCAATCTTCTCCGTGTGATCTTCATTCGCTTGGTACAGCCGTGATAGATTTCCTCCAATGACACTTTGAGCTCGTGAATGACAGGGGGGTCTTGCACTTTCCGTCGAGTGTGTAGCTGATCTCCGTGTCGCCGGTGGAATCCGTTCACACCAAAACGCCCAAAGTTACTGAAGGGATCATCGTCGTCATCTTCGATGTCCATGTCTTCGTGGTCGAAGCCATTGCCCATACGGGTGCGGCCCGAGCCAAAAAAAATGTCAAAGGGGTTTGAGCCTCCAAAGAAAGAAGCAAAGGTGGCATGCGGGTCCCCGTGGAAAGTGTAGTGGAAGGAGTTCCCAGTGTTACCAGATGATCCACCTCCTGTCTTCAGACCTGCATCGGAGAGATAGAAAATTGCTCAGGAAAACCCTAGATGTGAACCAAGTATAACATATGTAACTCAATATCAGCCCCTTATTTTTCGTGATAGGTGGGTGTCCAACATCTGGGACCCCAATCAAACTCATGGCATATCTTACAGATATGCGAATACTCTTCATATTTCAAAGGGAAAGAAACAGTCTTCTAGTGGTATGAAGCTTTATACTGGATAATACACAGTTGTGCATCTCCTTGTAGGGTCACACTAGATGTTTTAGCCCTGGAGACATCTAGTCTTGTTTGCAGCAGACTCTGTGATAGCTCTGGGCAGCAGGATTGCTTGTTGCTCCATATCCCAACTCCAGGCACCAAGAACACATCTTCATGTGCACAAGACACATTATGAGACAGAAAGCTGGCCCAGACTATTTCTCAATATAAACAGTGCGGCCGTTCTGCACAAATAAGTCCTGGCAGGTCCAGGTTATTAATAAATGCAGAAGAGCAATCTGGAGAGGTTTACATAAATACAGCACCACAGTGGATATGTGGAACAGTAGATGCCAGTGTTCAATGCTAGTACCAGGTAACGGGCGGCTATCTTCTAAAATAGTTCCAGATAACCCCTTTAACGTTTTCACAATGGGTCTAAGAACTAACAGGCGGGTAGTTGCCAACTGCCTGTTATACCCGGCTCCAGATCAGAGAAGTCACGGACTGCTCTTGCCGGCGATTCTGCTGCCGACAACAGAGCAATTCTTTCTTTTCCAGGCTGCTCCATTAACTGGGCATGATTGCCAAGGTCATGCAGACTGGTTGTCCATGCTCACTACATTAATTCACAACGGCGACTTTGGGCTTTTTGCCTGAGATTGGTGGAGGTATCTCGAAGGTGACCAACAGCAATCATACATTTATCATATAAAGCTAAATGTTCAGACAACTTGTGCACTTTCTATACTCTAAAAGAGTACATTGAACCTCAGTATGCACCAAAAACAGTCAATGGACTTTTCATTGCCATCTGCTCGAGAGTAAAAAAGGTCAGGTTATTGCACATCCTTTACAGTCGTTGACTGGTTTCAGGGTTCTTACCTTCTTCTCCATATTGGTCATACACTGCCCTCTTTTTGGGGTCACTGAGAACATCATACGCTTCTGCGATTTCCTTGAACTTGTCCTCAGCGTTGGCATCCTTGTTCTTATCTGGGTGGTATTTAAGAGCCATTTTGCGATAGGCTTTCTTGATCTCATCTTCGTTGGCCCCTGAAGGGATGCCCAAGATCTTGTAGTAATCCTTTCCCATGTCCACCGTTTGAGGCTTCTGGTCAAGAATCCTCGCCCCTAGAAGGAAAACAAAAATGTAATTAATTCATTAATATTCAGGAGTAGTAAAACCAATATGGTGGAGAAGCACATCCAGTTCTAATTTTATAGATGAGAACATTGAGGTCCCCAATATCAACAGGTTCGGCTGACAGTCCTGGTGTGTGTAAAATATATTATATATATATACACACACATATATATATATATATATTATATACACACACATATATATATATGTGTGTATATAATATAATATATATATATATATATATATATATATATAATGTGTGTGTGTGTGTGTGAGATGTATGTATGTATGTATGTATGTATGTATGTATGTATGTATGTATGTATGTATGTATGTATGTATGTATGTATGTGTATATATATATATATATATATATATATATATATATATATATATATATATATATATATATATATATATATATATATATATATATATATATATATATATATATATATATATATATATATATATATATATATATATATATATATATATATATATACACACACATTATATATATATATATTATATTATATACACACATATATATATGTGTGTATATAATATAATATAATATATATATATATATATATATATATATATATAATGTGTGTGTGTGTATAATATATATATATATATAATATATATATATATATATGTGTGTGTGTATAGGGACCTCCTACGGACAAATGACGGGAAGGAAAGGTCCAATGTGCCCGATTTAGGACCGCCAATTCTTTTATTTCTCAAGAGATAAGCCATAGACATCCAGCAGCAGTTCTAGCAAAGAGATTTGCAGAAGCGCTCAGAAGCCAGTTGGGCGAAAATACTTGCCGGTGGAACAATTTGCTGAACACAAGCCATCTAAAGTATGTGGTGGTGGTGGGGGTTACAGTCCTGCACTATCAGGGTAATAGAACCTGTCAGCAGGTTTTTGCTACCTCATCTGAGAGCAGCATGATGTATGGTAAGAGACTGTAATTCCAGAGTTGCATCACTTAGTTTACTCGTGGCAGCAGTTATGCCCACGCAAAATGTGCATAGGGGTTACAGGGATGCCTGTTATGCCCATGCGAAACATGCGTAGGTGTTACAGGGATGCCTATTGCCAACAGGGATTACTATGGCTAAGTGCTGTGGCGTATTTTGGGCCATGTATTGCTATAATTAATTAAATATTCCCGTAAAGTAGAGCACAATCTGCATGCACACCCCATTGGAGGTGTGTCCTCCCCTTTGTACTTTGGAAACTCTCTGGCATCATAGCTAGTTCATAGTCTGGCACCATGCACTTTTACCTTGTATGTATCTTTGTTTGTCTGCATATATGTTTAATAAAGTATATCTTTTTTTATCTTGTATTTTTTGAGAAAATATGGCTCCAATTCTTTATAGGTTGAATAAGCATTGAACTAGGAGAGTTTTCACAGTTTTTAAAACATTAGTTATGATCCTAGTTTCTGGTTTACACTGAGCACTTGCTATAGGGATTCAGATGTGTTTTCGATTATTAATGTAACAGAGCTCAAAAAGCTAACCCCACCCACCATAGCTTTCTGTGTACATTGTATATTGACAGTAAGCTGCTAATCAGTGCTGGCGGCAAGGTTGGACTAGGAGGCATGTGGGGAGCCAGTCTGGCAGTGATAATCTCTTGTTGATAAAACACCCATTGTATTGAGACAACAGCACACAGCCTGATGGGAGACACATCAATGAAATCAGTGTCCTTATGCAGTCCATAGATTACATAGCAAAAACCTGCTGATAGATTCCATTTAAAAGATAATTTCTGGGGGAAAAAAAAACACCTTACTGACCTCCCCGAGTTTCAATAAATTTCTGTACCTTAAAACTGGCACATGGGTCTGATTGCACCTATGTAAGAACAATCCAGAATTCCTAATGTTAATTTAAAGAGTGTGGTAGTTTTGAATATGTAAGTACAAGATGGGTGGGGGGGGAAGGGGCTGTTGTGACTAGTAAATGGGTCTGCATATTTTCAGAAGACCGTCATGGGCAAAGTGTTGCATTTTTCAGCCTGGTCAGATGAAGACTAGGCTGGTGCTAAGGAATTCAATATTATAAAAAGATTTTCTATGTGCTGATGATAAACCTTTCCCAAGACTTCATCCATTGTTCTTCAGAGAGAAAGGACCCAAAATATATTATCTGCTGACAGATCAATGTCTCATTATTTGCCTACGTATGGCCATCCTCAGGAAGAAGACTAAGGACCCCCATACAGATTAGACCAACGTAGGCACAACCTGTCAATATCAACGGGTTTGGCAGTTGGTTTCAGGTGTATGGGGGCACCGGCCGACTGATGGTCAGGAGAGATGTGTGGATCGCAGATGTCCAATTTTGGACAGCCGATTGTAATGTTCTCCCTGAGATAAGCAGCCGGCAGACATGTCAGTCAGCAGCTTTCTCATAGAGAACACAGGCGCGCTCGGCCGAGCGAACACTTCTGTGTATGGGATTGGTGGTTGAGATGGCCATCAGCTAAAGCATTGTTCGGCCAACAGCCATCTAATGTGTACGGCCGGCTTAAGTTTAGTCTGATCGTGTCGAAGTTGACAACTATATTAAGAAGTTAGTAAGATACTCAGTCAGCCACAAAGGCTTCTGTTAATTCACATTTATAAAAAATGGTTCATGACCAAGATAAAAGGACATACGAGCACCTATAAAACAGACAACATGAATTCTCCAGGGCTAATAATGATAATCTTTAAGAGACTAATTAACAGATTTGTGGCCCATCTCTAAAACCTAAGTGTTCTGAGGGTGGCCATACACGCTCTATGAAACACATTTTCGGACGGATCAGCCTAATGTGTATATGGGGAAAAGTTATGAGCAAAAAGAACGATCAGGCATGTAAAGTTTTAAAGGGAACCTGTCACCAGACTTGGCCTCTATAAGCTGAGGCCACCACCACTAAGCGCTTATATACAGCATTCCAGAATACTGTATATAAGAGCCCAAGCTGCACTGTATAACATGAAAAAACACTTTAAATTATACTCACCTAGGGGGCGGTCCAGTCCGATGCGTGTCGCTGCTCTCAGGTCCGGCGCCTCCTCTCCGATCTCTGTCCTCCTTCTACCCAGCCCAGTATGGATAACATTCTCTATGTCATCCACATAGGCATACAAATCAGAGTGAAGAGGGGGTTAATGCCACGCATCAGCCAAAATGAAGATGTAGCACGTTGATGTTATAAATGTATTCTTTTATTCCATCGGTCTACGCGTTTCGAGGAAACTATGTTAATGCACTGGTCCTGAAGAAGAGGTATATCCTCGAAATGCGTAGACCGATGGAATAAAAGAATACATTTATGTCACAAACCACCGGGGGGTCACTCAGAAATCCCCCGCGCTGGCTACCAGTACGTCACAATCGGGGGGTAACAAGTGGGGGTCACCCCTCCTTTGTACCTCCCGACCGACAGACAGAGCACGTGACGCGCTCTCTAGCGCCCCTCTTATAGTCAGGCCAATTATGGAATTGCCCGACCATAAGCAAGGAGGCCGCTATACTACTTATGCCGATTATTGAAGGGTCCCCGGTGAGAGTAAGGTATATATTCCCCCGACCTCCGCGGGCGGAATATATAATATCTCCCCGAATCTCACTGGCCTCCCCACAATAATCCTTGGCACAATTCGCTGCCACCAACCGATTTACG
Organism: Anomaloglossus baeobatrachus; assembly: GCF_048569485.1. Taxonomy (NCBI): domain Eukaryota; kingdom Metazoa; phylum Chordata; class Amphibia; order Anura; family Aromobatidae; genus Anomaloglossus; species Anomaloglossus baeobatrachus. The sequence continues at coordinate 896,814,487 of NC_134353.1, read as the reverse complement.
GTAACTATTAGCCGAACACACAGACGTGGGATTCAAGATCGAGATAACAGAACAGCCCAAGATTAATTATATAATTTAATCAGCCTAAAGCACACTAGAACTACAATATATACAATAGGGAATCTACAGAATATACATATGTCAGAGTACAGTTACAATCAAAGCATGGGTTACAAACAGGCATACACAGTTCCAGCAGTTACCTTGTTGCGTCTGGCCACAGGGGGGCGCTGTAGACCAGGTTTCCAGGAACTCCCTCACAGGTCTTTCCCAACCAGGCCCCCGAGCAGAAGAACACTGGAAAATGGCCGAAGTAGGGTTATCAACCTGGGCACATCCAGGTCCCCTCCTACCATAGTGACCTCACAGGGAGCACTGCTCCACCCCTGGCTTGAGTTATGGACAATATCCCAACATGGAATATGGGCCATAACTTTGCCTGGGAGCGTCGTAGGCGGACGCAAACGCTCTCATTGTGACAGCTATGAATTTAGCCACAGAACGAGGGGACTCATGACCTGTCTGCCAGTTCCCCATTGGCTGATATCACGCCTGGGGCATTTCCCAATGTCCTGCTCCCATAAAAAGGGGGTGCCGGCATCGTCCACATGCGGAGACACCATTTTTATGGTTGCCATATTTATCGGAAATATGGCTTGCGAGATATGAACCATTTTTTACTGGAGTCGTTCTGTCTGGCTATTTCCATAGCCTTGCTAACTAGCTAGCAGCCCCCACTACAGGGTCACGGCAGGGAGTCATCCTGTGTCCATTGTCCCTAAGCCACCTAATTTCCATATCACAGGACATGGCCATGGGATTTGTTGCTAAACCAGTTGTGTGAAGGAAAGGGGGGGGTGACACCAGGAGAGGGCTTCCTGACATACTTGAATATCATGATTTATCGTCATATCTCCGGATTTACCTCACACCTCCCCCCTTTTGAGGGCGCTAGGGGGCAGCACACTCCGGTGTTCCCCCGTGCGCCCGTCCGCGACCTCTCCTTGTCGGGACAGCCCGTCTGCGTTACCGTGGTCACGGCCCCTTTTGTGGCGAATGGTGAAGTTGTATTGCTGGAGCGCAAGGCTCCATCGCAACAATCGCCCATTCGTCCCAGAGACTGTGTGCAACCAGCTGAGGGGATTGTGGTCCGTCTCCACGATGAAGTGGCGCCCGTATAGATAGGGTTGCAGACGCTGCAGGGCCCACACTATGGCCAGGCACTCCTTCTCCATCGTGGAATAGGCAACTTCCCTTGGTAACAGCTTCCTGCTCAGGTACAAGACTGGGTGCTCTTGGCTCGCAGAGTCCACCTGGCTGAGCACCGCACCGAGGCCGAAGTCACTGGCGTCGGTCTGTACTACAAACGGCCGCGTGAAGTCGGCTGCCTGTAGCACGGGCGGGCTGGACAGGGCGTCCTTTAGGGCCCGGAAGGCTGTCTCGCAGTCCATTGTCCAATCGACTGCAGAGGGCAGCTTCTTCTTGGTGAGGTCCGTCAAGGGCTTTGCCAGGCTACTATAGCATGGAACAAACCTCCTATAGTACCCAGCGGTCCCCAAGAAGGACATCACCTGCTTCTTGGTCCTGGGGGTGGGCCAGGATGCGATGGCCTCCACTTTCTCAGGCTCGGGCTTCAGTGTTCTCCCGCCTACCCGGTGACCGAGGTACGGGACCTCGCTCATGGCCAGCTGACACTTTCCCGGCTTGATGGTCAAACCTGCCCGGTGGATCCGCCTGAGCACCTGTGCTAGATGCTCTAGGTGGTCCTCCCAGGTGGGACTGAAGACGGCAATGTCATCCAGGTACGCGGCCGCGTACCCTTCAAGTCCCTTGAGCAGGGTGTTGACCATCCGCTGGAAAGTGGCAGGGGCATTCCTCATCCCGAATGGCATCACCGTGGACTCGTATAGTCCAAATGGGGTAATAAAGGCAGAGCGTTCCCTGGCCTTGCGAGTCAGGGGGATCTGCCAATATCCCCGGCTCAGATCCATGATGGTCAGGTACTGAGCCCCGGCCAACTGATCGAGCAGGTCATCGATGCGTGGCATTGGGTACGCATCGGCGACCGTGACCGCATTGAGCCCCCTGTAGTCCACGCAGAACCGAGTGGTTCGGTCCTTCTTAGGGACGAGGACTACAGGCGAGGCCCAAGCGCTGTTGGATGCCTGGATCACCCCCAGCTTCAGCATCTCGTCAATCTCCTGGCGCATGTGTTGCTGCACCTCCAGGGAGACCCGATATGCTGAACGCCGGATCGGGGGATGATCCCCAGTGTCCACGTGATGGACAGCCAAGTCAGTCCTTCCGGGCTGGTTGGTAAACAACCCCCGGAAGGGGTGTAGGGTGGCCCACAGCTGGGACCGTTGGTCCTCCAAGAGCTGGTGGCCAACCTCCACATCCTCAATGGATCCGCCTGCCCTAACCTGGGCTAGCATATCCAAGAGGGTTTCCGCTTCTCCCTCCTCGGGCAGGTTGCACACGGGGAGCGCACATGCCTCCCGCTCATGATGTGCCTTCATCATGTTCACATGGAAGGGCTTCCGCCTTCCACGGGCAGGGTCCAGGGTGACCAGGTACGTCACAGGGTTGAGCTGCTGGTACACGAGGTATGGGCCTTCCCAGGCTGCCTGAAGCTTGTCCTGTGGTACGGGGACCAGTACCCACACCTCTTGACCCACTTGGTAGGTCCTCTCACAAGCGTTCTGGTCGTACCAACGCTTCTGACCGGCCTGGGCTTGAGCCATATTGTCGTGTACCAGTTGCGTCAAGGCCTGCATTTTGTCCCGGAAGCGCATGACATACTCGATAACCGACACTCCAGGGGTGGCCAAATCCCCTTCCCAAGCCTCTTTCACCAGAGCCAGGGGGCCCCGCACACGTCGCCCGTACAGGAGCTCAAACGGTGAGAATCCTGTTGAGGCCTGTGGAACCTCCCGGTAAGCAAATAACAGGTGTGGGAGATACCGCTCCCAGTCACGCCCATGGGAGTCGACCAACATCTTAAGCATCTGCTTTAAGGTGCCATTGAACCGCTCGCACAGGCCATTAGTCTGTGGATGGTACGGGCTGGCCACCAGATGTCGCACCTGGACTTGCTTACAGAGGGCCTCCATCAGCTGGGACATGAATTGGGTCCCCCGGTCAGTGAGCATTTCCTGGGGAAAACCCACTCGGGAGAAAATCTCCAGCAATGCGGTGGCCACCTTGTCAGCCCGAATGGACGACAAGGCCACTGCTTCTGGGTACCGGGTGGCATAGTCCACTACCGTCAGTATGAAGCGTTTCCCGGAGCTGCTGGGGATGGCCAGCGGGCCGACCAGATCCACAGCCACCCTCCTGAAAGGCTCATCGATGATTGGCAGAGATACTAGTGGGGCTTTGGGGTGTGGCCCCGCCTTCCCCACTCTCTGACAGGTTTCACACGAACGGCAGTAGGCAGCCACATCGGCCCCCATTTTTGGCCAGTAGAAATGCTGGTTTAACCTGGCCTTGGTCTTAGCGATCCCTAGGTGTCCGGCCATCGGAATCTCATGTGCGATCCGCAACAACTCCGTCCGGAACGGATAGGGTACCACCAACTGTCGGTCCCTGGGCCACGCCTCCGGTGAACCCTGCTGGACCGTGGCCCGGTACAGCCGTCCTTGGTCCCAGACCACTCGCTCCGGGTCCGAGTCCGAGGGAGGCTGTGCCGCCTGCTCCTTAAGAGCTTTCAGGCTGTCGTCAGCTTCTAACGCTGCCTGAAACCCCTGACTAGATGTGGCCAGAATCGACGAGACTGTCACATCTTCAGTCAGTACCCCGGGACCTGTGTCCTGGCCTCCACCTGACTCGGCTGCCACTTGGTCAGAAGGGGAAGAGCTATCGGACCTCCGGGAGGCCCCTTGGCTTCCAGCACTCCCACTGCGGGTGACAGCGGCCACAGCCGCTGCGACCGTGGGTCGTGCCTGCTCCTCCTCCGTTCCTGACCAAGTCGCCGGTTCAGGCAGACCTACCTGGCTTCCTGACACCCCGGTTGTGGGGGAACCATGCACCGAGATCTTACCTGGGAGCACTTCCGCTCCTGGACCGGCCCCAATCTCACCTGCCTGTTCCCCTCCTGCAGCAACAGAACCCCGCTGTGAAATCTCTGGGGACCCCACATTTGCTGTGGTAGCCCCCACCCCACACACTGGTCCTCCCCCTGCAGCACCCTGCTCTCTGCTTATCCCTGCAGAGGGCAACAGATCCCAGCTCACAGGCTGGTTACTTGTAGAGGCATTGTCACACCTTTCTCTGACCCCCTCCCCTCCTGTCACAGCTGCAGCTGCGTGTGTGTCTATGGTGTCTGTGCAAGCAGAAATATCAGAGTTCACTCCCTCCTCCCTTACATCATTCATAGATAACACATTAACATTGTCCGGAGGCATGTCAGTACGGGCTGAAGGTTCAGCCCTTGGTTGGGGCCCAAACTGGGAGGTTATCTGCCCCAAATCTGTCCCAAGTAGCACGTTTGCAGGGATCCGATCAGTTACCCCCACCTCCCTCACCCCTCGCCCTGCGCCCCAGTCCACATAAATGTCAGCAACAGGCAGCGCCGGGTCAATGCCTCCAATCCCGGAGACAGCGAGGGTTTTTCCAGGGATCAAGTCTTGGGGGGACACCATCTCAGGCCGCACCAGAGTCACCTCCGAGGCGCTGTCTCGCAGTCCTATGGTCACAGACCGGCCGACGGTGACAGGTTGGAAGCTGTCCAGGGACCTACCACCACCCCCACCCACACAATACACCTTGGGCGGCCCTTGGGACGGGGACGGAGCCGGGGCCTTGGGACGCTGAGGGCACATGGCCTTGAAGTGTCCAGGTAGGTTGCACTGGTGGCACCGTCTTGGTTCCGCCACGGGCCTGGAGAGGGGAGTTGAGGGGGACACCCCCTGCAGTCTAGGGGCAGGTGGGGCAGTCGCAGAGTTCATCTTACCCCCTCTCCAGGTGCTGCTGGTGGCTGCTCTCCTGGCCTCAGGGGCCCGGTTGTTGGTGTAGTCATCGGCAAGGGCAGCTGTAGCCGTGGACCCCTTTGGCTTCTGGTCTCGGATGAACTGGCGGAGATCCTCAGGGCAGTTCCACAAGAGTTGCTCCGTGATGAACAAGTCCAGGATCTCCGGTCCGGTGGAAAGCTGCAGGCCTTGGGTCCAGTGGTCGGCAGCTCGGGCAAGTGCCCGCCGGTGGTCAGCCCAGGAGTCCTTTGGTCCCTTCTGTAGGCTCCGGAACTTCTTGCGGTAGGACTCTGGAGTGAGGTTGTACTGTTGGATCAGGGCCCGCTTGATGGTGTCGTAGCCCTGATCTGCCTCAGCAGGCAAGTCCCCAAGGATATCCAGGGCCTTACCCCTTAAACGGGGGGTCAGGTATTTGGCCCACTGCTCCTGGTCCAGATGGTGCTGCAAGCAAGTCCGTTCAAAAGCAGTCAAGAAAGAGTCCAAGTCTCCATCCTTCTCCAGCACTGGGAAGTCCTCAACACGGACCTTTGGAAGTTTGGTGTCTCGAAGGTCACATGTGGCTGATGAGGGCCGGAGCTGAGCTAGCTGCAGCTGGTAGTCACGGTCTGCCTGTCGCTCTCGCTCTTCACGCGCTGCCTGCCGCTCTCGCTCCGCAGCCTCACGCTCTGCGTGCCGCTCCGCCCTGCGCTCTGCCAGGAGTCCCTTGTAGCCCTCCTGGTCTCCAGCCTGGAGAAGGGCCATAGCCATTTGAAGAAGGCTATCCGAGCCTCCCAGGCTCGGTGGAATGGCACGTGGTGATCTGCGGCACGCTGCAGAGCTAGGCGATTCACTGTCCCTTTCAGAGCGGAGGGCTGGCATCTGGCTCGTTGAGGAACCTTGGGTGAGCTGCTCCTCATCTTGTCCAGCAGTGCCAGGTTGCGCAATGTCCTCGGCAGAACGGTTTTCTGGCGTCGAGCTCCTGGAGGACTCGTGGGCAACCTCCTCATTGCTGTCCACAGCACCGTCCTCCCTCTCTTCGGCTCCTGCCTTAGCATTGGCCAGTTGCATAGCTCTGCTCCTGGTGCCATCAGCCATTCTTGCAGACTTTTGGTCACTGACACAGAACTGACACCTGATGCCTCCACACACCTTACAGTATCTGCACTCTGACACTCTAGTGTTGAGCTAGTCTGAAGACCCCAGCAGCCACAGCTGCTGCAGGCAGTCTTTAGTGTCTGGGAGTATGGGTCTCACACTCACACACACTATTATCTCGATCCCACCGCTATGCCACCAATATGTCACAAACCACCGGGGGGTCACTCAGAAATCCCCCGCGCTGGCTACCAGTACGTCACAATCGGGGGGTAACAAGTGGGGGTCACCCCTCCTTTGTACCTCCCGACCGACAGACAGAGCACGTGACGCGCTCTCTAGCGCCCCTCTTATAGTCAGGCCAATTATGGAATTGCCCGACCATAAGCAAGGAGGCCGCTATACTACTTATGCCGATTATTGAAGGGTCCCCGGTGAGAGTAAGGTATATATTCCCCCGACCTCCGCGGGCGGAATATATAATATCTCCCCGAATCTCACTGGCCTCCCCACAATAATCCTTGGCACAATTCGCTGCCACCAACCGATTTACGGTAACTATTAGCCGAACACACAGACGTGGGATTCAAGATCGAGATAACAGAACAGCCCAAGATTAATTATATAATTTAATCAGCCTAAAGCACACTAGAACTACAATATATACAATAGGGAATCTACAGAATATACATATGTCAGAGTACAGTTACAATCAAAGCATGGGTTACAAACAGGCATACACAGTTCCAGCAGTTACCTTGTTGCGTCTGGCCACAGGGGGGCGCTGTAGACCAGGTTTCCAGGAACTCCCTCACAGGTCTTTCCCAACCAGGCCCCCGAGCAGAAGAACACTGGAAAATGGCCGAAGTAGGGTTATCAACCTGGGCACATCCAGGTCCCCTCCTACCTTAGTGACCTCACAGGGAGCACTGCTCCACCCCTGGCTTGAGTTATGGACAATATCCCAACATGGAATATGGGCCATAACTTTGCCTGGGAGCGTCGTAGGCGGACGCCAACGCTCTCATTGTGACAGCTATGAATTTAGCCACAGAACGAGGGGACTCATGACCTGTCTGCCAGTTCCCCATTGGCTGATATCACGCCTGGGGCATTTCCCAATGTCCTGCTCCCATAAAAAGGGGGTGCCGGCATCGTCCACATGCGGAGACACCATTTTTATGGTTGCCATATTTATCGGAAATATGGCTTGCGAGATATGAACCATTTTTTACTGGAGTCGTTCTGTCTGGCTATTTCCATAGCCTTGCTAACTAGCTAGCAGCCCCCACTACAGGGTCACGGCAGGGAGTCATCCTGTGTCCATTGTCCCTAAGCCACCTAATTTCCATATCACAGGACATGGCCATGGGATTTGTTGCTAAACCAGTTGTGTGAAGGAAAGGGGGGGGTGACACCAGGAGAGGGCTTCCTGACATACTTGAATATCATGATTTATCGTCATATCTCCGGATTTACCTCACAATTTACAACATCAACGTGCTACATCTTCATTTTGGCTGATGCGCGGCATTAACCCCCTCTTCTCTCTGATTTGTATGCACATCCACGTGGGGCTGCAGCAGACGCCTTCATCCTATGCGCTATCAGTGGTTGTGACTATCACAACCTTTTCAGGTGAGTGTATTTTTCCTGATCTACCTCACTGATCTGTTGGTATTACACTATCAGCGCTCCTTATTTTTCAGTTTATCCACATAGGCAGACATTGTGAACATGCGCAGGCACACTTTGATCTGCCCAGCTAAGGGCAGATAAAGGTAGTGTAATGCGAAGGCGCAAGTAAAGGTTAAAGAACGCCCGTGCATGCGCACTACAATACTTTGATCTGCCCCCAGCAGGGCAGGTCAATGTGCGCCTGCGCAGGACCTCAATACCGGCCAGTGTGGATGACAAAGGACGAGCCTCGGAAGAAGGAGGACGGCCATCGCCGCAGAGAGGAAGCGCTAGACCGGAGAGAAGTGAAGTGACACCCATTGGACCGGACACCCCCCTAGGTGAGTATAATAAAAAAGTGTTTTTTACGTTCTACACAGCAGCATGGGTTCTTATATACAGTATTCTCAAATGCTGTATATAAGAGCCCATTGGTGGTTGCCGCAGCTTATACACGCCAAATCTGGTGACAGGTTCCCTTTAAACATGCCTGACCCATTATTCTCAAGGAAAATAAGCCACAAGCAGAGGTGTCAGGCAGTGGGGTTACTGTCCTATCCCTAATGAGGGAACCGATGAATGTGGAAGTATATAAAGGGTGGCAGAAGGAGTAAAGCAGCATCTGAGCAACCTTTACCTAAGAAGAATAGGCTTGTTATGAACGGCTTCCATCCCAGATAGGTCAAGGCATGTATACTGCATGTGATGGAAAATTCCCTTGGTAAAAATCTCTATTTAGGAAAGTTGTAAGAAATCAAGCTTTGGTCTGAAATTGGTCATCTATTGAAGAGACAACACCCCCCACTGACCCCTTTTTTTTTTATCTCCAGTCAGTCATTGAGATACACATTGATGCCACAAAAACACTTATGCATGCAAAAGTCACAGAACCTTAAAGAAATACAGTACCTACCCCCGAAATGAGCAGATAGAATTCCCAAGGTAATCCCCACTCTAAAAAAGGTGGTTTTGCGCTTCTCTTGAGCGCCGTCGCCAATAGACTTGATAAAAAAATCGTTCCCGACTTTTTGTCTGGGTTCGCACTTAAACATGATTTGTGGCCTGCAGACTTGTGGAGTGGGCTAGGAGATCCCACAGGTGCGTCAGGTGTGCAGGCTTCCTTCTAGGTGTTTAGGCAGACATCTAGTAGAAGGAAAAAAAACAAAGTTTTGGAGGTAGGAAAGACCTAAAAGGTTCAGTGTGTTCAAATGAGAAAAAAAAAAAATTCAATGGATGAAGGAGAAAAAAAAAACGAAAACGAATAGTGAAAAATGGAAGACGTAGTGATGATGATGGTCTTGAGTTTGAGGGGTTTAAGACAATACAGAAAACGACAACTTATAATGGATATAAACGATATTTCCAAGAGATATTTCACGCTGAACTTTCAGCCTTGGGCCAATAATCTACTCTCTGAGATCATGAACTTATATTTCGTTTCTAACTGGAATAAGTTAGAACAAAAAAAAAATATATATGAGAATAGACCTGAAAGATCCTACAGGAGGGTGTTAATTTGATGAAAATACATTAGGCTCCCAACTTAACCGGTGAAAAGTTCCCGGAGATCCTAAATTACGATGAATGATGAAGTCCTACAAAGTGTCAGTGGAAGAGATGATGGATCCAGCACAAAACTTCTCAGGATTTGAAGACCAATGAGGACACGAAACAATGTTTAATAGGCGTGAAGAACAAGTTTCTATTTACGGTAGTCTGCTGCCCAACTAAACATGAACTCTGTACAAACAAGCAGTTTATACAATGGGACGACAGACAGAACGGGGAGGAACGTTCTATACGCTGATGCAGTAATGAGTCCCTTGCTCTCCTCAATTGAAAAAAAATTTGGCTCAGCAGGGTCAGAACTTTGTGTGATAAGGAAAAAGTCCATGTATTGTGCTCTGTAAAATCACATTATGTGCACACACTGTGACAAGGGATAACCGGCCCCACAGTCTTGTAAGATAGGTAGCTGAGCTAAGAGATGAAGATGTCCGATGGGGCTGTACAACTGTTTCTTATCATGGACAACAGAAAACGTTGTGAACTGGTGGCTTTGTGCGTGATTTTCAGTTACATATATGTGGGCCACAAATTTGCCTCTTGTTCCAAGAGGAAGAAAACGGGTCTTCTAGTGGCACATCTTATAGGGTGCTACCTAGTCTCTCATTGTTCAACCCATTTAAGAGCCTTAAAGAGGTTGTCCACTACTTTAACACTGATGGCCTATCCTTAGGATAGGTTAATATCTGCTCGGCTGCGAACCAGACACCCGGAACTCCCACCGAGCAGCTGTCCTTGGTGCCGGCAGTAGGAAATGCTCAGTTCCGGAGCTGCCCAGTCTTCTGATAGTGGCCGTGGCTGGTAGTGGAAGACAGGGCAGCTCCGGAACTGAGAATTTCCAGCCGGCTGCTGTCACCGCAGATACAGAGCAGTAGATCGGCGGGGGTGCCAGGTGTTGAACCCCAGTCGATCAGACATTGACGACCTATCCTAAGGATGGGCCATCAATGTTAAGAAGTGGACAACCTCTTTAAAAACAGGATTAGAATTGTCAGCCAAACCAGCAATTCCCATCTGTAGAAAGCTGTTTCGGAGTCATTGCTCCTTATTATTACAGAGCTGGGTAGTGGGTTGAGTGACTGATCAATATGTCCAAAAACACTTGTTCATTGTCCTTGTAATTGTTTAGGCAAGCAAAAAAAAATTATTGTTCATCTTCTGAAGATTCCATAATGTAAATGAAGATTGAGCGATCATTCAGTGAACCGGTCACTATTCAACCATTTCTTTCAGGATTCTCATCCTTTAAAAACACTTGTCTGACATTGTTTGCGAATCACGAGTTACGATTGTGTGAGTCATCATTTAAAATGATTATCTATTGTGTGAACAAGCCAAGACTCTACACCAGCTGGATCTCTGCCAGGAAAACCAGTACTCCTCGAAGGCTGCAAATCCAGCTCACCTAATCAGTAAACTGGCAAAGAACAAGAACTCCAAGACATAGGTGCCCATACAGTGTCAATAGCCATCAGTAGATTCATAGCTATCCCTCGAACCCCCATATGCACTTTTTTGAGCCACAGATAGTTGGTAGACCTCCATACATGCAAGGTAGTCCGTTTGTAGCGGCAAAATCGCCTGCCTGATTTTACTCTTATGATTATGGTAACTTCTAAAGCATCTGTTGGTATTCAAGTGTAAAGTCCACCATTATTTATTATGCAAGAGATAACAGTGACCTGTCAGAAGACTATCTCGTAAGTGCAACCACAGCCAAATTTGCTAAATAAACCTTTTTACTGGTGCTCAAAAGTTCCAGAACTTATACAGCACCATGAAAAGTAACACAATTTAAGAATAGTCTGCAAGTGATGGAAGGGTCCGAGCTGCTCCAGATTTCGCTCTTTGCCCATGGTATGTCAGGAGGTGACGTTAGTCTACTGTAAAGTCGTGAAGATAGAACCCATTCCCTTATGAATTTCTATAGGATTTATAACTATGAATATCTTCTGACCATAATATTAGGTAATTATCTGTGGATGGATCACTTGGGACTTCTCCATGCTCAGTTAGCTTCAATTGTCCGGTTGTAATGCAGAATTTAAAAGCCGCTACATGTGCTGTAAGGATTTAATTTACCTTTTAAATTGTCTTAATTAGTTCTGCCAGCATCATTCCTGCAATAGTGAGAGTTTATAGGCATTTATGCCACTTTGACTATGTAAAAGAAAAGCCAACCAGGGAAGAGATGAAATAGGACAGCAATATAACGAGGAGGGCTAGTACGAGTTTGGTGTGGCTTCTAATTAGTCATGAGCATTTCAAGTTACAGAAATCTCAAGCCAGAGACCCAAGGTCCTCTTCTTCGTGGAGGCAGCAGTAGTAGCCCAACATTAATGGTCTTCTACAGATCCTCGCACATGAGAGGTGGATTTCTTCTTCTGCAGGTTTTGATTACTTTTCCTCTGTAGGATGTTTTTCTACAGCTAGACTTGGGTCACATCGCAGATAGATAGGAATCCTATGATGGGATGAGGAGCCTTTGAAAAGGACGTAAAAGGGTTAAGTCTCCCTTATAGCTCACTTCTATGTGCTGGAAACACTGTGTGCTGGGATGAACGCGTGGGTGGTTGAACTGTATTGTACAAATGCTTGGATATTGTGCTGGAAGTTCTGTGAAAAGCCCACCTACTTTGTCACTTGCTGTATCTATAGATCCTAAGGAACATCGGGGGCCCTCACCTACTTCTGAGAACATTACACAGTGCGTCTGTCGCCCACACACTGTCAGTTTTGGAGGCTGCGGACCCCCACCACCTATTTCTGAGAATACTAGCGGCAGCTAACAAAAGGTAGACATGAGGCAAAAAACACCACATACCTCAGTGAAGACGATGGACCGTATCAGGCCCTTCTCGTAGAAATAAGTTTTCTAAAATCTTGTCCATTTGTCAAGTTGGATCACTCTGGATCGTGAAGAAGCAGATTTAGGTATAAAAATAAAGTACTTTATAAAGGTCTTTGAGATGCCAGTGTCTTGGAAATACATGGTGTGCCCAGGTGTACCAAAGAGAAAATGAATGGCATTGTCCCACAGGGGTACAGGTGGTACCACTCAATGTATTGGTGATGGGTGTAAGGAGACTACAGTAGTTGTGAGACTCTTGCAGAACTTTTACCAATCACTTCATCTGTCTGGGTCAACGTTGCCTCATTATATTAGTTCCAGTCATGACCCCCTTGACAAGCAGGGGTATATTTGACTATCGCTTCTCCCTGTCCTGCAGAGCTGCACTCGTGATTGGAAACCAAAGTGGTGGCTCAACCTCTGCACAACTTTTCTGTTGACGTCCAATCGGAGTACGGTGATGAGATAAATGGCATTACACATCCGCTTGTCCTTGAGATCATTCTACTATAACATTAATTTGTTGCTAACGGTATGAACAATACGACTGCTCCCGAGTGAACGAACCTTGAATAACTTAAGGCCACTGATGTGTGAATACAAAGCACAGTTATTTTAGACCTTCAATAACATGGTTGATCACACAATTACAGGTAACCTCTTCGGATAATCTCTGTCTTCCACGAATCCATTATTTCCGACGCTCAGTGCCCGCCTCCATTCACTATATAGCTATTTTTGGAAAGAAAGTCTGTGAAATGAAACATCCAGCTCTTCACGGCAGCCGACAAACCCAACTCAACTTCTTGGGCAATTCCAGGAATTTCTCTTCCATGTGTCACCCAGCTGGAAGAAATGACTTCAGTGCTGCGTATCCGACTGATCCTGCTGTTCGGGAGGCTATAAATAACATTCCAGGGTAAATGTCTCTTAGTTGCCATCATCACGGCTCCCCTGTGTTTTCAGCAATGTGATGTGAACCAGCGCTCGTTTCTCCAAGAACTGATATTCTTAGTGCCATGAATCAGCCATGCAGCTGGAAAAATGACCTCAGACAAAGCTAGGCGAGGATGAAGCCACATGTCAGTAACTTACTTGCCATCTATCGGATCACCCCTTTATTTGGCCAGTGTTGGCCAGTCCTAAGATCCTTATTTGGGGTTCTCTGGGTACTATGTTTTTTAGCATAGTTTAAACTTATTTCAATTAATTTGTTTGTTTTTTTTGAGTAGTGAAAACTTCTACAACTTCCTAAAATTCTTTGAGGACTCTGTTCTTTTAAAATTCTTTGGTCCTCTATTCCTCGTTGTCTTTGCACCATTTTCTTCCGGAGTAAAAGTGGTTCTAATAGTGACTTACGTGTGCACCCTATGCCTTTTTTAAATTAACTATTATGAGTTTTGTCTTTTTTTGTTTGACTATGTGGGTGTGGTTGTCCTTGTTCAACTATTTTGGCCTTGATCCATCATTGGCAACTTGTCACAAAATTTGGTGACAAACCCTCCCAAAACAACAACAACTTGCCAACGAATACCACAAGACAAAGAAAGTGGAAGCTGGATAAATATATAGCTGGGATGATATAGGGAAACCTGCACTCACTCGTAGGGAGTTGGGCCCAATGGCTCTTGAGGTCCCTTTCAACGCTACCATTCGATGTACGTCACTTAAAGGAAAAAAATTGAAGTGAATCGGGGTCTTTGTTTCTCTTCCCCAATCCTTTGGGTCTCTCCCGTTAGACCTGGTACATCTCACAGCATAGGGTTTGCTATAGGTTTAGCTGGCCATAGAGTAGGGCCTTCAGACGGTCCTATTTTTGGAAGTTAAAACAATTTGAGCTTCTATCAAAGGCATGCATACCTGACATTTGGCATGGCCAACTTTTTAACTACAGCATCCATCAATGCGGAAGGTTAACTTTTTGATGTACATCTGCAATTGACCATCACAAAAAGATGACGAACATTCCGAAAGGATTCTGAAGGTTGTCAAGAAGTGGTCTTAATTCGGCCTTTTTGTTGTTCAAAATCTCTATTGTGTGGCCAGGGATCCAGGATCGTAATATCTTTTAGGCCTTCTTCTGATCTAAACATTCTATGTACAATGACGCATTGCAGGAAAGAAAGAAAAAGCCACTTAGGCAGAAAACAGTTGTAGCAAATACTCAGCTGAACAAACAGGACTAGGTTTAATGAATAAACCACTTCCAAGGTCTGCAAATGTTTATAAGACGATTCTGCTAGGAAGGAGATATAAGATGTCTATATCCAGTCTATCGAGAAGCAACGGAGCCCCAGTGACCCTCTATTAGTGTATAGACTGAAATCAGGGCAACCTGTACTTTGGGGAACCCCTTTAGCCTCTACGAGACCCATCCAGTAACACACATTCTTGGATATCCTCCTTGCACACGGGTTCAGGTCATGTTTAATCTAAAATTTCAGAAAATTAAACATCAAGCAGTTAAGAAACGATTATAATTTCCAGTTCCACCCCTGTGATTAGCGAGACAAGTGCGGCAGCGGATTGTTAGACGAGAGTGCCATCCTAAAAAGGAGAATCCGGAAGAACGAGATTCCTGCTCTTTGCAGCAAATTATTGCATCTTCTCTGTGAGTCACAGTGACAGCGCTCGTCTGCCACTCAGCACGCCGGCGTGAATACAAATGCAACAAGCTGTTAAAGATCTGATTCATGAGAGGCGAGGTCCTGGAAGTTCAGGCAATTATTTTGACTGATGTACAGATCAGAGGTGCAGCGTGGAGTACCGTGCCTCAAGATGAGAGCAAGGCGATTTAATGGCAAAAATCTGACATGTTGTAGTCCTCATCACCTAGCTTTCCTGCAATCCTGAATGTCATGTCTATATAATTAAGCAATCAAAATCACTATCCTATTTTACAAATACACACATTGATTGGAGCATGTTGGACTAGGAGCCATTGGTAGTCAACAATCTTCCCAAGAAAAAGAAAAAAAGTCATCATGGTGGAGTATTTCCATAACGCATCACCTCCATGACACTGGGTGGCATTTGTAGTTTGGGTCATACATATAGAACAGTCATGATATTATAAACACTAAAGAGAGAAGAGAACCGCTCGATCTTGAAGTTGATGTGTTGAAAGTAGGGAAACCGAGTAATTGCAAGAATCGAGCCAAATAGAGACATCTAGATGACGGAGTCCCCCAAATGGCAGGACTTCTAGGGTGTTAATGTATGTAATTATTAGTGGCTGTGATGAGCAAACTGTTCGGTATTCGGGTCTCGTAACGACCAGTTGATGCTTGGATGGGCGTAACTCAAATACCCGAGTATAATGGAAGTCAATGTGGAAGTCAAGCATTTTTCTTCCGGAAAAATGCTCAAGTTCCCCATTGACTTCCCTGTTATTCGTGTACTCAAGTCGTGCCCATCCGAGCATCAACGGGTCGTTCCGAGCACCCGAATACCGAACAGTTCATCACTAGTGGCTACCAAAAGTGGTCCAATAAAAAGGATGATCTGTGAACCTGTGGAAGATCAAGGCTTATTGATCTGAGTGGGGACTGATCTCACAGAAGAGCGAGTGTAGAACGTGATCAAGAAGGTTCCTGCCAGGACCACAGTGCCTCTCAGCCGGTGGGGGGCCGTGTATTCGCAGACTGATCAGAGCATACATCTCAACCCCCATCCATTCCAGAAAGTGTCTAGTCTATAATGGGCACAAGAACTGGTCCAGGGAGCAACTAGATGTAAAGGAGATGTCCCGGCGTAGGAGAACTATCCTTAGGAAAGGTCATCAATATCAGATAGCTTGTGGTCTGACACCTGGTAGCCCCCCCCCCCCGCATCATCAGCTGTTATTAGGTCTATTCTTCAAAGGAATAGAAGACGATCTGCAGCGCCCAGGAGCGACAGCTACGCATTGATCGGAGCGGCGCAGTGCAGAGTTTACATCGAGCCGCTGCCAGAAGGAATAACAACTGATCGATGGAGGTGTCGGCTGTCTGACTCCAAGGAAATGGATATTGATTGCCTATTCTAAGAAAAGGTCATACATCTCTTATGCACGGAGAATCCCTTTAACAAAAATAGCCTTAGGAATGAAAAAAAATTGGATATAAAAAAAAATAACTCAGATGTGGTACTACAAGTCTCATCAGATCCAATGCTTCCATCTCTACAAATGGAGCGATTATGATGTTTTCATGCAGATGAGCCGCCAATTAGTGCGAATGCTGTGCAAAGAAAACATCCGGATTAGATTCCAGCTCTGGGTTTTCTGGGAATTGGTAGAGGGGGAGGGGGACACATTCCCGTGCCAGATATAGAACGGAGCGTCGTGCAGGGAGGGTCGCTCGCTCTGCATGTCACAGATGGACACGGAAGGCTCTGCAGACCCAACATTCGTGCCAGACGGAATTGGATCCTTGCTTGTTCTACAAGGAACCGACTGAGACGAAGAAGAGGAGGAACCTTAATGCCATGGTTACCTCGCAGGAGAATAGGGAGAGCGCCAAGACCCTTACGAGAGCGACGAATGTAGCGAAGCCCAAATACATTGTTGGATTTGCATCTAATGCAAATGCAGTCCCATGTAAAATCATCGATTGTGCTACTGGCTCAAGTCTGGGACTGTGCGACCCTATGGGGTTAAATTACCCCTTATCCCCACCCTGATAATAAAACATTACATCATTGCCCATCACCCCATCTGTAATTAGAGGGATGAGGTCAGGGGGAAGTTCGGACCTTCCTGTGCTGGTCAGGAGACGTGAATGGGCTGCGAGCTCCGTGGAAGCGCTCCCCACCGTCCCCCCTATGAATGAAGCCTCTCGAGCATGGTAATTCCCAGTCACGTTACCAGGCGTGAACTCCTCGGTGAGGACATGGCGGAAAGAGACGGCTGACATGCCAACGGGGGGCTCGCCGCTGAACGGCGGGGACACAATTGTTCCCCTGACACTGAGGGGGTAATCACCGACTATGGGAATCAGAAGAGAGCTCTTGTATAGACGCGCAGGGACTCACTATGGTCCCCGAAACTGTTAATTACGTTGCTACCGATAGAAGGCGCCAAAACCCACTTGTCCTAAAAGAAGGGTCATAGAACGCATGGTGAAAGAAGTCGTGGCTAAGGGGGGAGATGGGGGATGCACCACTGCCAGTCTCACCTCACATGGACGCGCCGCAGCCAGTCTCACCTCACATGGACGCCCCGCAGCCCAAATGACCCCACAGGACAAACAGAAGCCCAAACTACCCCGCAGGACGCGCCGCAGCCAAAATGACCCTGCAGGAGGTGCAGCAGCCCCTCTCACCCCACAGGACTTCCCACAGCCCTTCTGACTCTACAGGATGAGCAGAGGCCCAAATTACCCCACAGAAAGCGCCAAAACCTAAATGACCTCAACAGAAGTGCCGCAGCCCCTCTCACCCCTCACCGCCACTGCACTGACCCCACAGGAAGCGCCACAGTCCCTCTCACCCCTTGATGCCGCTGCACTGACCCCACAGGAAGCGCCGCAGCCCCACTGACCGCGCCTCAGCCACTCACACCTCGCAGGACGCGCCGCAGCCCCTCTCTCCCCCCGCAGGACGCGCCGCAGCCCCTCTCTCCCCCCGCAGGACGCGCCGCAGCCTCTCTCTCCCCCCGCAGGACGCGCCGCAGCCCCTCTCTCCCCCCGCAGGACGCGCCGCAGCCTCTCTCTCCCCCCGCAGGACGCGCCGCAGCCTCTCTCTCCCCCCGCAGGACGCGCCGCAGCCTCTCTCTCCCCCCGCAGGACGCGCCGCAGCCTCTCTCTCCCCCCGCAGGACGCGCCGCAGCCTCTCTCTCCCCCCGCAGGACGCGCCGCAGCCTCTCTCTCCCCCCGCAGGACGCGCCGCAGCCTCTCTCTCCCCCGCAGGACGCGCCGCAGCCTCTCTCTCCCCCGCAGGACGCGCCGCAGCCTCTCTCTCCCCCCGCAGGACGCGCCGCAGCCTCTCTCTCCCCCCACAGGACGCGCCGCAGCCTCTCTCTCCCCCCGCAGGACGCGCCGCAGCCTCTCTGCCCCCCCGCAGGACGCGCCGCAGCCTCTCTCTCTCCCCCCCGCAGGACGCGCCGCAGCCTCTCTCTCTCCCCCCCGCAGGACGCGCCGCAGCCTCTCTCTCCCCCCGCAGGACTCGCCACAGCCCCTCTCACCCCGCAGGACGCGCCGCAGCCTCTCTGTCCCCCCCGCAGGACGCGCCGCAGCCTCTCTCTCCCCCCCGCAGGATGCGCCGCAGCCTCTCTCTCCCCCCCCCGCAGGACTCGCCACAGCCTCTCTCTCCCCCCCGCAGGACTCGCCACAGCCCCTCTCACCCTGCAGGATGCGCCACAGCCCCTCTCACCCCGCAGGACGCGCCGCAGCCCCAACGACCCCGCAGGACGCGCCGCAGCTCCAACGACCCCGCAGGACGCGCCGCAGCCCCAACGACCCCGCAGGACGCGCCGCAGCCCCAACGACCCCGCAGGACGCGCCGCAGCCCCAACGACCCCGCAGGACGCGCCGCAGCCCCAACGACCCCGCAGGACGCGCCGCAGCCCCAACGACCCCGCAGGACGCGCCGCAGCCCCAACGACCCCGCAGGACGCGCCGCAGCCCCAACGACCCCGCAGGACGCGCCGCAGCCCCAACGACCCCGCAGGACGCGCCGCAGCCCCAACGACCCCGCAGGACGCGCCGCAGCCCCTCTCAGCCTATAGAATGCTCAGGCTATGGGTGAGAAAGTAATGAGCCATACAGATCCCCCTGATCTTAGGATGGACACTAGGGTAATAGGACTGTAGCCACATCAGTGACATCACAACACTATTTTCAGTTGCCTAAATTAAAGTGGTAACATAAAAGGAATGATGGGTGAGAAGATGGGGTGATAGTAAGTGGTAACACACAAGTATTAGAGCTGATCACACAATGGAAGGGATATAATTAAAGGGAATGCTCTGTTCTGCATATTAACCCTTTATGAGGCTCTGACAGTCCCAGATCTTGCGGCACAGGGTCCCGTCCATGACTACAAGCAGCAGGTGACCACCTCGCCCCTCTCTGCCTCCCCAGGTGATCTGACATTGATACATGGTAACATGAAGGCACAAATGAGCGAACACGCATGCGCATAACAGCGCTTACTTACTTGTCCGCCGCCCGACTGCTTTCTCAGCACCCAACTGAATCCCAGAGTCAAGAGACAGCCGGCAACTAGCAGCAGCCGTGACGTCACGGGAAACCCGCCCACGCACCCTCATACAAGTCGTATTCATTGGCCGCAGGCTCTCCCATACCTCCAATCACCGCTTAGCTCCTCACTGCGATTTTTTTACTTCAACTAGTAGGCGGAGTCACGTCAATTTTTATTCAGAAACCGTTGCGCTCGCTCTGCTCAGGCGCTGATGATTGGTTACGTGGATTCTGAGCCGTGATTCGTCGGCGCTCAGCTTGTAGCTCGTATTCTCATTGGCTGGCGGAGATGTGACGTCACGAATTGGTCTATCTATACACGGTGTATATATATGGATATGAAGGATGAGGGCTGCCGCCGCCCACACGGCGTGATGTCATCAGGGAAGCCTGACGTCATGGAGGAGGTGGCGGAAGGATTTGTTGGGTGGCATAACGTATAGTGCACGGTGGAGCAGCGCTGGCTTCCTACATAGTGTGGAGCCACAGCTCCCAGCAATGCATGTCAATAGTATCACATGATGGTGAGCAGGCAGGTGACTGTTGTATGCACGCTCCACCTGCCTGAGATGCTGCTAGTTAGTATTGTCTCACTATGGTCATGTCAGAGGTCACTCAGGTCGTGTATTAGATCAAATATTCAGGAATCAGTCAATAGGTCACAGTGACGCACCCACGGGGCCCCAGGGCTACTCGTCACCGGGCCAGGGGTATTTGGAGTTGCTGTGAATGGCCTGACCCGACTCTGTGGCCCCGTTGGTGTTGTGTCGCCCTGGGCAAGCCAGGGGACACAGGTCACACACCACCACACCCCACACTCCAGGTAGGCACACCATGCTAACCTACAAATCCTTGTTGCCTTCCTCCAGGAGTCTGATGATGCACACCAGGGGGTGGGCCAGGCGGTTGGCTCCGCCCACCAAGGAGCTCACAGCTCTGGAGGCAGGAAGTGTCAGGCAGTCTAGTCAGGGAGGAGGAAGTGGAAGGAGTGAGGAGTAGCCCAGGCAGGGGCTAGAGTAAACAACCAAGAAGTGAAAGTGAAGGAAAGAAAAGGAGTAGAGGAGGAAAGCAAGAAGTGGTGACAGAGCAAAGAGTGAGCAAGCCTGAGAGCCCAGCTTTGTGTAGGGCTAGAACAGCAAGGTCAGCGACGGCGGTGACTGTCCGGAGGGGGACCGTTTGGAGGTTCCTGGAAGGACCCTGTTGGCTGTGTGCCCGGTGGTCTGGAGCAGTGTTCCGAAGGACAGTCAGCACCAGGGCAGGGGCCTCTCGGACCCCGGCAAGGCTAGGAGTCGCCCAATTTGCCGAATCCGTCAGTGAAGGGGACGTAGATCCCCCAGCAGCCAAGTCCCGATTGACGGCAACAGCCCGACCATTACAGGGGAGACACCGCCACCGCCAGGGCACCAGTTTCCCCAGGGCCAGCGCCTGCGGGCAAAGTGTAGAGCTCCTCCGGCCCAGATTGCAGTCGGGGAGCGGGTAACCGGAGGGAATCCACCGCTACCATCAGTCAACACAGGTGCAAGGAAGAGAGACATCACCGTCACCTACCGGGAGTGCAGGTGCAGCCGTCTGTGGGACCGTCCTACCAGCCGTTTGGTTTACCGTACAAACTGTGTCCAAGTCTCAGGCTGAGTGAGTACCACAGTGCCGCAAGGCACAGCCCTGCCCCCGCGTCCCTGCGCCCTCCAGGCCCTACACTTCACATCTCTTCACTGGGCCCCGGGATCACCAGCCCCTACCCACGGAGGGGCAACACAACACCTGGCTGCTCCCCATCACCATCCCCGGGATCCCCGCATCGAGCAGCGGTGGTGCCACACATCACCACAACCGTGGGTGGCGTCACGGACATTATCCCAACACCCCAAACCCCCCTTTCACTCACGGGCCGCTCGAGGAAAACCCCCGGGATCCGGCCTACGGCTCGAGCCACCACTGAGCAGCCGGACCCGAGCAGAAGGGGTGAGCGCGGTGTGCTGACACCCTCCTCCCCGCCCGCGACAGTGTCAATAAAAGGTGCATGGTAACCGGTGTAGGGGATGATGGGGGTTTGCTTTGCAGTGCCACCCGTGGTGTGCGACCAATGATCATCCGCCACTGCGAGATGTTGTTGCTCTCTTCTGGGGCGGATGGTCACGCAGCTCGCCACAGAGCTCGGCCCCAGGGAGGACGATGGTGGGGGGAGCGGCAATTGGTGCCAGAGTCCGGGGCGACGGCAGAGACGGGACGACACCAGGACTGCGGACAAAGTTCTTTTTACTCACTGTCAGGTCGTCACCCTTGGAGTACCGGTTTCCGCCATGATGGGCCCCAGTTGATCCTGGGTGATTCAGAGGCCACCACCGGTGTTGTGAAGCTGTGAGACCTTCCTTCCTTGCGCTCTGTAGTGTGGATCCCCATGGCGTGAAGCTACTTGGGGACCTCAGTGTCCTTGGGTTTAGTTCCCGTTCGCACGGAGCACAAATTAATTGTGGGCTGACCGTGGTCTGGACTCCTGACTCTATATGCTATCTGACACTGATGTTCCTTGAGCTTGAAGTTCACCCTTAATCTCTTTAGAAGTTTTTCTGTGCTTTTTTGTTACTATTCGTATTATTCATCTTTGATTTGTCATCAATTTTCCTCCTGCTGCCACATCCAGGGAGGTTGGCTACAATCCCATGGATTTTAAATTACTGAATAATATGTGCAACTGTAGTCACAGGAACATCAAGCTGCTTTCAGATGGTCTTATAACTTTTACCTTTAACATGCTTGTCTACAATTTTCTTTCTAATCTCCTCAGACAACTCTTTCCTTCGCTTCCTCTGGTCCTTGATGAGTGTGGTGCACACCATGTCACCAAACAGCACAGGGAGTATCTGTAGCCCTATATACAGGCTGACTGATTACATGATTGTAGACACCAGTGATGCTAATTAGTGGACACACCTTGATTTAACATGTCCCTTTTGTCACATTATTTTCAGTGGTACCATCATTTCTGTCCAGGTCTGTTTTATAAGTTTTTTATTTTTATTTTTTTAAATTCTGTGGAAGCATGGTTGAAAAGCAATGTCTGGCTTTCATTTGTTCATTTTCATAGGTTTCTAATTTTGTCAGATTCAAGTTATTTCTGCGATCATTGTGGGTTTTTCTTTCATTAAAGGAGGGGTACCAGCAGTTTTGACCACGTGTGTATATTTTGGAAGGAAGGTTCTTTCAGCTGTGGTCCTTCCCAAGAGATTTTTTTTTCTGTCTTATTCTCTCATGTTTGGTGCTTTTATTATGAAGAGGAAAGATAATCGAACCATGACAGCACCGTGCTAATTCACTCCCTTAGGTTTGGTGATGGGATCTTTCCAGCTGCTCGTAAAATGATACATACGGTGAACCCATCTCTTGGCTTACCTGACTGAAACTAGTTATGATGTCACCAAGTGATACCTGTCCGAGGCCTCATTGGGAAATCACAGCACATTATCTTATACTGATTAAAACCTGCATGATATCGCAACCTGAAACCAGTGATGTCAGAGACTTGATGCTACTGTAACCCACAAGTGATGACAGAGACGTGATCCTTGCTAGTGCATGCCCGCCTCATCTCTATCCTGGTTACTGTAACATTCTCCTCTGCGGCCTCCCTGCTAATTCTTTTGCACCTCTCCAGTCCATCCTTAAAAGGTTGGTTCACCCATATTTTTTATTGCCTAGTTCGATATTATATTGAGAAACAATGTTTCTCTCAAATACCTTGTGTTGACAATAGTGCCTGTGAGAGGTGCTATTGCAGACCACTGTTCCCGC
Organism: Anomaloglossus baeobatrachus; assembly: GCF_048569485.1. Classification (NCBI taxonomy): domain Eukaryota; kingdom Metazoa; phylum Chordata; class Amphibia; order Anura; family Aromobatidae; genus Anomaloglossus; species Anomaloglossus baeobatrachus. The sequence goes on along the minus strand of NC_134353.1, from coordinate 896,791,379 downwards.
TCCAGTGAAGTCACCGTCAAGTGTCGCACATGTCACATCCCTGCAGCCGGCTGCAATCTTCCTGACTCACTGAGCTATGAGCGGTGTTTCACTGCTTGTCACAGCACAGCACGTCTCCTGCTTGCAGCGTTCTGCTGTTAGAGAGGAGGGAGGAGGGAGAAGATGGGCTGTGATGAGCAGTGAAACACCACTCACAGCTCAGTGAGTCAGGAAGATTGCAGCCGGCCGCACGGATGTGACGTGTGCAGCACTTGACGTGATGTCACCAGAGCGGGGAACAGTGGTCTGCAATAGCGCCTCTCAAAGGCACTATTGCCAACACAAGGTATTTGAGAGAAACATTGTTTCTCAATATAATATCGAACTAGACAATAAAAAATATGGGTGAACCACCCCTTTAACTCTGCTGCTCGACTGATCCACCTTACTCCTTGCTACTCCCCCGCTTCTCCCCTATGCCAATGTCTTCACTGGCTCCCAATTCCCCACCGTATCCAATTCAAACTACTAACACTGACCTACAAAGCAATCCATACTTTGTATTCTCCATATATCTCCAAACTAATCTCCCATTATACTCCAACACATAATCTCCATTCCTCCCAAGATCTCATTCTCTCCTCCACACATATCTGCTCCTCACCCAACCACCTCCAAGACTTCTGAGAATCCCCTGTCCTCTGGAATTTGCTGCCTCAACATGTCAGATTATCTGCTATACTTGCAAGCTTCAAACAGAACTTGAAAACCCATCTGTTAAAAAATGCCTACAGTTTGCAATGATCCCGCCGTCTCACTACTGCCGGAGCTGCCGCCTTACCCCACCTATTGTCTCCTCCCCATTATCCTACAGAATGTAAGCTGGCAAGGGCAGGGCCCTCTCCCCTCTGTACCAGTCTGTCTACAGTATTGTAACTTGTATATGTATGTTGTATGTAACCGCTTCTCATGTACAGCACCATAGAATCAATGGTGCTCTAAAAATAACTAGTAATAGTAATCCTTGTATAACCCACCAGTGATGTCAGAGACGTGATCCTACTACAATCCACCAGTGATGTCAGACATGATTCTACTGTAATCCAACAGTAATACAAGAGACGTGATCGTACTGTAATCCACCAGTGATGTCCGAGATTTGATCTTACTGCAACACACGTGATGTCAGACATGATCCTACTGTATAAGATGAAAAGAGAGGGCTGTCAGCTCACCAGTCCATCAAGGGTTTGAATGGATAATACAGCCAAGGGTGCAGTGCATGAAGGTTCCTGAGCCGGTACACAGGTGAAGTATCCTCATGATCTTACTGTAACCCACCAGTGATGTCACCCACCCTAGTACATGCCCTTATTATCTCCCGTCTAGATTATTGCAACCTCCTGCTCTGTGGCCTCCCTTCTAACAGTCTCGCACCCCTACAATCTATTCTAAACTATGGTGTCCGGCTAATCCACCTGTCCCCCTGCTACTCCCCGACCTCTCCTCTCTGCCAATCACTTCACTGGCTTCCCATTGCCCAACGACTCCAGTTCAAAACACTAACCATGACATACAAAGCCATCCACAACCTGTCTCCTCCCTACATCTGTGACCTAGTCTCCCGGGACTTACCTGCACGTAACCTTCGATCCTCACAAGATCTTCTTCTCTACTTCCCTCTCATCTCCTCTTCCTACCATTGCATCCAAGATTTCTCCCGTGCCTCCCCCATAATCTGGAATGCTCTGCCACAACACATCACACTCTCGCCTACCTTGGCAAGCTTCAAAAGGAACCTGAAGACCCACCTCTTCCGACAAGCCTACAACCTGCCATAGCCCTCAGTCTGATACAGCGCCGCACTATCAGCTCTACCCTCACCTACTGTATCCTCACCTATCCCTTGTAGACTGTGAGCCCTCGCGGTCAGGGACCTCTCTCCTCCTGTACCAGTCTGTGTCTTGTATTGTTTATGATTATTGTACTTGTCCCCATTATGTACACCCCTTTCACATGTAAAGCGCCATGGAATTGATGGCGCTATAATAATAAATAATAATAATAATGTCAGAGACGTGATCCTACTGTAATCAACCCGTGATGTTAGAGACATGATCCTACTGTAACCCACTAGTGATGTCAGAATCGTGATCCTACTGTAACCCACCAGTGATGTTAGACGATGTCATGCATGATCCTTCTGTAACCCACCAGTGATGTCAGAGACGTGATCCTGCTGCAGTGATGTCACCACAACTGACCTGACGACGACCCAACCTTTGATGTTACAACAGCTTATACTTCCCTGTAACTGAAATACCAATAACCTGGGGTGGAAGAGTCAAATCACATGAATCTTGTCAAACCACACGTTTATAATATTTTACCTTTAATTGTATTTCTACAATTCCGATTACACATCAATCAAATATAATACAATATAATAATAATAATCATGAAACGCTGCACAGATATAGAGCGATTCCAATCATCTCACTTTGTGGGCAAGAGATGAACATACAGAGAGACAGCCCTTGTTTCCTTTTTGTGGTTTGTACAAGGTGACACCTATTGGGCTTCATTCTTCCGAATTGCATTATAGTAAAACTGGTTTTGTTGCATTGCCAATAGCAACTATAGTTCAGCATTAATTTTACCTTAGCAACTATAGTTCAGCATTAATTTTACCTTAGCAACTATAGTTCAGCATTCATTTAACCTTAGCAACCAGAGTTTAGCTTTCATTTTACCTTAGCAACCAATCAGATCTCAGCTTTCATTTTACCTCAGCAGTGTAACAAATAAGTGAGGCCCATTGTCTCTTTCCTGCACATCGGTTTGTCCTCCATGGAGGGTTGTCACATTGTGTGTCCAGTATGGTGATAGTGGAGGTTGACTTACACATGGGATCATTCACAGAAATACACAACTGCCCACGAAAAGTGTAATCATTCCATGGTTGTTTTTTTTTTGTTTTTGTTTTTTTTTTGTCCAGTTTTTGGTGTAGCTTGCTAGTATTTAATTTTTCCTTCTCTTAATTTGCACCTTTTTTTCTAGTTTATTTTATATGTATTTGCCTGTTTGTTTTCATTTTATGTTCGCCTCTTGTAGGCAGCTTTGGGGTTTCCAGATGTTTTCGTCTGATTCATCAATTGCCACTTCTTATAATGTAAAGATTTAGTGAAAATACTCCTGTCCCCCAGATTTAGAAGCTTTGCAAATTTTAGCGGACAAGTAACTTTTTTTTCCCAAGTGTTTATTACCAAAAATTAACAATATTTTGAATTCTGTGCATAACTAATGAATTGCATGAGCCATTTTGAAGAAAAAAAAAAAAAAACCCCAGCAACAAAGATAAGACTAAAAAATAAGTAACTTAAAGGGGTTATTTCTATCTTTAAGATCCTATCCCAATATGTAGTAGCAATAATAATAATATTAGCAAATATCTCCAATTATAAATGTAGTATAGTTCTCCTGATTAGCTATGTCGTTTACCATGTGCACGACATTGCAGTAGCTTGGGTATCCATGGTTACGACCACTCATATAGGGACACTTACTTGCTAGTGGTTGTAACTCACCTACTGTGTTTTCTCCAAAAATAAGACACTGTCTTATATTTTATTTTACACCAAAAAAAATGCTCTAGGGCTTATTTTGGGAGAAACACTAGTTGGGGGTGGGTGTGGGGTTTGACACCCCCCCCCCTCCCAAAAAAGGCAGATATGTGGCGCCCCTGAGGCTTCCGTCGCCACAGGACATTGCACCCCATCCAGCGGTGTGATGCCCCATTCTGGGTGAGGAAAGGAGTGAACGCCGGTCCCCTGGTAAATCTACACAACACCCATTGTTAGGTACATACTGGGACCAGGGATAGTGGCAGTAACCCTCCCATGCTGCATGCTGGGAGGGGCCGTAAGACCCATCCCTGCTCCTATAGGGTACAGCTTAGCAACTGGGGAGGTTGGAGGAGCCATCAGAGAGCAGACAGAGAAAGGAAGGTCAAGTTTGAGTAGTCTGAGAGAGAGGGGAGAAGGAGGAGGAGGTCTGCAGGAGGCAGGCAAGGAGGAGAAAGTAGAAGAAGAGCTCTAGTCAGTCAGGAGCTAAGAAGAAGAAAGAGACGCTTCCTGGTGAAGATCCTGGGACTCAGAGGGTCCAGGTGACACCAAGCAGAGGAAAAGAAGGGATTCCAGGGCCACGGATAGCTGTAGAGCTGTGGTGGCCTGCTCCACAGGAACATCGATGGAGGGATCAAGCTGCAACAGGGGACGGTCCCTAGAAACCGGAGGAGTGCAAAATCATCTCCAAACAGTAAAAACCGAGGCCCAGGGAAAGTTGTAAACTCCCCGGGCCACAGCCCACAGCAGAACCTCTAGAAAGGGGACAATCATCCGACAGGTGACCCCCCAGCCTGGAGGCTGTAGTGGAGGCCGAGCAGGTGCATCCTAAAAGAGCTAGGCTTAGGAAGACAGGTGAAGACAGAGACACCTTAGAGAGAAGGGTACCGGTTTTCACTCCAGGAATCACCCAGAAACGGCGGAGGTCCCTGACAGTGGGTTCCAGTCGTCTGAGGGCACCAGTGAGCTCCTACCAGGATGTGTCAGTAAAGAACCTGAAACTGCACCCTTGGAGTGGTCTCTGTTATTTTATCTGCTTAGCCTTCCATTACACCATAGACTCTCACGAGCACCAACAGTGTCCCCGGGGCACCGCTCCACCTGTGGGGAGCAGTACCACCATTGCTGCCATATCATCACCCCGGAGGCCTCACACAGCAGCGGCGGCTTAATAGCCGCAAACCACAGGTGGCGTCACGAAACAAATACTTTAATTGCTCCCAAGTCACCAGCCATATTTAAACTGACACCCACCAGGGCCACGGAGTCGGGCCCCGCCACCACTGACTACCCCCGGACTAGTCCGGCCCGGCACCGGGTGTCCCATCGCCCTGGGGTGGGCGAGTCAACTTTGGCGTCACAAACAGGATTTCGTGCCCGGCGCCCACCGGGTATTGTGTGCCTTTGAAAAAGACTGTGTAATAGTGAGAAACTGCCGCCATTGAAGCCACTGAGCGCGGGAAGAAGGGGGCGTGCCTGCAGAAAGAGCGCGAAAAGAAGCTCCGCCCCTTGTCCAAGAAAAGAGCGCGAAGCGGTGCCCGCCATGGAGGGCGGAGGAAGAAGATATGGCGACTAGAAAAGCTGGCTGGTTGGCAGCAAGAGTCTAGATGCCAGACCAGACAAGAGCCAAAATGTACCTCATCGCAAGCGGAGCAGTGCCGGCCGTGATGGGCTGGGCGCCAATCTGGCGCCAGATGCTAGTGCAGCCTCCGGCCCCGCCTCCGAGAAGGGAAAGGGTGCAGCCGCGTGGCGTGGTCGAGCACCCGAGCAGTGTACCAGCAAGCGTCCCCCAGGTCGGCAGCATGGCAGAAAGGCTGCAGAAGTGCGCACCAGGGACCGGGAAGATGGATCCTGAGCTGGACCTGCTCCGGGAGGAGATGAAGATCCTGGCCCGGAGGCTGAGCAGCATGCAAACGGAGGTGGACCGGCGGAGAGAAAACCCGATAGCGCCGGAGAACATGGGCCACAGGATGGAGGCCGCCAAGCAGCGTCAGGGTGAGCTATTTATAACCCCGACCCGTCCGGACCCATGGCCCTACCAAGCGCCACCGCCCAGTCCCTACACCGTTCCGCTAGCTTCCCCCGCCAGCCCCGCTGACGCCTGGTGGGGCACCAGAGGCCTGCCGGAGACCCCCGAAGACGGCGCCTGGGGTGGGGTGGACCCCGAACAGTTAGTGGGCCCCCTTCCAAGTCCCCCTGTGAACCTCCTGGGAGCAACATCACCGGGAGTGAACTGGGACGCAGCGCCCATTGACAGCGGGAGACTGCAGCAGCCACTGCGCCCCAAAGAGACCCCCATGGCTAATGTGCTAGCCTGCCAGAAACTGGTGGAGGAGTACCAGCGGGAGACCCGGGAGGAGAAGCGGAGGGCCGAGGAGGCGTCCAACCTGGCCTCCAAAGAGCAGATCCGAAAGGCCCTCAAGGGATCTCAGGGCCCAGTGAGAAGGGGCCAGGTGATAGACTTCCGGCAGAAAGGCGGCTGGGGCTTTATCAGAGAGCCCGGATTGGGCAAGGATGTCTTTGTTGCCCGCCGTGATATAGAGGAGCACCTGCCCAGATGCCACCCAGAGCGTGATGCTAAGCCTGGTGACACCGTGGAGTACACCCGGCTGATGGGGAGCCGAGGCTGGTACGCTCTGAATGTCCACATCCTGCGGGAAGAGGCAGCCCCAGAAGAACCGGAGTGGCGCCGCACTATGCCAGCGTGCAGTACCTCCCCCGCCAGCAGCAGCACTACCTCAAAGCAGGCTCAGGCCGCAGGACTTTGCAGCAGGCCTGCTACAGCCACGCAGGAGACGCAGACCAAGATCTCCATGGCTTATATGCTGCCCAGGGCCCTGCCAAAGCGCGACCCCAAAGACCACAGCAGTCCCATGCAAGCCAGCAGCCCCCTGCAAACAAGCAGTCCTTTGCAAGAACACCGTGTTGTGCCTGCAAGCAGCCCCACTCTTACCCAGGCTGCAGGGACCCGCAGTAGGTCAGTGACCAGCACCCAGGAGACCCAGACTATGATTTCCTCGGCATACTAGTTGCCCGGAGCAATGCCGGAGTGGGATCCTAGGATCTATCCCCGCGAATGAAGAGTGAAGAAAAGATGCTGAACTGTATATAGCCCCTGTCTGCCCCTCACCACTTTGTGAAGATGTCCCTTTTTGTTCTGCGCAATGTGCTTTTTGAAGATGACATCTTTCCTGCCTTTCTTCCCCTTGTGCTTTTCGAAGATGTCACCCCCCCTTGACTATGTGTACCGGGCCACGGAACTGGAATGTGGTCCCCGGTGAATGAGAATGTATATGTGTCCTGTGTAACCAGGCCACTGGACTTAGTGGCTGGTTTTGTCTTTTCCCTTTTGTAGCTTAAGAAAGTTGAACGAACTGCCAGGCTACTGGACTTGTTGTAGCCAAAGATGTATATAGTTGCACCTGTTGTGCCCCCTACCAGAACTATGGGGGAAGTGCCCAAACCGTGCAATGGACTGGAAGTGCACATATAGAGTTTCTTTATAAGAAAGTTTTGCAACGTTAAAGTGTCCATGCCTCCCATAAAGGGAAGAAAAGTTTTATTGTTGTATGTATGCATACCAAAAATGTTTTTGCAGTTTCCTTCCACATTTTCTGTTTTTCAGCCCGAGGACGTGCTGGAATTTGCTGTGGGGGAGTGTGGCGCCCCTGAGGCTTCCGTCGCCACAGGACATTGCACCCCATCCAGCGGTGTGATGCCCCATTCTGGGTGAGGAAAGGAGTGAACGCCGGTCCCCTGGTAAATCTACACAACACCCATTGTTAGGTACATACTGGGACCAGGGACAGTGGCAGTAACCCTCCCATGCTGCATGCTGGGAGGGGCCGTAAGACCCATCCCTGCTCCTATAGGGTACAGCTTAGCAACTGGGGAGGTGGGAGGAGCCATCAGAGAGCAGACAGAGAAAGGAAGGTCAAGTTTGAGTAGTCTGAGAGAGAGGGGAGAAGGAGGAGGAGGTCTGCAGGAGGCAGGCAAGGAGGAGAAAGTAGAAGAAGAGCTCTAGTCAGTCAGGAGCTAAGAAGAAGAAAGAGACACTTCCTGGTGAAGATCCTGGGACTCAGAGGGTCCAGGTGACACCAAGCAGAGGAAAAGAAGGGATTCCAGGGCCACGGATAGCTGTAGAGCTGTGGTGGCCTGCTCCACAGGAACATCGGTGGAGGGATCAAGCTGCAACAGGGGACGGTCCCTAGAAACCGGAGGAGTGCAAAATCATCTCCAAACAGTAAAAACCGAGGCCCAGGGAAAGTTGTAAACTCCCCGGGCCACAGCCCACAGCAGAACCTCTAGAAAGGGGACAATCATCCGACAGGTGACCCCCCAGCCTGGAGGCTGTAGTGGAGGCCGAGCAGGAACATCCTAAAAGAGCTAGGCTTAGGAAGACAGCTGAAGACAGAGACACCTTAGAGAGAAGGGTACCGGTTTTCACTCCAGGAATCACCCAGAAACGGCGGAGGTCCCTGACAGTGGGTTCCAGTCGTCTGAGGGCACCAGTGAGCTCCTACCAGGATGTGTGAGTAAAGAACCTGAAACTGCACCCTTGGAGTGGTCTCTGTTATTTTATCTGCTTAGCCTTCCATTACACCATAGACTCTCATGAGCACCAAGTGTCCCCGGGGCACCGCTCCACCTGTGGGGAGCAGTACCACCATTGCTGCCATATCATCACCCCGGAGGCCTCACACAGCAGCGGCGGCTTAATAGCCGCAAACCACAGGTGGCGTCACGAAACAAATACTTTAATTGCTCCCAAGTCACCAGCCATATTTAAACTGACATCCTCCAGGGCCATGGAGTCGGGCCCCGCCACCACTGACTACCCCCGGACTAGTCCGGCCCGGCACCGGGTGTCCCATCGCCCTGGGGTGGGCGAGTCAGATACCTCCAGTAGAATCATAATTACCAGACCCTAGGCATCTGTGTCACTCCAAGGTCCTCAGTATGTGCTCCCTGCAGGCTCTTGTCTTCTCCACAGCGGTCCTCCCCTGCTTCTGACCGGCCAGCACACACACACACGCGCACACACACCTTGTGGTATCGCACTGCTTTCGGCAGACTGGGCCCTGGTCACCGGAGCAGTATGCTATCACCGGATATGTGTGTTTGGTGTGTGTGTGTTCCACCGCAGGTTCTCAATGCATTCCATTGCAGGTCCTAGGGTTCCACAGCGTCCCAGTCTGCTGAATATGATTGCAGGGTCTATCTTCTTTCTTTTGTGGGTGTCTGCTTTCTATAATGAAGTCCTGCAGCTTTCTTTAACTTTTTTAGCTTCATGGACACGTCATTATTGAACCGCAACTAGGGCTTATATTTAAGACTTACGCTGAAAAGGCTGAAAAGTCCCCCTAGGGTTTATTTTCAGGGTAGGGCTTATTTTTGAATGAAACACCGTAGTGGTCAGCCCTACGTGGCGTCTGGCGCTCAGCCCTACGGGGCGTCTGGCGCTCAGCCCTACGGGGCGTCTGGCGCTCAGCCCTACGGGGCGTCTGGCGCTCAGCCCTATGTGGTGTCTGGAGCTCAGCCCAACGTGGTTCTCTGGTCAATGCTTTTTTAAATGTTTGTCTTTTGGTTGGGAACACATTCAGTATTTAATATCTAATTTCATATATGTGGTCCATTTAGTATTTGGTGTCTGATAGTCAGTAGTACATTCAGTGTTTGATGTTCAGCTTTTGTCTTTTTGTATTTTGTGGTCAGTCGTTCATTCAGGGGGGGTTTTCTTTTGTGCTAGTACATTGAAATGTATATGTAATTTTGTCTTTTAGGTTCAATTTACATTAAGGAGAATGAGAGCCATTATCCACAAATGGCAAAATCATGGAACAGTAGTGAACCGGATTGGCCGGCCTACCAAAATTTCCCCAAGAGCGCAGCAACGACTCATCAAAGAGGTCACAAAAGACCCCACAATAACATCCAAAGAACTGCAGCCCTTGCTTGCCTCAGTTAAGGTCAGTGTTCATGACTCCAGAAAAAGAAAGAGACTGGGCAAAAATGGTCTGCATATGGCAGAGTTCCTCTCACGCTAGGTATGGGGAAGTACCAAGCGAGCAGCGAAAAGTAGAAAGGGAAAGGGACTTCTGCGTCTAGGGAAGGGGGAAATGGTGACCCCCCCTGACCAAATCTACTGCAGGTCCCTGGGGTCCCTCACCACCCTAGATAGGTTCCGTACCTATGCGCTGAGCTGGATACCTTACCTTGGGTATCCCTAGTGCTGGACCCTAAATAGGGAACAGGTGGGATGAGCTCTTCATCAATCCCACTAAACGCTAAAGGAAAACACAAGGGGGACACACAGGGGAAAAAAAGCTTGAACTACGTATCGACAGATGACACAGGCAGGAGTTAAGCAAAGCTTCCGCATCGATACCACAGATGAGTACAAGCCACCTACTTGCAACCAAAGCTTGAATGAACTGAATAATATTACCAGCACAAGTTCAGGGAAGATGGAAGTATTTAAGCACATGGAATATACTGATAATCAGCAGCTGGACAGTTTAGCTCCCCTGGGTCCTAAAGGGACAACAGGATAATGGTCCAAAACACGTCGTATCAAGTAATACTTGGCACTCAATTGGTGATTTTGTTCAATTTATTTTACATATCCAGAAATTAAACAGGCACAAATGTTTCGGTCAGGCGACCTTCATTATTGTGCATTACTTCATATGTTTAATTGGAATCAGGATGATCGAGCGCTGTGTGCAGACTGCGGCATGCACCTCCAGTGATAAGTAAACATGTCTGCACACTGATGAAGGTCGCCTGACCGAAATGTTTGTGCCTCTTTAATTTCTGGATATTTAAAATAAATTGAACAAAATCACCTATTGAGTTCCAAGTATTACTTGATACGACATATGGGTTTGGAACCTACTTGTGCACCACCCAGACAGAAGTGCTGTGCTATCCCTATATCTAATAATCCAACACACAGCACCAAGTCCATCTGTGAACGAACCAAAATTAAGACTTTGGAGTGGCCTGACCTTAATCTGATTGAGATGCTGTAGTGTGACCTTAAAGGGGTTATCCGGCTTATTTTTGTTTATTGCACTATTGGGCTTCATTGGGGCCGATAAATAGATAGCAACTACCTACCTTCCCGCTGTCAGCCCCTCTCCCCGGGCTCAGAGTGGTCATGTGACCGCTCCTGCCGGGATTTTGCTGCTTCCTGTGGTGTCACGCCGACGGGGGTAGGAGCTTTTGCCTGCCTTGTAGATGGGCATCCCAGCCGACGTCACGTAGCCGCCCTGCTGGGTATGTACAGTGCGTGCAGTCCCCGCATCCTGCCATACTCTCCCCACAACCTCCCAGCCACTGCTGTGGGGCTCGTGAGCTGGGGGAGGGGCCTGGCGGCAGCTGCCCATGGGGTCAGCCCCAGCATCGGGCCCCCTGCTCAGGATCGCCCATTCAAATGTATTGGCATCACAGATGCCACTACATTTTAAAACACTGATGAGCGGGAGCGCTGCTTCTCATCATTGTCCCGCTGTGTGTGCTCTGACAGCTCAGTACAGCAGTGACGTCACTACTGTGCTGATATGAGTCACTAATGTGCTGAGCAGACAGCGGGCGAATGAGGAGCAGCAGCGAGGACCGAGGAAAGGTATGTATTCCTTAAACGGTGGGATAAATAATACTATAATGGGCAGCAGAGCCCTGTGGGTGTGGGGGGGAGGTGCAGAGCCCTGTGGGTGTGGGGGGGGGGTTGGGTGCAGAGCCCTGTGATTGTGGGGGGGGGTGCAGAGCCCTGTGGGGGGTGCAGAGCCCTGTGGGTGTGGGGTGTGGGGGTGCAGAGCCCTGTGGGTGTATGGGGTGGTACAGAGCCCTGTGGGTGTGGGAGGTCGTGCAGAGCCCTGTGGGTGTGGGGGGGGGGGGGTGCAGAGCCCTATGTGGGGCTGTTGCTTGCAATTCTGTAGTGATCAGAAGTCAGTGCTGGGCAGAATACTGACAGCCAATGAGTGTGCAGAGGGCGGGGCTGGACACTGAGGCCAGACGTTGCCAGCTCTGACTGTGAGGTTTGGCATAGGAAGATTTCATGTTTGGTTGAGCTGCAGGTAAATAAAGTGTCTTCAGAGAATAAAGGAAGGTACAAAAGTTAGAAAATAAAAAAAACAACAACGTAGGGATATTTTATATGACAATACAGCATAGATTAGCTTAAAAAAATGTTAGTTTATGTTGGACAACTTTAAAAAGACAGTTCATGCTCGGAAACCCTCCAATGTGGCTGAAATGCAACAATTCCGCAAAGATGAGTGGGCCAAAATAACTCGAGCGTTGTAAAAGCCTCATTGCCAGTTATTGCAAATGTTTGATTGTAGTTGTTGCTGATAAAGGCTCTGGAGATGGACTTGTAACCCTGAGATTGGCAAGACTGGGAGAAGAGAATCGCGTTGACAATTCAACACAATGGGCCGCACTTTGAGCACATCCTTTAGTGGGATATTGTCGTTGCTCCATGTCACAAACGTGTCAATAACTCGATAATGAATAAAGCTAAAAATGAGCACCCCATTGTTTGTGTCACATGGTTGACCCCCTTGCCATTGAAAAAATTAAAGTTGAATTCAAAATGGCGGCTTTGCAGATGGCCGCCATGGGCCTCAAATATGCCCAAACGGTAAGGTGATATCAGCAACCACTTCCATTTTATCAGGGTGTATCCATACTTATGGCCCACCCTGTATATGTGTGTGTGTTATACAGTAGTGTGTGCATATTTGTTAATTTTGGCATAACACTGTGTTGCAAGCAACTGATTTTGCTCACACATCGATGTGTTAATGTCTGGGCTATGACAATACTATATATCTCATGCCTCCTGGTTTTAACCATGTCCCCACCATTTATCAGCGGCTTTCTGCATATGCACAGTGTACACAGAAAGCTGCCAATCAGTGGTGTGGGTGGGGTTATACACGGCTCAATAATTTGAGCTCTGCTAGATCCGCACCAGAACGAACTGTGATTCTATCAGAATTGCTGCAACCAGTAAACGAAGTGATAAATCGCTGGAATCAGGTCTCATGCTGCTGTCAGATTACATAGCAAAAACCTGATGACAGATTCCATTTAACTCATTTGTGGCATTTAATAACTACTGATTATTAAAAAAAATGGCAAACAATATTTACCAGTCTGTTTATTTGAGCAGAATGTGGTAAACAATGTGCGGTGCGATCTGAAATAGAGCACTCAGTGCACACAGGCGGCCATGGCTCCCGGCAGCGGAGGTCCTGTGTGCACAGAAGGATAATCTTTTGTGTATTACAAAAGATCAATCCACACAATGGACGGGTGTTTTGCTTGTCCATCGGGTGATCGGCCGTCCGTGTACCCAGCCAGGTAAATGCAGCCTTAGTGCAGAGATGCTGGAACATGACGGCTCCCAGCTCCAGAGCTGGCGACCAGGGAGTGACTCACAGCTGCTGAAGTATCTGCTGGAGAAGGATGAGAAATGTTTTAAACAAGAGGATTGTGTCATTTGCTGATGTCAGGCTGGAGAAGTTTCCCCCACAACAGTGGGATGTCACACGTGGGATTAACGAGGCTTGTTAACGTGTTATACGCGATCCCACTAACTGACAATGAGTGTAAATGCCGGATAAAGTTGAGCCGTGAATCGTGTGCGGGGAAGTCATCCTCACAATCGCCATGGTAACGATGGCCTCCGTCTGCCCGTCATCACTGCCATCACTCTGCAACCAAGGAAATCACACATATCTGCGAGGTTCATACATGGGGTAAATTGTAGCGTCCGCGTCATAGGGGTGTGATAGTATACTGGTTATATGGAGACAATGCTATATAGAGGGAAACTGGTTATATAGAGATGTATGGGGTTATACAGAGGTGTACTGATAATATAGAGCTGTGTGAGGTTATACGGAGGGGTACTGGTTATATAGAGGTGTATGAGGGTATATGGAGGTGTACTGGTTATATAGAGGGGTGTGAGGTTATACGGAGGGGTATTGGTTATATAGTGATGAATGAGATTATATGGAGGTGTACTGATAATATAGAGCTCTATGAGGTTATATGGAGGTGTACTGGGTATATAGAGATGTATGAGGGTATATGGAGGTGTACTGGTTATATAGAGGTGTATGAGGGTATATGGAGGTGGACTGGTTATATAGAGGGGTGTGAGGTTATACGGAGGGGTACTCGTTATATAGAGATGTATGAGGTTATATGGAGGTGTTCTGGTTATATAGAGATCTGTGAGGTTATATGGAGGTGTACTCGTTATATAGAGATGTATGAGGTTATATAGAGGTGTACTGGTTATATAGAGGTGTATGAGGGTATATGGAGGTATACTAGTTATATAGAGATGTATGAGGGTATATGGAGGTGTACTAGTTATATAGAGATAAATGAGGTTATATGGAGGTGTACTAGTTATATAGAGATGAGTGAGGTTATATGGAGGTGTTCTGGTTATATAGAGGTGTATGAAGTTATATGGAGGTGTACTGTTATATACAGTAGAGATGTATGAAGTTAGACGGAGGGGTACTGGTTATACAGAGATAACCATGAAAGTTCGAGAGCCAGCACCACTTGAAAAAGGCATGCAACAAATAAAAAGTGTAAATTCACAATTATTCCAATTGTACTATAATACAAAATGAGATTTTTACCACCAATTGATCAATTTTTTTGAGCCACCCCTGCCACGTCACGGCAAATCTCAATAGGGTTGTCCATTGTGCCATGCAGCCTCCTAATTACATTAAAAGCAGAACCATATTGAAGCAACACATATACCTGTAAGGCCGGTGTGATGACATGGACACCCAATGCCTCTCATGGGTTAAAGTTTCTTAAAATTCAACCAGACGTCATTGTTCTTCTGTGTGTTATCTCATGTTTGCTTAGCTATTGTTTCTCCAGACTCTTCCAGTAATCATTGTATTGTAGTTGTGTATTGCTAATGTGATTACCTTAGTAGCCATTGTCTAGTCTGTGCACTCCAGACTTCATGTATACCCTCAGTCTTTCTGTAGACATCATTTGGATGAACATTGTCCATGCAGCTTGAGATTCATCCAATGTGAGAGGTGATCTTGTCCAACCAATCGATGAGGACGCAGTGTATCCAAGTGGAAGGCTGTGGCTATAAAAGGGATTTCTTTAAGCCACCAGGTTGATGAAGGTTGATGGATGCTGATGGATCCAGTCTAAGCTCTTAGGAGCTGACTAGAGGATCAGGATATCTTATGGCTTCAATCTAGGGACTCCGGTTCCGGTTGGAGACCATATCCACAGCCTAGGGATTTCGACTCCGGCTGCCAGGATTGTATCATCAAACCAAAGACTACTTAAGGAAGAAACCCAGGTTGGGACAATTTGGTCACCTGGCTACAGACTTTGCAGACCTCACACAGCTTCTTAAATCTGGCGCTATTCCTTTCTCGGTGGGTGCCCGCCAAAAGCTGGGTGCTGCTGGATTGGAGTAAGTGGCCCTGGAAGCTCTGAGGCATGGACATTCTAAATCCCTGGTGAGCCAGCGGAAGGGAGAGACTCTGTTGCCTGTTACATTTGTGTTTTGCTGGTTATGTGTTATGTGCCGTTAATTGTTTGGGGATCCAATAAAGTCTAATTGTTGTGATTCCCTCACCCTGTGTTGTCTGAGTAGTGTTACGCCCACGGTTAACCCCTTAACGACCCATGACGTACTAGATACGTCATGGATCGTGTGCCGGTAAGCCCCGCCCCCTGCCGCCGGTCGGCGGCGGCGAGACGCGCACATATCAGCTGTTATCAACAGCTGATATGTGTGCCTGCTAGCCGCGGGTGGAATCGCTTCCACCCGCGGCCATTAACCCCTTACATTTCGCTGCCAAAGTCTTGGCAGCGATATGTATATGGGCGCCGCCATGACAGTGACTTACCCCGCCCCCACCGGAAGTCACGTGACATGATCACGTGACTTTCGGCGGTTGCCATGGTAGCACAGGGTCATGTGATGACGCCTGTGGCTAACATGAGTCACTTCCTTTCAATGCCGGAATACAGCCGGCATTGAAAGTGAAGCAGCAAATCTGCAGTTCTCAGCTCTGTAGCTGAGATCTGCAGATAGTGCAGAGCGATCGGATTGCTGATCGCAATAGCCCCCTAGGGGGACTAGTAAAATAAAAAAAAAAGTAAAAAAAAAAGTTTTAAAAAATTAAAAAAAAATAAAAAAACCTAAAAGTTCAAATCACCCCCATTTCACCCCATTGAAAATTAAAGGGTTAAAAAAATAAAAAATACACACATATTTGGTATCGCCACGTTCAGAAATGCCCGATCTATCAAAATATAAAATCAATGAATCTGATCAGTAAACGGCGTAGCGGCAAAAAAAATTCCAAACGCCAAAATTACGTTTTTTGGTCGCCGCAAATTTTGCGCAAAATGCAATAACAGGCGATCAAAACGTAGCATCTGCGCAAAAATGGTACCGTTAAGAACGTCAGGTCGAGACACAAAAAATAAGCCATCACTGAGCCTCAGATCCTGAAAAATGAGAACGCTACGGGTTTTGGAAAATGGCGCAAAACGTGCGCCACGTTTTTCGGACAAGCTTGTGAATTTTTTTTAACCCCTTAGATACAAGTAAACCTATACATGTTTGGTGTCTATAAACTCGCACCGACCTGAGGCATCATACCCACACATCAGTTTTACCATATAGTGAACACGGTGAATAAAATATCCCAAAAACTATTGTACAATCCCACTTTTTTTGCAATTTTTCCGCACTTGGAATTTTTTTGCCGTTTTCCAGTACACTATATGGTAAAACTTATGGTTTCATTTAAAAGTACAACTCATCCCGCAAAAAACAAGCCCTCATATGGCAAGATTGATGGAAAAATAAAAAAGTTACGCCTCTCGGAAGAAGGGGAGCAAAAAACAAAAACGGAAAGTGCCTGGGGGCTGAAGGGGTTAAGGCCGGTGTTCAGTTGGGATGATCCTTGAGCAACGCTGTCTTTCTAAAGGCGGCGGGTTTTAGTGGACGAGAGCACCCACTGAGCCCCGTGTCTCCACAGCCGGTTTCACACCTGCGTTCAGCGCAATCTGTCACTATGGAAAATAGCGCAGTCCGTTAACGCACTGCGCTATTCTCCATAGACTTGTATGGACGACGCACTGTAACGCAAGTGTCTGTGTTGCATCCGCTGCATGACGCAGCGTCGTTATTTTGATGCTGCGTCGGGCGGAAGGATTACTGCATGTAGCGTTTTTTGTGTCGTTAAAATAGTGCACCTTGACGGATTCCGTTGGAATCCGCCACGGGGTCTAATGATTGTCTATGGTGGCGGATTCCGCCGCTAACGGATTCCGTCATGTTCTACTGAGCATGCTCAGTATGTCCAGCAGAACGATCTAAATTGTTTAAAATCACTCCTGGTCTCTCTCCCCCCTCTCACCCCCTCTCCCATACTCACCGATCACCGGCGCGATGCTGCACAGTTGTCACAAAGCTCCGGCGTCTTTTCCTCTTTTGAAAATGCCGGCCGATCATTATTCCATCTAGTATTCACTGCTTCCCCCGCCCACCGGCACCTATGATTGGTTGCAGTCAGACCTGCCCCCACGCTAAGTGACAGCTGTCTCACTGCAACCAATCACATCCGCCGGGAGTTGTACTGGTTATATAGAGGGGTATGAGGTTATATAGAGGTGTACTGGTTATATAGAGATGTATGATGTTATTTGGAGGGGGACTGGTTATATAGAGATGTGTGAGGTTATATAGAGGTGTAATGGTTATATAGAGATGTGAGGGTATACGGAGGTGTACTAGTTATATAGAGATGTGAGGGTATATGGAGGTGTTCTAGTTATATAGAGATGCGTGAGGTTATATGGAGGTGTACTGGTTATATAGAGATGTGAGGGTATATGGAGGTGTTCTAGTTATATAGAGATGTGTGAGGTTATATGGAGGTGTTCTGGTTATATAGAGATGTATAAGGTTATATGGAGGTGTACTAGTTATATAGAGATGTGTGAGGTTATATGGAGGTGTACTGGTTATATAGAGATATATGAGGTTATATGGAGGTGTACTGGTTATATAGAGATATATGAGGTTATATGGAGGTGTTCTAGTTATAAAGAGATGTGTGAGGGTATATGGAGGTGTACTAGTTATATAGAGATGTATGAGGTTATATGGAGGTGTACTGGTTATATAGAGATGTATGAGGTTATATGGAGGTGTACTGGTTATATAGAGATGTATGAGGTTATAGGGAGGTGTACTGGTTATATAGTGGTGTATGAGGTTATATGGAGGTGTACTGGTTATATAGAGATGTATGAGGTTATATGGAGGTGTACTGGTTATATAGTGGTGTATGAGGTTATATGGAGGTGTACTGGTTATATAGAGATGTATAAGGTTATATGGAGGTGTACTGGGTATATAGAGATGTATAAGGTTATATGGAGGTGTACTGGTTATATAGAGATGTATAAGGTTATATGGAGGTGTACTGGTTATATAGAGATGTGTGAGGTTATATGGAGGTGTACTGGTTATATAGAGATGTATGAGGTTATATGGAGGTGTACTGGTTATATAGAGATGTGTGAGGTTATATGGAGGTGTACTGGTTATATAGAGGTGTGTGAGGTTATATGGAGGTGTACTGGTTATATAGAGATGTGTGAGGTTATATGGAGGTGTACTGGTTATATAGAGATGTATGAGGTTATATGGAGGTGTACTGGTTATATAGAGGTGTGTGAGGTTATATGGAGGTGTACTGGTTATATAGAGATGTATGAGGTTATATGGAGGTGTACTGGTTATATAGAGGTGTGTGAGGTTATATGGAGGTGTACTGGTTATATAGAGATGTGTGAGGTTATATGGAGGTGTACTGGTTATATAGAGATGTATGAGGTTATATGGAGGTGTACTGGTTATATAGAGATGTGTGAGGTTATATGGAGGTGTACTGGTTATATAGAGATGTATGAGGTTATATGGAGGTGTACTGGTTATATAGAGGTGTGTGAGGTTATATGGAGGTGTACTGGTTATATAGAGATGTGTGAGGTTATATGGAGGTGTACTGGTTATATAGAGATGTATGAGGTTATATGGAGGTGTACTGGTTATATAGAGATGTATGAGGTTATATGGAGGTGTACTGGTTATATAGTGGTGTATGAGGGTATATGGAGGTGTACTGGTTATATAGAGGTGTGTGAGGTTATATGGAGGTGTACTGGTTATATAGAGATGTGTGAGGTTATATGGAGGTGTACTGGTTATATAGAGATGTGTGAGGTTATATGGAGGTGTACTGGTTATATAGAGATGAATGAGGTTATACGGAGGTGTACTGGTTATATAGAGATGAATGAGGTTATACGGAGGTGTACTGGTTACGGAAGCAGTGCTTGAAAATAATGGTGGCCTCACACTTTGGACAATTTGGCAATTTGCATTTAGGGGTGTACTCACTTTTGTTGCCAGCGGGTTAGACATTAATGGCTGTTTGAGTTATTTAGTGGGCACCAAATTTCTCCTGTTATACAATCTGCACACTGACACTGTACATTGTATCACAGGGTCAGATCTTCAGTGCTGTCCTATGAAAAGATATAATGAAATATTTACAAAAATGTGAGGGGTGTACTTACTTTTGTGATATACTATACATCTCTGTATAAACCTTATATATACTGTCTCTTTGGGTTGGTAAGAACGGGCCTATATACCCGCTGTTTCACTGTGTGGGTGGATTTAATACGTCTCCTGTCCTCATTTCATCCTGCCTAATTTGTCTCCGTGTCCTCATCTCCCTCCAAACCTCTGTCTGATGCTATTTCAGATTTTAGCGGATGATCTGAAGAGACGGCTCGTTCTCCTCGGCAGACAGCTGATCAGGTACTCGCGGTCCCCTGAGGAGACAGCTGGATATATGAAACCCTTGGAGCCGGTTTCCAGTTCATACAGTCTTTTATCATAAAAATCCATGGTCCTACTTAAAGGGGTATTCACACAATAGACATTTCTCAAGATAAGCCTGCACCAGGGTCTGGGGGCACTTGTTACAGGGCCGATTTGTCCTGGGTGAATGTCGCGGCGGCAAGGCCCGGTTCCGTGACTCCAGCGGTGTCGTTTTAATGAAGAGGCTGATGATGTGGGATTTATTTACAGGGGAGATGTCGTTACGCCACCTGTGGTATGCGGCAAGATAGGTGTTCAGTTTTCCCTGGGGTTGGTGGTGACGCAGCAAAGTTGGAATCGCTCTCCACAGGTAGAGCTGGGCCCGAAGGCTGTTGGGAGCAGTAATCTGTAATGGCGGGGCGCAGGCTCGGAGGTGCAGGGATGCAGTCACAAAGTTTTTACTTACAGTTAGGAGTTCCAGGTTAGCACGTCCAGACAAATGCTGTCCTTGGGGTGCTGGATCCTGCTGTGAGATGGGCTCCAGCCGATCCCTGGTAGTTCGGAGGCACAACCCGGTACAACCTTCTGTGTCCTTTTCCTGGTCGTCGTCCTGCGCTGACCTCTCCCGCCTGTCCCACGCCTGCACACAAAGTGCCCCGAGCTGGTGTCTGCGGACCCTGTCGGGTGGCTTAAGGCTCTAGCCCTTGGCCCTATGTGGTCACCTTTTCACTGGATGTGTGTGGATTTGGCTTCGGAACTTGAAGCAACCTCAGCCTCCGGTTAGCTAGTTGAGTCTTGTAGTTCTCCACTAGTTGAGGGGCCGGTCCCCTACTGCGGCCAAGTCCCTCCACTCCGGAATGTTGTCTGTAGAATGAGGCCACAGGAGTATGGTACGATTCCTGTGGGGCTTCCCGTGGGCTCGAGGACCCTTTCTATCGTGTGCCTGGGCTGAGCTGCTACAGCTCCAGACCACAGGTCTTCACTCCTCCACTGCTCCTACTCGACTGGCCAATGTTCTACAGTGTGCTCCCACTAACTAGACTCCACCCCCAACCTGGCTCTGACTGTGCGTTCCAATGGTGTATCAAAGGTGCAACGTGCCCTAACCACGGTCCAGTGGAGTGTTGCTAAATGAGTGTGTCTGTGCTTTGTGTATACCGGTTTGGGACCCCCTTCCTTACCCTGGAATAGGATACTACACCTCTGGCTGAGATGCAGTACCTCTGTGGCGACTGAAGCCTCAGGGGCGCCATACTCACTGAATCCTAATCGCTGAAGGTCCCACGCTGCCCAAGCCAAAGAGGAACGGGGTCAGATGAATCCTGAGACACAGATGAGATATAGAGTAATGTTTAATTCTCAACACGTTGGAAGTATCACACTTCTTCTTCAGGATGATCTGCAATTGTTGGTGATTGTGGTTTGTCCTGAGGAGGAAGTGTGATACTTCGAAACGTGTTTTGAAACTGCACTGTATGTTTCATCCATATCTCTGGCTTCATCCAACCTCGGTCCTCTCTGGCTTCGGCAGCTAAGGATTAACCCACTTTCTGCCACTGGTATTCTTCGTTATGTAATTGTGGGTATGCAACTCATCCATGTGAACATATCTCCCATCCTTCAACACCCTTTTCGGGTTAAGACCCTATTGCACCTTTCTCTTTCCAGTTTCTCTCCTACTGTGTTTCCTCAAAAATAAGCCCTACCCTGAAAATAAGCCCTAGTGCATTTTTCAGGGCAACAAAAAATATAAGACAATGACTTATTTTTGGAGAAACAGTACCATAATAGAGAAAATAGATATGGGAGTCCTGTACTATCACCACTTTTCTTGCAGAACAGATTGCTTTCACTGGGACCAAATACCGACCGAAGTCGTTACACGAGATTGTCTCTTGTTTGGATGCTCATGTGTCAAATGTTACCCTGTCTGTGCTTAGAAGAGTGTAGCCTGGGATGTAATTGTAAAAGGTAACCTGTCATCTTCCCAAACGTTATATCCTGGAGGTATAGGGTGGGACGGGTGCGTCAAGGGTGACAGTCAGTCATGTGGTTTCTGTCAATAGAAGGTCACAGTGTTTGCCTGTGCAAATTGCTCCCCGATTTTCTATTGTTCCTGCTGTCAGTGTACTAGGTAGCTTTCCTGCTAAGTATTCATCTCTTTCCCTTTAGGACTCAGAGGAGCCCTCCTTCCATCCAGCTGCTGATTATCAATATTCGCCTTGGGTTTAAATACTCCTATCTTCCCTGGACTGGTGCTGGTGATATTATTCAGTTCATTGAAGCCCTGGTTGCAAGCAAGTGGCTTGTACTTCACTGTGGCAACGTTGCTGAAACTTTGCTGAACTTCTACCTGAGTCATCTGTGGATAAGTAGTTCATGCATTTTACCCGTGTGTCCTCCTTGTATTTCCTATAGTGTTTAGTGGAGTTGACGAAGAGCTCATCCCATTAGTTCCCTATTTACATACAAATCTGACAAATAAATTCAGGGTCCAGCACTCGGGCTACCTAGGGTCAGCTATCCGGCTCAGTGCATTGGTGCAGAACCTATCTAGGGTGATGAGGGACCCCAAGGACCAGCAGTAGGTTTGGTAATGAGTCACCATCTCCTCCTTCCCTAGACACCGGGTCTCCCTTCCCTTTTGCCGTTCGCTTGGTACTTCTGTCGCAGGCGGTGGGAACGCGCTCGCCACGCTCGGGTCCGGGGCTTCTGCTGCTGCTGCTTGGTGGCTCGAGCGGTGGGCCGGACCCGGGGACTCGAGCAGCGCTCCTCACCCGTGAGTGAAAAGGGACGATTTGTTTGGAGAGAGTTCGTGACGCCACCCACGGGACGTGGTGATGATGGCACCACCGCTGCTGGTGACGGGGATCCCGGGAGAGATGGTAGGGAGCAGCTAGGATGTTATCCCCTCCGTGGGTAGGGGTTGGTGATCCCAGGGCCCGGTGGTGTAACGGGGAGGCTGGATGGCAGGGTTGCAGGGACAGCGCGGCGCGGTGCCGGACGGCACTGGTGTACTCACTCAGACAATCAATGACAGAGTCTCTGGTAAACCAAAACGGCCGGATGGACGGGTCCCGCAGCCGGCTGCAGTGTTGTTGTGCTCTCCCCGGACGGCTGATGGTGGCTGTCTTTCCCTGCACATTTGTTAGAATGTTCTGACTCCTGTGGTTGCCCACCGGTAGTCCGCTCCCCGGCGTATAGGTACCGTAGGAGCCCTTTTGCCTGCAGGCGCTGGCCCTTGGATCTCTAGCCTGTGGCGGTGGCTGTATATCCTCACGGTGTGGACTGTTGCCTTCTAGCGGGACTTGGCTGTTAGGAAACCCCTGGGGTTCCGGTCACACTCGGATTTGACCATTGTCAGCAGCTCCAAGCCTAGTCGGGGTCCGATGGCCCTGCCTGTGTGCTTAACTTCACTCCGCTCCTCGGTTCGGTACCGGTGGGCCACCGTTCAACCCCGGTCCTACGGCTCCGCAGAGATCCGCTAACTCCTGCAGACGGCCACTACCGTCTGCCAACCTTGCTGTCAGTGCCTGGGCTCCAACCCAGACACTTGCAGTTTCTGACCTCTCGCTTTCACCTCTCAAACTGAACTGCTCCTTTTCCCGCCTCCAGGCCTGTGAACTCCTCGGTGGGTGGGGCCAACCGCCTGGCTCCGCCGCACCTGGTGTGGATATCAGCCCCTGGAGGGAGGCAACAAGGGTTTTTTGTCTGACTGTTGTAACTGTCTAGGGTGGGGGGTGTGTGTTGTTATATCTGTGACTACCTGGCTAGTCCAGGGCGTCACACTTCCCCGTACCTAGCATGACATAGGGTTAATCTACAGTTTAATGGCATTACAATGCTGTTTAGATGCCACACTGAACGTGCTGCTACCGGGAGCAAATTAACGTAATTTTTACCGGGAGCCGCCATTTTTTAGTCAAAGATCTGTGCCCGGAGCAACTGCAGTCATCACTCACAGCATTGTGCACAGATGCACTGCAGAGCAAACTGTCAATCAAAAGTGCCGGGGCGTACTACTAAACGGTGACCGTAGCCACTTTGGCATGCCTCGTTCACTGAAAGTCGGCGGCTCCCGGCAAGGATAACATGTCATTTTTTTCCTGGTATGTCTGCAGGTTAATACAGTTTGGGGACATGACAGGGTCCCTTTTAAATAGGTACATCACATGATGAGCTTCTTGTGCCCTTTGGATGTGGAGGGCTCTGCGGTATTTATGTTGCGGGCGGCGGGGCGCTGCACTCGCTAACGCTCGGGTCCGGTGCTGCTGCTGCTCGGTGGCTCGAGCGGCGCTCCTCGCCCGTGAGTGAAAGGGGTGGTTTGGTTTGGGGATTTAGTCTGTGACGCCACCCACGGGTTGTGGTGAGGTTGGGCACCACCGCTGCTGGTGACTGGGATCCCGGAAGCGATGGCAGGGAGCAGCTGGGATGTTGTTTTCCCCCTCCGTGGGTAGGGGTTGGTGGTTCCGGGGCCCGGTGAGGTGACGAGGAGGCAGGGTTGGTGAGGTGCAGGGTCGCAGGGACAGCGCAGCGTGGTGCCGGATGGCACTGGTGTACTCACTCAGCAACAGATGCACGCAAAGTCTCTGGTAAACCAAACGGCTGGATGGACTGGTCCCGCAGCCGGCTGCTGTGGCTTCTCCCGGACAGTTGGCGGTGGCTGCCTTTCCCTGCACCTTTGTGTATGTTCGGTCCCGATGGCTTCCCAACGGTAACCCGCTCCCCAGCGTGTATATGCGCCGAAGGAGCCCTTTTGCCCGCAGGCTCTGGCCCTTGGAACTCTAGCTGTGGCGGTAGCTGTATTTCCTTCTACTGGTCGGACGGTTGCCTTCAATCGGGTCTTTGCTGCTAGGAAACCCCTAGGGATCCGGTCACTGACGGATTTGACCTCTAATGGCGACTCCAAGCCTGGTGGGGGCCGTAGGCCCTGCCTGTGTGTGCTGGCTTCACTTCGCTCCCCGGTTCGGTACCGGCGGGCCACCGCCTGTCCCCGGTCCTATGGTTCCGCGTTGATCTACCTCTCCTGCAGACGGCCACCACCATCTGCCAACCTTGCTCTCAGTGCCCGGGCCACGCACCCGGACACAGACAGTTTACTCCTCTCTCCTTCACTTCCCTAACTCAACTCTACTCACTCCCTTTTCCCGCCTCCAGGACTGTGAACTCCTCAGTGGGTGGGGCCAACCGCCTGGCTCCACCCCACCTGGTGTGGACATCAGCCCCTGGAGGGAGGCAACAAGGATTTTGTGTCTGGCTGATGTGCCTGTCTCGGGGTGGGGGTGTGTGTTGCAGTACCTGTGACGACCTGGCTAGTTCAGGGCGCCACATTCCCCCTTGGTTAAATCCAGACCGTCCGCGGGCTGCCTGTCCATCACCGGTTTTATTTTTCTTTTTCAACTGTAAAGATATAAATAACATGGAAAATGGTAAAACATGAGACATAAGCATACTTTAGGTCCTCTTAAACGTTACAACACATATACATTTTTAATAATAACGGACGGACGGCTTCCGCTCTCCCACCCAAGCAACCTAGCCCTGATGCTGCCCCTGAGAAGTGGGCAGCACCCCTTGACTCCAGTCCAGATCCAGGCTGCCCGAGCGGGAACGAGTACGGTGACTCGCACCCGACTGTCACTTCAGGGGACCCCACGTGCATGGGGTCCCCTGACCCCTGGATGATCGCCACCGGTTACGGTAGTGGCGGGCCTGGGCCATCACTTTCCTCCAGGCCCATCCTCCAAATCCGCCTCTCCGGAGGCGGTAACGGAAAACATGCCCCAACTATTTACAATCCCACAAGTTCGTGGGTGCCC
The DNA here is from genome assembly GCF_048569485.1 of Anomaloglossus baeobatrachus. Classification (NCBI taxonomy): domain Eukaryota; kingdom Metazoa; phylum Chordata; class Amphibia; order Anura; family Aromobatidae; genus Anomaloglossus; species Anomaloglossus baeobatrachus. The sequence continues at coordinate 896,766,024 of NC_134353.1, read as the reverse complement.
TGCAAGTTCTCAGGCATGTCCATGAAGAGTTCCTCATGCAATGGTTACAAAGGGTCCCTGCGGGGACTACTTGCCGGCAACGGCCGGGTCAATCACGGTGTCAATCAGGTCATTTTCTCGGTTTGATTAGTCTTATCATTCATTTACTTATTTACACATTTAACGTATAACACCCCTAAATGGTAGTTTCCCTGTACCTAAGCGGGGGTTGGCCTAGGTTGGAGCGCGTGGACCTTCGGGGCCCAATGTCAGTGGTGACAGGCAGAGGAAACAACTGGTTCCCCTTCCCGCAAACGTGTGGGGCAGGCGGAGACACAGGGGGGCTGGGTACAGGTGCATTGCTGGGCACTGGTCCATTGGCGGCTACGTCCATCTCTTTTTCCTCCACGGGTTGTGGGAACAGTATCACTGGAAGAATCACTGCGCCATTCTGCATAGGCCAGTCTGCCGGGAAATCACCCATCGCGGTGTGGATTACCTCTTTTTCTTTCTCCCCGGCTGGTCTGGGGGCCGGAACTTCAGTTGCCACCACCCTCAGTGGTGGCGGGCACCTCTTCAGGTGGTCCCTGGAGACCGTGGCCGAAGTCTTCCCTTGATCACGACTAATCTGGTAGGCCTTCCCATTCTCCCATTCAGTGGGTTGTACAACATACGGGGTCTTCTCCCATTGGTCATCCAGTTTGAGTCCTTCTCTTTCGCTTCAGCACTACATCTCCAGGCTGAAAGGGACCCGCAGTAGCCTTCCTGTTGAAGTACTGTTCTTGCTGTCCCCGGCTCCGACACAAGTTCTTTTCTACGTATTCTTAGACCTGTCGGTACTGCGCCCTCCGCCGGGCGTCCCAGTCAGCAGTGGAAGGGAGGGCCTCTGGAGTCTCCAAATCCATTTCTAGGTCCACCGGCAACCGGCCTGGTCGGGCTCTCATTAGGTACGCGGGCGTGCACTTGGTAGAGCTGCTAGGGATGTTATTGTACATGTCTATCAGGTCGGGCAGCTTTTCCGGCCATAAGTTCCGCTCTTCCAACGGCAAGGTCTTAAGGAGGTCCAAGACTAGGTGGTTCATCTTTTCACACATGCCATTGCTCTGGGCATGGTACGGGGCGGTCCGAATCTTTTTACAGCCGTACAACTGGCAGAATTCCTGAAACACTTCTGCTTCAAAAGCTGGACCCTGGTCGGTCAGCACTCTCTCCGGGTACCCATGTGGTCGGCAAAAGTAGGCCTGGAATGCTCTAGAGGCGGTACGGCCGGTCAGGTCCTTGACTGGGACAACCACCATAAACCTTGAATAGTGGTCTACAATGGTCAGAGCGTAGGTGTACCCACTTCGGCTAGGAGTGAGCTTCACGTGGTCGAGGGCAACCAGCTCCAGCGGCTGATGTGTAATGATTGGGTGCAGAGAGGCCTTCTGGCTGGCCTCATCGATTCTTCTCAGCGCACAGGGACCACATTCTCGGCACCAGGCCTCCACAGACTCCCGCATCCCACTCCAATAGAATCGCTCCCTCAACAGCATCTCCAGCTTCTTCCACCCAAAGTGCCCGGCACCGTCATGGTATGCCTGCAGAACAGTGGGCACGTTAGTCTGGGGAACCACCAGCTGGCGAACCTTCTCATGGGTCTTCGGGTTGATAAATTCCTGATACAGCTTCCCCTGGTGCAGGTACAGTCGGGCTCGTTCCCTCCACTCCTCCGTTGGGCCTCAGCGGGGGCGGCAGGGTCTATTCCGGCAGAGCCTTGTTCTACCAGGGTCTTGACCAAGCGGACAGCAGGTGAGTGGTCCTGGGCCTCTTGCCACCCTTGGCTGGGTAGCGGGTCTAAGTTCACTTGTTGTTGCTGGACATGCAACTTCTCGGCTGGCGGCCGGTGGAACGCATGCAACTCGATTTCTTCGAGGTCATCATCGTCCGGCCCCTCTCCCAACAGGTGGGGCATCCGGGAGAGTGCGTCTGCGTTAGCATTTTTACGGCCGGCTCGGTACTTGATGGTGAAATCATAGTTAGCCAGCCTGGCCACCCACCGCTGCTCCAACGCACCCAGCTTAGCTGTATCCAGATGGGTTAGCGGGTTATTGTCCATATAAGCGGTGAACTTGGCTGCTGCTAGGCAATGGCGGAATCGCTCGGTGATGGCCCACACCAGTGCTAAGAGCTCAAGCTTGAAGGAGCTGTAGTTCTCAAGGTTCCTTTCCGTAGGTCGGAGTTTCCGGCTAGCATAAGCGATCACCTTCTCCCTTCCGTTCTGGACCTGGGATAAGAGTGCTCCCAAGCCTGCATTACTGGCATCGGTGTAGAGGATGAATGGGAGACTGTAGTTGGGGTACGCCAGGATTTCTTCCCCGGTCAAGGCCGTCTTCAGCTGGCGGAAGGACTCTTCATGCTTTCCTTCCCATGCCAACGGGGTTTCAGGGGACCTGCCGCCCTTGGTCTGTCCCACGAGGAGGTCTTGCATGGGGGCAGCCATCTTCGTGTATCCCTTAATGAAGCGGCGATAGTAGACCACCAGGCCCAGGAACTGTATCACCTCTCTCACCGTGGTCTGCCTCGGCCAGTCCTGAATGGCCGTGATCTTTCGGGATCTGGGGCGACGCCTTCTGCGCCCACCACATGTCCGAGGTACTGCACCCTGGGCTTCAATAGATGGCACTTGGAGGGCTTCAATTTCATCCCGTACTTGGCAAGGGACGCGAACACCTCAGCTAGGTGCTCCAGGTGGGCTTCATACGTCTGTGAGTATACAATTACATCGTCCAGGTACAGAAAGACGGTCTCAAAGTTCAGATGTCCCAGACAGCATTCCATCAGCCGTTGGAAGGTTCCAGGGGCGTTGCACAGCCCGAACGGCATGCTGTTGAACTCAGAGCCCCATGGGTGTAGCAAAGGCAGTCTTCTCACGGTCTTCGGGCGCCATGGCCACCTGCCAGTACCCACTGGTGAGGTCTAAGGTAGAGAAGTAGTTAGCGGTTCTCAGTGCGGCCAGTGACTCTTCAATACGGGGCAGAGGATAGGCATCTTTATGTGTTATCTGGTTAATCTTCCTGTAATCCACACACATCCTCATGGTGCCATCCTTTTTCTTTACCAGCACCAGCGGGGCGGCCCAGGGACTGCAGCTATCCCGAATGACCCCTGCCTCCTTCATGTTCCTCAACATGTCTTTGGCGCATTGGTAGTGTGCGGGTGGGATAGGTCTATATCTTTCTTTAATGGGGGGATGCTCGCCGGTGGGGATGTGGTGTTGGACCCCTTTAATCCGCCCAAAATCTAGTGAATGTTTGCTGAAAACCTGCTCGTACTCCTGTACCACCCGGTATACCCCTTCTTTGTGATGTGTGGGGGTAACATCAGTGCCTACATGTAACTCTTGACACCACTCATCTAACCACTCAGGGGGGGGTGTGTAGTGACTGGCAGAGGCGGTGAGGTTGGGGGAACGGCCTCCTGGATGGTGTGGGGATCTAGGGTGAGCAGCTTGGCAAGGGTAGTGTACCGGGGAAGCCTGACCTCCTCCTCCCCACAGTTTAACACCCTTACAGGCACTCTCCCCTTCTTAACGTCTACTACCCCTCGGGCGGCCATTACTGTGGGCCAGTGCTCGGAGGACATGGGCTCTACCATGGCTGGGTAATCTCGCCCCTGGGGACCTACCGCCGCCCCCTGCACCAAATCATCATCTCGCTCCTGGGAGGCACAATCAAAGGGGCCGCGTCCATCACTCTCACTCCTCCAATCTCCCCTCCTGTTGAGTTCACTTGCTGCCGAAACATCAAGGCCCGGATGTCACGCTGCACAGCCCTCTATCGGCCTCCTGCTGCGGTGGCGGCCAGCTGCTGCAGTAGGGTCAGCACATCACTCATGCAATGCTCTATCACATTAGTCCCTAGCACTACCTTCGGGTTATGGTCGCTGGGTTCATTCATTATCACAATCATTCCCTGGTGCTGCAGTTCAGCCTGTCCCACGGTCATGGCCACTTGTTTGTATCCCACTTGGGTCAATGGGAGTCCATCACCTGCAATCAGTGTCATGCTACTGTCTGGAGGGGCAAGTTCATCATCCCCCCCCCAATACCGCTGATACAGTGTGTATGGTATTGTGGTTACCTGGGATCCAGTGTCCAGGAGGGCCATCAGCGGGACACCGTCTACTGCCAGAGGGATGATGGGCCGGGCTCCGATTTGTACCGGTCCCACCAGTCTGGGGGGGCCACTGGGTTCTACTCCTGAGGATTGGCCCTTGGCCCCAGGGGTTGCTCGTTTAACGGACACCGTTGGGAGTAGTGGACGGGCTTGCGGCACCTGTAACAAATTAGAGGCCCGTACCGTGAGTCATTGGCCCTTCTCCGCTGCATCCAGGGGACGTCCTCTGGGCTGTCGGCGAGCTGCATCCTCCCCGGGGGCTTGGATCTCGTCGGAGGCTGGAGTGCGGCGAGGATCTTCGCGAGGTCTCCATCCATGCGACGGACCTGGGCATCCAGCTCCTCCATCATTCCGCCAGGGGCTGCAGGAGCCGAGGGAGCTGGGAGAGAAGGGGTTACCAAGATGGGAGCCGTCTCAGCTGGCCATAGGGCCGCTTCAGGGACGTCGGACGCTGGGGGCTGCAGAGCTTTGATGGCCCGTTCTTTTAGCACAGCAAAGTCCACGTCAGGGTGTTCTAGGGCCCACAGCCGGAGCTGCTTGCGGTCCTCCGGGGATCCCAGTCCCTGCACGAACTGCTCGACTAACATTTTGTTGCTGTCCGCATCATTAATGCTTTCCACCCACTTCAGTGTGCGGAGGGAAGTTTGCAGGCGCAAGGCATAGTCTCTAATACTATCTGCAGGCCGCTGTCGACATTAATAAAACTGCATCCGCAGCTCGGCTTCGGTGCGGGTCTCGAAGGCAATCTGAAGCTTTTCAAAGATGGTGGCCACTGAGGACCGGTCCCCCTCGGTCCAGGTCTCCGTCTCCTGCTCAGCCGCGCCGGTTAGCTGCCCCAGCATTACCGCTGCACGTTGCTTATTGGTCAGAGGATACAGTTCAAGGACCGGGTTAAGCTTCTTCCGGAAGACCTGTAAAGCATCAGGTCTTCCGTCGTACTGCGGCAGCCAGGTAGCTCTGGGCACATAGGGCAAAGAGAACGGCATCACCTGAGCAACGGCGGGAGCCACGGCCTCCCCTGCTCGTGCGACCGGAGCACGGGCTGGCCCATTTCCATTTACGGGTGCCGCTGCGGCTGTGACCGCCACTCCTCCAGCGGCTCTGTCGGGCGCAGACATCTTGTTGTCGCCCCCCCTTGGTTCTTCTTCAGCACCTCCTCTTCAGGGGTGGGGATTCGGCTTTCGCGCCTCCACTGCTCGAGAAGACGCTCGAGCGGGAAAATCTTCACGCCCAAGATGGCAGATTCTGAAATTTTTCGGCCAGACACCGCCGGCGGGGCACAAGGCGCACTTCTACCAGCCGGTAGAACGGTAAGATCCTGTTCGTGACGCCAAGTTGGCGCGGGCGGCGGGGTGCTGCGCTCGCTAACGCTCGGGTCCGGCGCTGCTGCTGCTGCTGCTTGGTGGCTCGAGCGGTGGGCCATATCCGGGGACTCGAGCAGCACTCCTCGCCCGTGAGTGAAAGGGATTTAGTCCGTGACGCCACCCACGGGTTGTGGTGAGGTTGGGCACCACCGCTGCTGATGACGGGGATCCCGGGAGCGATGGCAGGGAGCAGCTGGGATGTTGTTTTCCCCCTCTGTGGGTAGGGGTTGGTGGTCCCGGGGCCCGGTGAGGTGACGGGGAGGCAGGGTTGGTGAGGTGCAGGGTCGCAGGGACAGCGCAGTGCGGTGCCGGATGGCACTGGTGTACTCACTCAGCAACAGATGCACGCAAAGTCTCTGGTAAACCAAACGGCTGGATGGACGGGTCCCGCAGCCGGCTGCTGTGGCTTTTCCCGGACAGTTGGCGGTGGCTGCCTTTCCCTGCATCTTTTGTGTATGTTCGGTCCCGATGGCTTCCCAATGGTAACCCGCTTCCCCGCGTGTATATGCGCCGGAGGAGCCCTTTTGCCCGCAGGCTCTGGCCCTTGGAACTCTAGCTGTGGCGGTAGCTGTATTTCCTTCTACTGGTCAGACGGTTGCCTTCAATCGGGTCTTGACTGCTAGGAAACCCCTAGGATTCCGGTCACTGACGGATTTGACCTCTAATGGCGACTCCAAGCCTGGTCGGGGTCCGTAGGCCCTGCCTGTGTGTGCTGGCTTCACTTCGCTCCCCGGTTCGGTACCGGCGGGCCACCGCCCGTCCCCGGTCCTACGGTTCCGCGTTGATCTGCCTCTCCTGCAGACGGCCACCACCGTCTGCCAACCTTGCTCTTAGTGCCCGGGCCACGCACCCGGACACAGACAGTTTACTCCTCTCTCCTTCACTTCCCTAACTCAACTCTACTCACTCCCTTTTCCCGCCTCCAGGACTGTGAACTCCTCAGTGGGTGGGGCCAACCGCCTGGCTCCACCCCACCTGGTGTGGACATCAGCCCCTGGAGGGAGGCAACAAGGATTTTGTGTCTGGCTGATGTGCCTGTCTCGGGGTGGGGGTGTGTGCAGTACCTGTGACGACCTGGCTAGTCCAGGGCGCCACATTTACATAGTCCAGATATGGACACCTAGGAGCCTTCTACTCAAGAGTAGAGCTAAAACCAGAAGGATGGGGGTTATGTCTGGAATGTGGTTCAGAGGGCACTTTTGCTGGCATCGTAATAAAATGGTAAGTAGGTTAAGGAAGTAAAGGACGGAAAGAAGTGGCATAGAACAGTGCAGATGTACGTGTGCATCTTCTTAAGACAACCCTAACAAGGTGTTAGTGCAGTGTTGAGCTTCCTGATGTGAAAGGGTGTGCTGCTGCTTTTGGTGACTGTAAGGCTACATGCGCACGCTGCAGTTTTTTCGGCACACAAACTGCAACCAAAATTGCAACTTGTCAGAGAGAGCCTTGAAATGTAAAAAAAAAAATGCTTGTAATGTAGGTGCATTTTTGATGCATTTTCGCCGCGTTTTTGTTACTGCGTATTTGAAACAAAATATGATAGGATATTATAATGGATAGATAGCTAGAATAGATTATAGATAGCTAGAAAGAACAGATAGAATAGATAGAAAGAAATAACTGAATAGCTTGATAGAGCGATAGCCAGCTTGGCCAGCCATTTTTTTTTTAATATTTGGGAGGCAAACAAAAAAAAATGACGTGGGGTCCCCCCCTTTTTCATATCCAACACAGGAACAGCAGCAGCTGCAGGCTGCAACCCTCAGCTGTCTGCTGTACCTTGGCTGGTTATGAAAAATAGAGGTGATCCCACACTTTTTTTTTAATTATTTGATTTATTTAAAATAAATAAATATATATATGAATGACTTGGGGTCCCCCCCATTTTTTTAATACCAGCCAAGGTACAGCAAATAACTAAGGGCTGATATTAGGGTGGGAAGGTCAATCGTTATTTGGTCCTTTCCAGCCAAACAATAGCAGCCCACAGCCACCCCAGAAGTGGCACATCCATAAGATGCGCAATCGGGGTAATAAGGGGCAATCAGGGTACTAAGGGGTTAACGGCAGCCCATAGCTGCTTCTAAGCTCTAGGTTAGTGATGTCAGGCATCTGAGACACCCCCCCATCACTAATCTGTAAGTGAAAGTAAATAACCACAAACAGCCAAAAAAGCTTTTATTTGAAATAAAAGAAAAAGCCCCCTCTTTCACCACTTTATTAACCCCCAAACACCCCACCAGGTCTGAAGTAATCCACACGAGGTCCCACGGCGATTTAGCACTGCTACATCCCTGTCCTGTGACAGCGAGCGTCATAGAACATGACTGAGAGCTGTGATTGCAGAGAGAGCCGCAGCATTCTGAATGCAGATTTGCAGCAGAAAATAAACTGTAGCATTGATCCAATAAAGAAAGAGTTCAAACTCCATATTATGTATAAAAGTATATTACTTTATTAAACAATATAATGATAAAATCGCTAAAAATGAGATACATATACACATGGAGGTACAGGTGTGGTACGCAACAGATGAATCACATGACACAGGTACAAAAATATATATAACATAGGAGTTTGTAAGCTTCGGCCACACAGAGCCAAGCAGTAACTTATTCACTATATCTACTGTATGTTATGTATGCTACCACTCAGTAAAAGTGATCCAATATGGGCACAAAAGCTTATTGGATCTTCTATGTGTTTAAGAAGAGGTAAAGCAGCAAATTATACACAGTATGCAGTAAATTCTAGCTTACCTATAGTGCTCCCCGTATCGGTAGGTGATTCACTGTCCCCAACGCGCATTTCGTGCAGGGCTTTCTCAGGGGGCCGTGATACACTGTGTGAAGGGATAACCTTATATATGCTCCATAACACAAGGGGTCCAGTAACGTTCCACATTCGGCACATGCGCATCGGAGGTCCCAGCCATCCACGGCAATCAGGATGACTCACCAAGTCAGAGTAAAAACTCCCTGTGACATCTCATGACCCGGCGCGTCATCAATAGAGAGCTTCGGTAATACAAGGTGCTGGAAGTGCACGACGTGCATGCGCACAAAAGAAACACCATCTTAGTACAGGGCGCAGCAGGTTCTGATCGTGGCCATGTACCCTAACAAGGTGCTAGTGCAGGCAGGGCAGAAAAAACACATCAGATCATATACCGGTATATGGCCCAAAAAAAAAAAATTAAAAATGTTGTTTTTTTTTTTTTTCCATTTGGTATTTGTATACTCATACAGACCTGGAGAATCGTTTTGCCTAGTCAGTTTTACCATATAGTGAACATGGTAAATAAAAAAATAAAAAAATCAATCGTCAAATTGCATTTTTTTTTGCAATTTCAATGTACTTAGAATTTTTTCCACGTTTTCCAGTGCATTAGATGAGAAAATGAATGATGTCATTCAAAATTACAATTTGTCCCACAAAAAACAAGCCCTGATACGAATGTAGTTGTGGCTTTTCGAAGAAGAGGAGGGTATAAAAGGGAAAACTGCAAGGTTGTGGAGGGGTTAAACACTTTCAGGTAATAATCTATGATGGCAGCTATTTGTTTATCATGATGAAACCGCAATGTAAGGCTGATATTATATGGCTAAGTTTATACTAAGTTACAGACAGCTCGGTTTCACACATCCATGTTTCATCGACCTTTCAGGTGCCTCCTAACTTAGCGGTCTCATTTATGGCTTTAAGGCCCCCTTCACACGTCCGTGATACACGTGCGTGTTTGGTCCGTTTCCGTATATACCGGAGACACGGCCAAACGTGCACCAATGTTAATCTATGATTGTGGTCACACGTGCGTTATTTCATTATGTCCGTGTGTGCGTGTCCGTGATCCGTATGTGTTTGCGTTTGGCACGGATGCATGTCCGTTATCTGCACGGAGCACGCACACGTGGACACAATGAAAGTCTATGGGTATGTGCACACACGTTAGTAAACACGTATGCATCTACCTATAGTCCGTGTCCGTTTGGTGTTTTTATTTCTAGTGATGTCGGCTATTCTTTCTATTTCTGTGTATGTCGGTCAATCTCCCTGAGTCCGTCGGTCGGTCTCTCTGTCTCTCTGTCGGTCTCTCTGTCTGTCTGTCCCTCTCTCACAGTCTGTCGGTCATTTCCCCCTCCTCTCTCATACTCACCGTTCCTCGATCCCCGGCGCGGCACTGCACGGCATTCACACTGCTCCGGCTGCTTTTACTATTTTGAAAAAGCCGGCCGCTCATTAAACAATCTCCTATTCCCTGCTTTCCCCGCCCACCGGCGCCTATGATTGGTTGCAGTGAGACACGCCCCTACACTGAGTGACAGGTGCCTCACTGCACCCAATCACAGCAGCCGGTGGGCGTGTCTATACTGTGCAGTAAAATAAATAAATAAATAATTAAAAAAAAACGGCGTGCGGTCCCCCCCAATTTTAATGCCAGCCAGATAAAGCCATACGGCTGAAGGCTGGTATTCTCAGGATGGGGAGCTCCACGTTATGGGGAGCCCCCCACCCTAACAATATCAGTCAGCAGCCGCCCAGAATTGCCGCATACATTATATGCGACAGTTCTGGGACTGTACCCGGCTCTTCCCGATTTGCCCTGGTGCTTTGGCAAATCGGGGTAATAAGGAGTTAATGGCAGCCCATAGCTGCCACTAAATCCTAGATTAATCATGTCAGGCGTCTCCCCGAGATACCTTCCATGATTAATCTGTAAATTACAGTAAATAAACACACACACCATAAAAAATCCTTTATTAGAAATAAAAAACACACACATATACCCTGGTTCACCACTTTAATCAGCCTGAAAAAGCCCTCCATGTCCGGCGTCATCCAGGATGGTCCAGCGTCGCATCCAGCTCTGCTGCATGGAGGTGACAGGAGCTGCAGAAGACACCGCCGCTCCCGACAGCTCCACGCAGCTAATGAAGACAGCCGCGCGATCAGCTGAGCTGTCACTGAGGTTACCCGCTGTTACTGGATCCAGTGACAGCGGGTAACCTCAGTGACAGCTCAGCTGATCGCGCTTCTCACCTCAGTTGCTGCGTGGAGGAGACTGGAGCGGCGGTGTCTTCTGCAGCTCCTGTCACCTCCATGCAGCAGAGCTGGATGCGACGCTGGACCATCCTGGATTCCGGCGGACATGGAGGGCTTTTTCGGGCTGATTAAATTGTTGAACCAGGGTATATGTGTGTGTTTTTTATTTCTAATAAAGGATTTTTTCTGGTGTGTGTGTGTTTATTTACTGTAATTCACAGATTAATCATGAAAGGAATCTCGGGGAGACGCCTGCCATGATTAATCTAGGATTTAGTGGCAGCTATGGGCTACCATTAACTCCTTATTACCCCGATTTGCCAAAGCACCAGGGCAAATCGGGAAGAGCCGGGTACAGTTCCAGAACTGTCGCATATAATGTATGCGGCAATTCTGGGCGGCTGCTGACTGATATTGTTAGGGTGGGGGCTCCCCATAACGTGGAGCTCCCCATCCTGAGAATACCAGCCTTCAGCCGTATGGCTTTATCTGGCTGGCATTAAAATTGGGGGGACCGCACGCCGTTTTTTTTTAATTATTTATTTATTTATTTTACTGCACAGTATAGACACGCCCACCGGCTGCTGTGATTGGGTGCAGTGAGGCACCTGTCACTCAGTGTGGGGGCGTGTCTCACTGCAACCAATCATAGGCGCCGGTGGGCGGGGAAAGCAGGGAATAGGAGATTGTTTAATGAGCGGCCGGCTTTTTCAAAATAGTAAAAGCCGCCGCAGCAGTGTGAATGCCGTGCAGCGCCGGGCCGGGGATCGAGGAACGGTGAGTATGAGAGAGGGGGGGAAACTTCAGTCACTCGGGGGATTAGCGGTCACCGGTGAATCCTTCACAGGTGACCGCTAATCAGTACTCGACACAGACAGAGCCGCGGTATGAGGATGAAGTCGGGTGAAGGTCACCCGAGTTCATTCTCATCGCGCAACTCTGTCTGCTGTCAGCCGACATTTATAAACGACATTGTGCATCACACACACGGACATTCCACACTGACATTACACGTACACATACACGTTAATTCCACACGCACACACGGACGTTCTGCACACAAACACGGCTAGCATACGCAATTCACACAGATGCCACACGGACCATAAAAACGGACACAAAAACGGGACACGGACCCGAAAAACGGCCCGTAACACACGTGCGTGTTTTTCACGGACGTGTGAAGGGGGCCTAAGACTGTGCCCACGTTGCTTTTTACCTGCTTTTTACCTGCTTTTTCAACTGCAGCGTTTAATGCCAAATTGGATGTGTTCTGCTTTTCAAGCAAAGTCTATGGGAATTTGGGTTTCTTGTGCCCACTATGCTGTTCAAAAAGGTGCCTTTTTGTGGCAGAAATTTGGGCAAAAACTCAGCTTTGCAGTTCAAAACTCAAATGGCAAAAACAATTGACAGGGTCCTTTTCTGAACGCATGGTTTTTGACCAAACTTATGCAAATTTTGAGATGCGTTTTGAAACGCAAAGTGCGGACAAGAAATCATGAATTCTCATTGTCTTTAATGGAAAACCAAAACGCATGCATTTGGGCACAAAAACGCTGCAGTTCAAAACTGACCCTAAACGCACCTAAAACGCAGGTGAAAACGGAAAGTGCGCACATAGCCTTAGACTATTGAGTTCGGATCAGTAGACCAGGGGTCAGTCTGTACATCGCAGTCGGGGCTGAGACCTTGAAACACCTATGTGTGAATGTATCCTTACTTACCGTATATGACTCCAGACATTGACCGTAATGTGGATGCTACAATATATGTCTAAGAAGGTGGACTGAGTCTCAGCACTGCAGATAATATTGTCCCCTATGTACAAGAATATAATTACTATAATACTGCCCCTATGTACAAGAATATAACTACTATAATACTGCCCCTTTGTAGAATATAACTACTATAATACTGCCCCTATGTAGAAGAATATAACTACTATAATACTGCCCCTATGTAGAAAAATATAACTACTGTAATACTGCCCCCTATGTACAAGAATATAACTACTATAATACTGCCCCTATGTACAAGAATATAACTACTATAATACTGCCCCCTATGTACAAGAATATAACTACTATAATACTGCCCCCCATGTACAAGAATATAACTACTATAATACTGCTCCTATGTACAAGAATATAATTACTATAATACTGCCCCTATGTACAAGAATATAACTACTATAATACTGCCCCTTTGTAGAATATAACTACTATAATACTGCCCCTATGTAGAAGAATATAACTACTATAATACTGCCCCTATGTACAAGAATATAACTACTATAATACTGCCCCCTATGTACAAGAATATAACTACTATAATACTGCCCCCCATGTACAAGAATATAACTACTATAATACTGCTCCTATGTACAAGAATATAATTACTATAATACTGCCCCTATGTACAAGAATATAACTACTATAATACTGCCTCCTATGTAGAAGAATATAACTACTGTAATACTGCCCCCTATGTACAAGAATATAACTACTATAGTACTGCCCCTATGTACAAGAATATAACTACTATAATACTGCCTCCTATGTAGAAGAATATAACTACTGTAATACTGCCCCCTATGTACTAGAATATAACTACTATAATACTGCTCCTATGTACAAAAATATAACTACTATAATACTGCCCCCTATGTACAAGAATAAAACTACTATAATACTGCCCCCTATGTACAAGAATATAACTATTATAATACTGCTCCTATGTACAAAAATATAACTACTATAATACTGCCCCCTATGTACAAGAATATAACTACTATAATACTGCCCCCTATGTACAAGAATATAACTACTATAATACTTACATATTTGCCATTGTTTTGCAGCTGCTTTAATATCAGACATGCTTACTGTATTTGTCTAGTTTATGTAACACTCTCTGCTTAGAAGATATGGCCCTTCTTCCTACACCCGCCGCGCTTCCATCCCACCTTGTCCTCATCCATTCATCCACTTCCTTCCTCTTTTTTTCCCACATGTCATATTGTAATTTGTAACGGCTGCAAATGTTTCCATGGCAACAGATAAGAGGCTCCGGGAAAACAGTTGGTACAGTGAGTGCTCAGTCTGAGCGCCACCGGAACCTGTTATGGTGCGTGCCGGAGCAGACCAGAATATCCGAGCAAGAAAGAGTAGGATGTAGCTGGAGGGAGACACGCTCTGCTGGAGATCTGCGGACAGCCGGACCCCAATACACCATGTATTAGACTGTAGAAATGTACATAACTTCATTAATTCTGGGCGGAATAAGATATATATATATATATATATATATATATATAATATGTATATATATCATAAATTATTATTATTATTATTATGTAATATCTGCAAATGAAAATGGAGATATTTCTGTCATATGATTATCATGAAGAAATACAAATTTTCATGTTTTTTCTTTTACTCCATTTGGAATGGAGCCTCCTTTTGGAGATAAAACCAGATCCCAGATTCGGGACCCCTAGATATCAGACATTTATTACATACCCTAGGGAAATTACATTAACTACTTTTCGCTATATGACATACTGTCGTGTTGCCCCGAAAATAAGACCCCCTACCCCCGAAAATAAACCCTACTGGCCTTTTTGGAGTAAGGCTTAAATATAAGCCCTACCCCCGAAAATAAGCCCTCATTGCTGTTCAATAATAAAGTGTTTATGCAGCTAAAAAAGTTAAAGAATACTGCAGGACACTTCATTATACTGTAGAAAGCAGTCACCCCTAAAAGAGAGAAGACAGATCCCACAATCCTAATCACCTCACTGGGACGCTGTGGAATACATCGAGGACCTGCGGTGGTTCACACACACAGCACACATACACACACATCCGGTGATACCGTACTGCTCTGGTGACCTGGGACGCTGTGGCAAGCGAGGACTTACAGTGGAATGCACCGTTGAATTCCTCTTCAGGTCCTCTATGTGCTCCACCATAGGTCCTCACGTTCACAGTATCCCATGTTCCCCTGCCTGCAGGAAGCAGTGCAGTGTCATCGTGTGTGTGTGTGTGTGTGTGTGTGTGTATATATATGTGTGTATGCATATGTGTGTGTGTGTGTGTGTGTGTGTGTGTGTGTGTGTGTGTGAGTGGCAGACATCCAGAAGCGCGTGAGGACCTCTGTGGAGAAGACAAGGTTCTACAGGAGCACACACTGAGGACCTGGGAGCAACGCAGATATCCGGACTCTGGTAAGTATGAGTCTCCTTGGGGGGTTTGCTTGTTTAAGGGGTAAACTTACCCCCAACCAGTGTTTCCCCAAAAATAAGTCCTACCCAACAATCATCTCTAGCGCATTTTTCGGTGCAAAAAAAAACAACATAAAACAGTGTCTTATTTTCGGGGAGACACGGGTATTACATCTAGGCGTGGCTTTAGGAGCTGAGCTTGCTCCATCCAGAGCAGGAGCCAGATGTATTATACAGCCAGCACATGTCTCAGTCTAAAGGGGGCTTTACACGCTGCGATATCGCTAACAATTTATCGTCGGGGTCACGGTGTTTGTGGCGCACATCCGGCGTCGTTAGCGACATCGCAACGTGTGACACGTACCGTTGTCTGTTTATTAGCGATGTTGTTCCTCGTTCCTGCGGCATCACTATGTGTGACACTGCAGGAACGACGAACATCTCCTTACCTCCGTCCACCGGCAATAAGCAAGGAAGGAGGTGGGCGGCATTTTCCAGCAGCTCATCTCCGCCTCTCCTCTGCTATTAGACGGCTGCAGTGCGACGTCGCTATGACTCCGCACGAACCGCCCCCTTAGAAAGGAGGCGGATTGCCGGCCAGAGTGATATCGCTGACCAGGTATGTGCATGTGATGCTGCTGTAGCGATCACACAATATCGCACACATGACGGTGGCGGGTGCTATCGCGCGCAACATCGCTAGCAATTGCTAGCGATGTCGCAGTGTGTAAAGCACCCTTAAGGCCTCTTTCACACGTCAGTGAAAAACACACACGTTTGTCACTGACGTGATAAAGGTGCGTATGTCCCTCAGCGTGTCGTGATTTTGGCACATATGTGATCTCTGTGTTATCTGAGATAATACACGGAGATCAGGCACTTATACTCACCTGTCCATGCTCCTGCTGTCCGTGGTGCTGATATCTCCCACGATGCTGTGTGCGGCCGCTGCTGTCTCCCTGCTGCAGCTACTTCTGGGTCAGCTGTGCAGTGCATATTCATGAGCATAATTAGCCAGCCTGGAAGCAGAGACAGCAGCTGCTGAAGATAGCGTGGCTGGAGACAGGTGAGTTTAAAAAGCTTTTTATTTTAAATGTGATTTTTTTTTTCTGGTACGTGTTTCATGGAGCACACCACTGTGTGGTCCGTGGGATATCAGTGATTCCAGAAAAAAGGGACATGTCTCCATGCGGAGCACACAGACGTGTGTGTATGCCACACGGAGACACGGTCAGTGAGAAATCAATGTGTTCGCACACCCATTGATTTTAATGGGTCTGATTATGTCCGTGATTCTAGTATGTATAAAAACTGCAACATACGTACCAATATCACTGACGTGTGAAGGGGGCCTAATCAGAAGTAGCTGCCTTTTAACCCTATAAATGCGCCTGGCATCACTGAAGTGATTACAGAGTGAAGATTGTTTGCAATGGCAGCTGATGAGTTACATTGGCAGCCTGTAAAAAGCCCCTGTCACTGCCATCTCAGTACTCTGAATACTATAATTTGTACTATATACTACAATACAAATGTTTTGCCGTATATAGTTAAAGCAATCAAATGTCTTGTGGGTGAAAAAAAAAATACGGTACATTGAAACGTTGCATGCAACAAAAATGGTACCAATAAATATTACAGTTCACTACTCCAAAAAAAATCCAACATACAGATCCATCGACGGAAATTTACAAAAAAAAGGGTCTTGAAAAAGAGCAACACAGCACAATTTTCTATTTCTCTTTTTGCAAAGTTCAGATTTTTAATTTTCTTTTTCATAGCCACTGAAAAAAATAAAACCTTAAAAGTCTGTTATCATCTAAAAGGTACAATCGTGTAGAATCACATCACCCGGGTCATTTTAAAAGTACAATGAACACTGAAAAAGCAAAATCCAAAAGTTGTATTTGCCTTGTTTTTTGTTTGTTTTGTTTTTCTCTGTTTCACCGTACTTGGAATTTTTTCCCCCCACTTTTGACTATATGTCACTTTCTCCAGACTAAAAGTGAATTGAGTCATTCAAAACTACAACGCGTCTCATATACAAGTCCTCACACGACTATGTGAAAAAAAAAAGGTTACGGCTCTTTTAAAATAGAAACAGAAAAGCTAAGGTGCAAAATTGAAAATTGTCCCTGCAGGACTAAAGGTGGCTTTACACACTGCAACATCTCAAACGACATCGCTGTAACGTCACCGGTTTTGTGACGTAATAGCGACCTCCCCAGCGACATTGCAGTGTGTGAAACACATCAGCGACCTGGCCCCTGCTGTGAAGTTGTCATCGCTACAAATCGTTCAGGACCATTCTTTGGTCCTTTGTTTCCCGCTGTGCAGCAAAGTCTCAGTGTGTAAAGGGGAGTTAAAACACTGGAAACGAGTGATGTGTCACAATATCTGTCAATCACTATTTTCTCATACTCACCGATCCCCGGCGCGGCGCTGCACAGCATTCACACTGCTGCGGCGGCTTTTCCTGTTTTGAAAAAGCCGGCCGCTCATTAAACAATTTTGTAATCCCTACTTTCCCCGCCCACAGGCGCCTATGATTGGTTGCAGTGAGACACGCCCCCACGCTGAGTGACAGGTGTCTCACTGCACCCAATCACAGCAGCCGGTGGGCGTGTCACTATGGAGTATAGAAATAAATAAATAATTAAAAAAAACGGCGTGCGGTTCCCCCCAATTTTAATACCAGCCAGATAAAGCCATACGGCTGAAGGCTGGTATTCTCAGGATGGGGAACCCCACGTTATGGGGAGCCACCCAGCCTAACAATATCAGTCAGCAGCCGCCCAGAATTGCCGCATACATTAGATGCGACTGTTCTGGGACTGTACCTGGCTCTTCCCGATTTGCCCTGGTGCGTTGGCAAATCGGGGTAATAAGGAGTTATTGGCAGCCCACAGCTGCCACTAAATCCTAGATTAATCATGTCAGGCGTCTCCCCGAGATTCCTTCCATGATTAATCTGTAAATTACAGTAAATAAACACACACACCCGAACAATCCTTTATTAGAAATAAAAAACACAAACACATTTCCTCATCACCAATTTAATAAGCCCCAAAAAGCCCTCCTTGTCCGGCGTAGTCCACGGACTTCCAGCGTCGCTTCCAGCTCTGCTGCATGGAGGTGACAGGAGCAGCAGAAGACACCGCCGCTCCTGTCACCTCCACGCAGCTAATGAAGACAGCCGTGCGATCGGCTGAGCTGTCACTGAGGTTACCCGCTGTCACTGGATCCAGTGGTGGATGCAGCGGTGGCCGCGGGTAACCTCAGTGACAGCTCAGCTGATCGCGCTACTCACCGCCGCTTCCGGTCAGCTCCACGCAGCAACTGAGGTGAGTAGCGCGATCAGCTGAGCTGTCACTGAGGTTACCCGCGGCCACCGCTGGATCCAGGTAACCTCAGTGACAGCTCAGCTGATCGCGCTATTGCCTTCATTAGCTGCGTGGAGGTGACAGGAGCGGCGGTGTCTTCTGCTGCTCCTGTCACCTCCATGTAGCAGAGCTGGATGCGACGCTGGAGGTCCGTGGATTACGCCGGACAAGGAGGGCTTTTTGGGGCTGATTAAATTGGTGATGAGGGAATGTGTTTGTGTTTTTTATTTCTAATAAATGATTTTTTCAGTTGTGTGTGTTTATTTACTGTAATTTACAGATTAATCATGGAAGGAATCTCGGGGAGACGCCTGACATGATTAATCTAGGACTTATTGGCAGCTATGGGCTGCCAATAACTCCTTATTACCCCGATTTGCCAACGCACCAGGGCAAATCGGGAAGAGCCAGGTACAGTCCCAGAACTGTCGCATATAATGTATGCGGCAATTCTGGGCGGCTGTTGGCTGATATTGTTAGGCTGGGGGGCTCCCCATAATGTGGGGCTCCCCATCCTCAGAATACCAGCCTTCAGCCGTATGGCTTTATCTGGCTGGTATTAAAATTGGGGGGGGACCGCACGCCGTTTTTTTTAATTATTTATTTCACTGCACAGTATAGACACGCCCACCGGCTGCTGTGATTGGGTGCAGTGTGACACCTGTCACTCAGCGTGGGGGCGTGTCACACTGCAACCAATCATAGGCGCCTGTGGGCGGGGAAAGTAGGGAATACGAGATTGTTTAATGAGCGGCCGGCTTTTTCAAAATAGTAAAAGCCGCCGCAGCAGTGTGAATGCCGTGCAGCGCCGCGCCGGGGATCGGTGAGTATGAGAGAGGAGGGGAAAATGACCGACAGACTGTGAGAGAGGGACAGAGATAGTGACGGACCGACAGAGAGAGAATAGAGACCGAGAGGGAGAGACCGACTGACAGAGAATAGTGATTGACAGATATTGTGACACATCACTCGTTTCCAGTGTTTGACTAGCTAGGTAGTTCTGCAGGTCCGGATCGCTGTTGCATCGTTGGCCAGGTTTGCCTGTTTGACAGCTCACCAGAGACTTTGTAGCGATCCCGGCCAGGTTGGAATCGCTGGTGGGATCGCTGAAAGTCTCAGTGTGTAAAGGGGCCTTAAAGCGATCCTGTTAGATTTGTAAGCACCATTGTACACTGTGTGCAGAATTATTAGGCAAATGAGTATTTTGATCACATGATAATTTTTATACATATTGTTCTACTCCAAGCTGTATGGGCTTGAGAGTCAATTACCAATTAAGTAAATCAGGTGATGTGCATCTCTGTAATGAGGAGGGGTGCGGTGTAATGACATCTACACCCTATATAAGGGGTGCATACTTATTAGGCAACTTCCTTTCCTTTGGCAAAGTGGGTCAGAAGAGAGATTTGACGGGCTCTGAAAAGTCTAAAATTGTGAGATGTCTTGCAGAGGCATGCAGCAGTCTTGAAATTGCCAAACTTTTGAAGCGTGATCACCGAACAATCAAGCAATTCATGGCAAATAGCCAACAGGGTCGCAAGGAGCGTGTTGGGCGAAAAAGAAAAGAAGCTTGTCCAGCGCTATGGATAAGGATTATTCTGCCAAGTAAAGTTTCCAAGTTTTATTACCACATGGTTTCCATTAAAAAAAGGCATTATAGCAAGGTCAAACAAAACTCCATGTGGAGAAATATGACAAAACGATGACACGTTTCGGCTACTAAGTGTAGCCTTTGTCAAGTGGGCTAAAAAGGCGCAAAATAACTGCCCATGAATTGAGGAAAATCAAGCGTGAAGCTGCCAAGATGCCATTTGCCACCAGTTTGGCCATATTTCAGAGCTGAAACATTACTGGAGTATCAAAAAGCACAAGGTGTGCCATACTCAGGGACATGGCCAAGGTAAGGAAGGCTGAAAAATGACCACCTTTGAACAAGAAACATAAGATAAAACGTCAAGACTGGGCCAAGAAATATATTAAGACTCACTTTTCAAAGGTTTTATGGACTGATGAAATGAGAGTGACTCTTGATGGGCCAGATGCATGGGCCAGAGGCTGGATCAGTAAAGTGCAGAGAGCTCCACTCCGACTCAGACGCCAGCAAGGTGGAGGTGGGTACTGGTATGGGCTGGTATCATCAAAGATGAACTTGTGGGATCTTTTTGGGTTGAGGATGGAGTGAAGCTCAACTCCCAGATCTACTGCCAGTTTCTGGAAGACAACTTCTTCAAGCAGTGGTACAGGAAGAAGTCGGTATCGTTCAAGAAAAACATGATTTTCATGCAGGACAATGCTCCATTACATGCATCCAACTACTCCACAGCGTGGCTGGCCAGTAAAGATCTAAAAGATGAAAAAATAATGACATGGCCCCCTTGTTCACCTGATCTGAACCCCACAGAGAACCTGTGGTCCCTCATAAAATGTGAAATCTACAGGGAGGGAAAACAGTACACCTCTCGGAACAGTGTCTGGAGGCTGTGGTGGCTGCTGCACACAATGTTGATCGTAAACAGATCAAGCAAATGACAGAAACTATGGATGGTAGGCTGTTGAGTGTCATCATAAAGAAAGTGGCTATATTGGTCACTAATTTTTTGGGGTTTTATATTTTGCATGTCAGAAATGTTTATTTCTAAATTTTTGCAGTTATATTGGTTTACCTGGTGAAAATAAACAAGTGAGATGGGAATATATTTGGTTTTTATTAAGTTGCCTATGGCTATGTGCCCATGTTGCGTTCTGTCCCTGCAGAAATTTCTGCAGTGATTTGAACAGCACATGTGCGCTTCAAATCGCTGCAGAAACAGTGAAAAGCCGATTTCATGCGCTCTGGATGCAGCCCCTCCCATAGACAGAGCGGGGGCTGCATCCAAAGCGCACGAAAGAAGTGACATGTTGCTTTTTAGAATGCAGCGATTTGGCAGCGTGCAAATCACTGCGTTCTAAAATGCAACGTGTGCATGGATTATGCACAACCTTCATAGATTGTGCTGGGGACGCAGGACGCATGCAGTTACGCTGCGGTGCAGATCGCAGCGTAACTGCATGCAAATACGCAACGTGCGCACATAGCCTAAAGCCTGCTTTACACGGTACGACCGATTGTGCAATTTCACAATCGATCGTACCTGCCCCCGTCCTTTTTGCGTCACGGGCAAATCGCTGCCCGTGTCGCACAAAGTTAGTAACCCCCGTCACACATACTTACCTCAAGTGCGACCTCGCTGTGGGCGGCGAACGTCCACTTCCTGGAGTGGGAGGGACGTTCGGCGTCACAGCGACGTCACACGGCCACCGGCCAATAGAAGCGGAGGGGCGGAGATGAGCGGAACGTAAACATCCCGCCCACCTCCTTCCTTCCACATAGAGCCGGCGGCGGCCGCGGGAGGCAGGTGAGCTGCTCATCGTTCCCGTGGTGTCACACGGAGCGGCGTGTGCTACCACGGAAACGATGATCAACTAAATTAAACGATATTATGGAACCTAGCGAGCAGTACCCGACTCACGATTTGTGAGCGATACTGCGTCGCTAGGAGGTGTCACACAGGCCGGCATCGCCAGCGATGCCGGATGTGCATCACAAAAACCGTGACCCCGACGATCTATCGCACGATAGATTGTCTGGTGTAAAGCAGCCTTTAGAGTCCTGTCCTTCTGGCTCCTACTGTCTGGGGCCGTTCCGTTTAAGGCTGTTCACACTTGATGTCCAAGTCAGCGCTCAAGGTTCGTGCTATCTCGTCTCCAATCTCCTTTCTTCCCGTTGCTGCCACAAGCTACCCACTTTATGCGACCTTCACGACCTACAGACAATCCATCTATAAGCTTTGGTCACTAGTTCTTGACTCAAGTAAACTGAACTGACTCTTTTAGAATGACCCATCTCTAGCCCTGTTGCTTACCCTATGGTCTGGTAACGTCCTACACAAGTGCTATGCCATACTTCACATTATATATTATCAACACTAAATATCACAGGTTACTCTGTACATTACACAGGAACACATTATATTACATCACATTACATTACAATCCACACATTATCATCACAGATCTCAATACTTACAAAAGATGCAATACATTATTCACATTTCACTACACAATGTGATTGATGTCTTCAGGGAGGGTCAGGAACTCGACAGAAACAGTCCATCATGCTTACATGCGCGTGACAAACCACCATGAAGTAGATAGTACAATGTCTATCACGCCTCTCTTCATGGTAGCTGCACCAATGTAATAACATCACTACCCACTTACCCAACTCTTTCTTTAATAGGAGCGAGAAGGGAGTATGTTTCTATTCCGGTCAACCAAAGAAGTGCTTCAAAGGTGGTAAAGCAGATTACCACAGGACAGGCATTATCCAGGTAAAGTGCAGCCTGTGCGGGGAAGTCTGCGCTGCAGATGGCCAAAATATTAGGAGTATCCCGTGTAGTAAGATCGGCTAACCTCACAGGGACTGTCCAGAGGTCTGGCACAATATCTGTAAGAACTTTCCTGATGAGGATTGGTGACAGGGGCAGAGGCTCAGGAGGAGGAGGCTCTAATGTCATGGACAATACTGACCAGGTCACAGGTCCACCAGGGGTTCGTAAGGGGTCATGTAAGACTAGAGCAGCAGTGTAAAAAGTGGTGGGGGTTAATATGGAGGTCGTTCCTCAGGTCCTCAGGCACAGGTAGCCTCTATTTTAGTATCACCATCAGTAACTGAAGAAAATGGCAATAATCAAAGTAAAAGAAAAAGGATACATCCTTCCGTAAACCTGAGGTGGAGTATGACACTGGACAAACTGAAAGGAAAAAAGTCCATAGTTTTGCACGTGTGATGGTCGTGCTTAAAAGGTTTGATGCTCTAAGTCAGATGGGGACTTTGAGAAAGAACTAAAAATAATAGGGGTCAAGTTTGACAGGGACTTAGGCTATGCGCGCACGTGTGCGCTCTGCACCGCACACAAAAGGTCAGCTTCAGAGCGCAGCTGAAAAGCTGCATTCTGAAGTGCCTGGTGCCTGCAGAATTCGTGCGCTCTGCATGCTGCCTCTCCCTATAGACAGCATGCAAAGCGCAGGGAAGAAGTGACATGTCACTTCTTAAATGCAGCGATTCGGGCAGCAGCCATAGATCTCCATAGATTGTGCTGGGGACGCAGGACGCATGCAGTTACGCTGCGGTGCAGATCGCAGCATAACTGCATGAATACGCACACGTGCTCGCATAGCCTTAGAGGACCATCCCCCACCAAAGCGGAAGCCCTTGCCTGTAAAGACTCTGGTAGAATCTGACATGGAGACCGGTGGTGAATAGAATAACTCAGAACTATGATGACGGTCTTTACTTCTCTGCTCTTCTTTTGTTGTAATATGATGGCAGGGTTCTCTATAAAAATTACATCAAGTAATGTGATCAGCATGTGTGAGGAAGACGTTGCACGTGGTGTATGAGCATCTTAGATATCTTGACACAGATAACATCTTCCTTCAGGAGATACGTCTGACAACTCTGAGGCTTATGAGTAGAGTTGAGCGCGGTTCAAGGTTCTCCAGTTCGCGGCTCGAGTGATTTTGGGGGCTGTTCTAGATAGAACTAGAACTCGAGCTTTTTGCTAAAGCTCGATAGTTCTAGATACGTTCGAGAACGGTTCTAGCAGCAAAAAGACCAGCTATTTACTAGCTGGCTTTCCGCTGTAATATTGTAAGTCACTCTGTGACTCACACTATTATAACATTTCAGTGTATAGTGTGCGGGAACAGCGCATTCAGATCACTGCTGTTTGGATAATGGCGTCCAACCGTGAAGGGGAGACACCGCCACCGCCAAGGGCAACCGTTTCCCAGGGCCAGCGCCTGCGGGCAAAAGGGGCTCCTCCGGCCCACATCCAGGTCGGGGAGCGGGTTACCGGTGGCAACCCAACGGAATCAACATAGAACATAGGTGCAGGGAGAGACAGTCATCACTAACCTTCAGGGAACTACAACACCGCAGCCGTCCGAGGGACCCGTCCATCCAGCCGCTTGTTTTACCGTGAACTGTGTCATCATCATTGGGCTGAGTGAGTACCTCCGTGCCGTGCGGCACAGCGCTGTCCCTGCGACCCTGCACCTCACCAGGCCCCGCAACCCGCCTGCCATCCACTCCTACCCCATCACCGGGCCCCGGGACAACCAACCCCCTACCCACGGAGGGGAGAAATAACAAAGCTGCTCCCTGTCACCGCTCCCGGGATCCCCGTCCAGAGCAGCAGTGGTGTCCACCAAAATCACCACAACCGTGGGTGGCGTCACGGACAATATCCCTAAAACCAAAACCACCCCTTTTCACTCACGGGCGAGGAGCGCCGCTCGAGTCCCCGGGATCCAGCCCATCGCTCGAGCCACCGAGCAGCAGCAGCCGCAGCAGCAGCGGCAGCCGGACCCGAGCAGTGGGAGAGCGCAGCGTCCCCTCCTCCGCCCGCGACAACAGCGTCTGTGTAGCTAAGGTCAGGGATTTCCTCGCTGCATTTCCCCATTAGGAGGGATAGAAAGTAAGGCTTCCTTTCCTCTACCCAGAGACCCACAGCCCTGCCACTGTACCCTCCTGCCCTTTGCACACTCAAACTCATTGTTACTAAGCCATTATACTAGCAAACACTGAGTGAACTTAGTGGCATCATAAAGTGGCTGTTGGACTTCTGTATTGTCCCACTAGTGCAAAGATATTTGCAGCACGTCTGCCTGCATTGCACACTCAAACTCATTGTTACTAAGCCATTATACTAGCAAACACTGAGTGAACTTAGTGGCATCCTAAACGTGGCTGTTGGACTTCTGTATTGTCCCACTAGTGCAAAGATATTTGCAGCACGTCTGCCTGCATTGCACACTCAAACTCATTATTACTAAGCCATTATACTAGCAAACACTGCTGCCAGTTTAAGGGTCGTAGTTGCATTGTCAGGGATAATTATTGTTGTTTATTCTGCTGTTAATAAAGCTAGACCACCGCTGAAATCTACACCACCTCTCAATTTTTACTACCACATTTTAAGTGCACAATCTTGTCGCAATCAAAATGAGTGGCAAAATGACAGATGCTGGTGGAAAGGGGAAGAGGCGTGTTGGAAAAGGAAAAAAAGGGTTTGTCCGTGGGGAAGGTGGCAAAGCTCCATTAACATCTGCTGAAGATAGACCATCTACCAGCAAAAGTAAGATGTCTACTACTTACCGTGGACAATCCGATGTGCTCCCTTTTTTACGGACACGAACAACTGGAACAAAGGTAGATGATGGCCAAAAAAGGAAAATGCTTGAATGGATCTCAAGTGGTCCAACAAGTGCCCTCTCCGCCACCTCAACTACCGCATCCAAAAAACACCAGTCCTCTGAGTTGTCATCCCAATCAAACTTGCTTTCTCCCAGCTCTGAAGTCTCCATCCGCCCTGCGCAGTATGGTGGAACTGAGATGGCTGAGTCTGCAGAGCTGTTCAGTCACACTATAGCCTGGGAATCAGAGGTCTGCTCCCAAGCTACAGTGAGTACAGACCAGGAAATGGTCTGCAGTGATGCCCAGAACCTTTGTGACTCTGATTCAGGCCGTGAGGACGAAGTTTCTGAGCATAATGTTGACCCTTTTTCACAAACTGTAACACCTGTTGTTATAGACAATGAGGAACATACTGATGACGATGAGACGCAGATACCAGATTGGGATGACAACTTAAATATTTGGTCAGGGCAAGAAGAGGCTCGGTCTGAGGGTGAGGGGAGTGCAAACACAACAATTGATGAGGAAGTTCTAGATCCCACCTACTGTCAACCCACAGTCAGGCCCTCGAGGAGGTCAACAGAGACGGTGGAGGAGGATGCAACTGACGACGAAGTTACCTTGCGCCTTCCTGGACAGAGTAGGAGTACTGGTAGCACGTCTACAACTGCATCCTCAGCCACCACTGTGCCTCTGAGCACTAGTCGGGGTGGATCAGCAGGTCGCTTGCCCTCTAAGCCTTGCCTAGCCTGGTCCTTTTTTGACATAGCAAAAGATCGCCCAAATTATGTGATCTGTAAAATTTGTTATGATTCTGTTAGTAGAGGGCAAAACCTCAGCAGTTTGACAACTTCTTCCATGAATCGTCACATGAATAAATATCATATGTCCCGGTGGGAAGCTCACCGTGCTGCAATGCGGCCTAGCGGAGCGAACCATCCACCGCCTGCCCCTTCTAGTGCATCTGCGCGCTCTTCATCTTCTAGGATTGTGGGGACAGCTGTCACACCTGCTTTTCCACGCACAACTTCCACCACTGTAACTGCAACAGGCAGTTTGCTTGGTAGGTCGTCAGTTGGTTTGGAAGGGGAAACAAGTACGTGTGTACAGCTCTCTCAGACATCGATAGCACCAACGTTGGATGAAGGCGACATCATGTCTACGCCTGCACTTTCCTCACAAAGCTGCATTTTTCCAGGGACACCCTACTCAACACCGTCTACACACAGCAGCCAGATCTCTGTCCCTCAGATGTGGACAAAAAAAAGGCCATTTCCTACGACCCATGACAAAGCTAAGAGGTTGACTTTATCCCTCTGTAAGCTCTTGGCTACCGAAATGCTGCCTTTCCGCCTGGTGGACACACAGGATTTTAGAGACCTTATGTCTGTCGCTGTGCCCCAGTACCAGATGCCCAGTCGCCACTACTTCTCTAAGAAAGGTGTGCCCGCGCTACACCAGCATGTCGCACACAACATCACCGCTTCCTTGAGAAACTCTGTGTGTCAACGGGTGCATTTCACCACCGATACTTGGACCAGTAAACATGGACAGGGACGTTACATGTCGCTGACTGGGCACTGGGTAACTATGGTGATAGATGGTGAAGGGTCTGCTGCACAAGTCTTGCCGTCCCCACGACTTGTGTGTCAATTCTCTGTCTGTCCAAGTTCCGCCACTGCTTCTGCCTCCTCCACCTCATCTGGGTCCTCCACCTCCGCCCCAAGCCTGCCTGGTCAGGCCACCAGCGTTCTCACTGCGCAGAAGGAATCACGCTTCCCTCATTACTATGCTGGCAGCAGAGCGCAACGGCATCAGGCGGTCTTTAGCTTTACATGTCTTGGAAATAGGAGTCACACAGCGGCTGAGTTGTGGGCAGCTCTGCAGACTGAGTTTAATAAATGGTTGTCTCCACTCAACCTGCAGCCTGCTAAGGCCGTGTGCGACAATGCTGCAAACCTGGGTGCGGCCCTTCGCCTGGGCAAGGTGACACACGTGCCTTGTATGGCTCACGTGTTGAACCTTGTTGTCCAGCAATTTTTAACACACTATCCCGGCCTAGATGGCCTTCTGACCAGGGCACGAAAACTGTCTGCTCACTTCCGCCGTTCAACGGCCACAGCTGAGCGACTTGCATCGCTCCAGAAGTCTTTCGGCCTGCCGGTTCATCGCCTGAAATGCGATGTGGCGACATGCTGGAATTCGACTCTCCACATGTTACAGCGACTGTGGCAGCACCGCCGAGCCCTGGTGCAATACGTCATGACGTATAGCCTGGGCCAACGAGATGCAGAGGTGGGGCAGATCACCCTGATGGAGTGGTCTCAGATCAAGGACCTATGCACCCTTCTGCACAGTTTAGACATGGCGACGAATATGTTTAGCGCTGACAATGCCATTATCAGCATGACAATTCCAGTCATTTACAAGCTGGAGCACACGCTAAACATTATTCGGAGTCAGGGGATGAGACAACAGGAAGGGGAGGAACTACAGGAGGATTCATATGCGCAAGGGACAACAACATCACCAAGGTCCAGACGTTCATCATCACCAACGCGGCAGGCATGGGACCATGGGGGACAGGGATCAACAAGGGCGCATGGTAGCAGGCGAAATGTTGAGGAAGGTGCAAGAGAACATGAAGAAATGGAGGACGAACTGTCCATGGACATGGAAGACTCAGCGGATGAGGGAGACCTTGGTCAAATTTCTGTTGAAAGAGGTTGGGGGGAGATGTCAGAGGAAGAAAGAACGGTTAGCACCTCTATGCCACAAACACAGCGTGGACTTGGTCCGCATGGCTGCGCAAGACACATGAGCGCCTTCTTGCTGCACTACCTCCAACATGACCCTCGTATTGTCAAAATTAGAAGTGATGATGACTACTGGCTTGCCACACTATTAGATCCCCGGTACAAGTCCAAATTTTGTGACATAATTCCAGCCATAGAAAGGGACGCACGTATGCAGGAGTATCAGCAGAAGCTGTTACTCGATCTTAGCTCGGCTTTTCCACCAAACAACCGTGCAGGTGCAGGGAGTGAATCTCCCAGTTGTAACTTGACAAACATGGGACGGTCTCGTCATCTTCAACAGTCTACCCGTACTAGTAGCACCGTATCTGGTGCTGGTAACAGCAATTTTATGGAATCTTTTCATAATTTTTTTAGACCGTCCTTTGCAAGGCCACCAGAGACAACAAGTCTGACACATAGTCAACGGCTGGAGAGGATGATACAGGAGTATCTCCAAATGAACATTGATGCCATGACTTCAAGGCAAATGGAGCCTTGCTCATTTTGGGCTTCAAATCTTGAAAAATGGCCAGAGCTCTCAACTTACGCCTTGGAGATTTTGGCGTGTCCAGCTGCCAGCGTTGTCTGTGAACGTGTCTTCAGTGCTGCTGGGTGTGTGCTGACATAAGCGCACGCGTCTGTCCAGTGACAATCTGAACAGACTAACGTTCATCAAAATGAACAAGTCATGGATCCACAAGGAATTTACTACCCCTGTGTCATCCTGGGGAGAGTAAATGCTTGTGGATTTGGAATGTGCTTGATGCAAATCAAAACATCCTGTTTGCAACTAGGGCACAAGTGCTGCCACTGATGGGGTGTCTGTGGGGCCCAATTTTTGAAAAAAAAGGAGCCAAGATGAACAGAGCTGGGATCAGGAAAGACTTTGCTACCTACCCCGGTGTCATCCTGGGGACGGTTAAGAATGGCGTATTTTTGAATGTACTTGATGCAAATCTAGCTGTGAAGTGTACAACTAGGGCACAACTGCTGCCACTGAAGGAGTGGGTGTGTGTGGGGCCCAATTTTTGGAAAAAAGGGAGACGCCGCTTGGAGTAACCCTTGCTTACAGTGTTTTTAAAAAGGAGCCAAGATGAACAGAGCTGGGATCAGAAAAGACTTTGCTACCTACCCCGGTGTCATCCTGGGGACGGTTAAGGATGGCGTATTTTTGAATATGCTTGATGCAAATCTAGCTGTGAAGTGTACAACTAGGGCACAACTGCTGCCACTGAAGGGGTGGGTGTGTGTGGGGCCCAATTTTTGGAAAAAAGGGAGACTCCGCTTGGAGTCACCTTGCGGTGTTTTACATGATTTTAGAAGGGCGTGCCATGCCTATATCTGTGTCTCCTCCTCTTTTTCCTTGTCCAGCTCTTTTGTTTTCGCATGAGTATACAGTTAGGTCCAGAAATACTTGGACAGTGACACAAGTTTTGTTATTTTAGCTGTTTACAAAAACATGTTCAGAAATACAATTATATATATAATATGGGCTGAAAGTGCACACTCCCAGCTGCAATATGAGAGTTTTCACATCTAAATCGGAGAAAGGGTTTAGGAATCGAAGCTCTGTAATGCATAGCCTCCTCTTTTTAAAGGGACCAAAAGTAATTGGACAAGGGACTCTAAGGGCTGCAATTAACTCTGAAGGCGTCTCCCTCGTTAACCTGTAATCAATGAAGTAGTTAAAAGGTCTGTGGTTGATTACAGGTGTGTGGTTTTGCATTTGGAAGCTGTTGCTGTGACCAGACAACATGCGGTCTAAGGAACTCTCAATTGAGGTGAAGCAGAACATCCTGAGGCTGAAAAAAAAGAAAAAATCCATCAGAGAGATAGCAGACATGCTTGGAGTAGCAAAATCAACAGTCGGGTACATTCTGAGAAACAAGGAATTGACTGGTGAGCTTGGGAACTCAAAAAGGCCTGGGCGTCCACGGATGACAACAGTGGTGGATGATCACCGCATACTTTCTTTGGTGAAGAAGAACCCGTTCACAACATCAACTGAAGTCCAGAACACTCTCAGTGAAGTAGGTGTATCTGTCTCTAAGTCAACAGTAAAGAGAAGACTCCATGAAAGTAAATACAAAGGGTTCACATCTAGATGCAAACCATTCATCAATTCCAAAAATAGACAGGCCAGAGTTAAATTTGCTGAAAAACACCTCATGAAGCCAGCTCAGTTCTGGAAAAGTATTCTATGGACAGATGAGACAAAGATCAACCTGTACCAGAATGATGGAAAGAAAAAAGTTTGGAGAAGAAAGGGAACGGCACATAATCCAAGGCACACCACATCGTCTGTAAAACATGGTGGAGGCAACGTGATGGCATGGGCATGCATGGCTTTCAATGGCACTGGGTCACTTGTGTTTATTGATGACATAACAGCAGACAAGAGTAGCCAGATGAATTCTGAAGTGTACCGGGATATACTTTCAGCCCAGATTCAGCCAAATGCCGCAAAGTTGATCGGACGGTGCTTCATAGTACAGATGGACAATGACCCCAAGCATACAGCCAAATCTACCCAGGAGTTCATGAGTGCAAAAAAGTGGAACATTCTGCAATGGCCAAGTCAATCACCAGATCTTAACCCAATTGAGCATGCATTTCACTTGCTCAAATCCAGACTTAAGACGGAAAGACCCACAAACAAGCAAGACCTGAAGGCTGCGGCTGTAAAGGCCTGGCAAAGCATTAAGAAGGAGGAAACCCAGCGTTTGGTAATGTCCATGGGTTCCAGACTTAAGGCAGTGATTGCCTCCAAAGGATTCGCAACAAAATATTGAAAATAAAAATATTTTGTTTGGGTTTGGTTTATTTGTCCAATTACTTTTGACCTCCTAAAATGTGGAGTGTTTGTAAAGAAATGTGTACAATTCCTACAATTTCTATCAGATATTTTTGTTCAAACCTTCAAATTAAACGTTACAATCTGCACTTGAATTCTGTTGTAGAGATTTCATTTCAAATCCAATGTTGTGGCATGCAGAGCCCAACTCGCGAAAATTGTGTCAGTGTCCAAAAATGTCTGGACCTAACTGTATGTCCTTGTCACTTTCCCATGTGTTTGTGTTGTGTTGTGAGTTGTTTGTCACCTTTTGGACACCTTTTGAGGGTGTTTTCTAGGTGTTTTTATGTGTTTGTGATTGCCTGCCATTGTTTCCTATGCGGTTCGAGTTCGGTTCGTGGAACATTCGACGAACTGAACTCGAACAAGACCTCCGTTCGAGAAACCGAACTCGAGCCGAACCACGAACGGTTCGCTCATCTCTACTTATGAGAAAGGCTGAGAGAGAATGGCGGTCTGTTCCTTCTTTCTGGTCACTGGCTATGCAGCCTTACGCTGGGGTCGCTATCCTTTTTGACATCAAGAATGTGATGGTACATAGGATGACGGAGGTGGTTACGAGAAGGTGTCTGGTCCTGGAAGTCACTCTCTATGGTAGGCGGATCTGGCTTATTAACAGTGGCGTAAGTACAGTCTGATGGGCCCCAGTGCAGAGTTTGAGCCTTGCCGCCCCCCTCTCCCCTCCTTAGATATATGGGCCACTGTAGCATTCTAAATCCTATAAAGACATAGAAGTTGCCCCCCCTCCCCTTTTATTGTGTAGTAATGTTCCCCATCCTGGGCCACTTCTTGGTAAATATGTCCACATCATGGCCCGATCCTGGTGTATGACTCCATCATGGCTATATCCTGGTATAGATGTCCACTATCATGGCCCCATCCAGGTTTATCTATCCCCATTATGACTCCATCATGGTATATCTCCTCATCATGGCCCCATCCTGGTGTATGACCCCCATCATGCCTATGTCCTGGTATATATTGTCCCATCCTTGGTATATATCCCCATCATGGCCCCATCCTGGTGTATCACCCCGATCATAGATATAGCCTGGTATATCTGGCCCCACCCTGATATATATGTTCCCATATTTCCCATCCTGGTATATATGGCGCCATCATGGCCTATCTGGGTATATATGGCCCCATCATGGCCCTATCCTGGTATATAGCACTCCATCCTGGTATATAGCCTCCATCCTGGTATATAGCCCCCCCATCCTGGTATATAGCCACCTATCCTTGTATATAGCTCCCTCATCCTAGTATATAGCCCCCATCATGCTATATAGCACACTACCGCACCGCACACAATAAAAAAAAAAATAAACGACTGTACTATGTGTTCACTTTCATAATGAGGAATATAGTATTTTGTATAGAGAGCTAGGATGGATGTATAGATAGATAGCTGTATAGACAGACAGGATGGATAGATAGGATGTGCAGATAGTCAGTCAGACAGACAGACAGACAGATAGTATACACAGACAGACAGTATACACTGACAAAGTATTTACAGACAGTATACCCAGACAGTATACCCAGACAGATAGTATTCACAGACAGACAATATAGACAGACAGACAATATAGGCAGACAGACAATATAGACAGACAGTATACACAGACAGACAGCATACACCGATGGACAGACCGTATACACAGACAGAAAGACAGCTACATATTGCACACTATACAGGACACACATATCTTATACATAACACATACAGGCAGCGCATAACACATACAGACAGCACATAACACATGATTCACATTATACTCCCCTCCTTCTTGGGCTCCTAGAATTCAGAGGGTCTTTAGAAACAGCTTCTCTGACTGCAGCAGTGAAGGCGACCCTCCTCCTCTATCTCTCCGGCTGCAGCAGTGCAGGTGCCCCTCCACCTCTCTGTGTTGTGAAGACGGGAGCAGACAGGACACAGAGCACACAGGAGGGGATGGCGCCTTGTGCTGGAGCCTGTGCACAGCAGGAGCAGCAAATGACAGTGAACTGCTGCTCCCTGCAGCGCCCCATCTGCTGTCTGCCAGAAGGGGCCCTGTGCGACTGGTGGCCATGGTATTCTCCTACCCTGCGTTCCCTTGACGTCCTCCTGCGACGCTGGCATGCCAGCAACTGACCAGCATGTAAGCGGCGCAGCGTATGATGTCAGTGTCATGCGCGGCCACTTACAGCAGCGGTAGCGATCAGCATATTCTGTGCTCCCCATGTCCAGGATCGTGTGCGTGGGGAGCAATATCCATGGCCTTAATCGGTGGCCAGTACATCTGCATGTGCTGTGATGTATTAAACTTGGATGCGCAGCCTCTGACACACATGTATCTGAATCAGGGGCTGGGGCCGGTGGGCAACCTGCACCCCAGGCTCGGTCGCAGTGGCGACCTCTACGACCGCGGTAGTTACGCCCCTGCTTATTAACATCTACTAGAAATAGGCCCGATGCTATCGCATTGGGAGTGCGGTGAAATGAACATCTGTCTATGCTTAGTGGTGCTAACAGGAGCAGTGGTCATGTGTCACACTGTTTGCATTTTCCAATATATCTGTTGTATGTTATCCCTCTGCATTTGTGTATTGTATGTGTTGCATCATTTGACCTCTTTCACCCCTTTGTCTTTTCCTTTTTGTGTGCTGTATATTGGTATCTGGTGTTGTGTTTCTTGAACTGTGTTTATGTGGTGTCTCTCCTGCGTGCTGTGTGTGTGTTTACACTATATGGTCTCTTGTAAGCTGTTGTGACTATAATTGGAGGTGGTACAGTATGTATTTTTTTTCTTTCTTTCTTTCTCTCTCTCTCGTCAGTGTTGCCATGTCTCGTCATGTCTCATCAGTGCCGCCATGTCTCGTCATGTCTCATCAGTGCCGCCATGTCTCATCATGTCTCATAAGTGCCGCCATGTCTCATCAGTGCCGCCATGTCTCATCATGTCTCATAAGTGCCGCCATGTCTCATCAGTGCCGCCATGTCTCGTCGCTCACTGCAACGTTGCTCAAGGAATGGTGATTTCAGGCAAGGGCGGACATACCCGGCCACGCCTCCTTACTGCAAATGTGTAATTCAAAACACCAACACCTCATTATACCCAGATGTGGTATGGGTAGCACAATGTTAGACTGGGAACTGAATTGTGCTTACTCAGCCCACAATTTGGGTTCCGACTGCACTGTTGTCCCTGGTTACCATGGCTATGATGTGGGCGCGAACTGCGGCTGCGCAACTGACAGTGCCGCAGTGCATTGTGGGATACTGTTACATCTGCAACTGGCAATTATATATGTAGATTGGCCACAGATGGTCACTGTCAGATCTAGTTGTTTAATAAAGTCAAGCCATATCTCTTTGCCTCTCTTCTGGAGGTAATGGCGGGGGACTTTAATGTCACCTTGTCATCAAGTGACAACTCCTCAGTCAGAACAGTGACCAGTGGCGCCAAGGTCCTAAATGACATAAACGGGAAATGCAAAGGTTCAGTGATGGGAAAAACTGGAAGCTGACTTACAGAGAAAGGGTCACTTTGTGAAGACTTACCTGGTCACCGTCTTCAGTGCATGTCTCATTTTTTCTTTGCCAGAATCTTTGTCAGCGAGGCTTCTCTACCTGTTCTTCCAGCTCTTGTGGGGAAATTGGTTGAATATGATAAAGAGGGGTATAACTTGCCATAAATGGAGAGCAGGTGGGCTGGATATGTTAAATCCAAGGGAGTTCTTTAACTCCTTGTTTCTAAAGGTCAGTTTTGGTAACATGGACTCAAACAGTAGCTCCCTGTGGGTGAATAGTATCAGGTACTGGATATTGCCTTTAGCAGAATCTTGAGTTTGAGGCGGCAGTCTCTAGAGGAGGAGATGGACAGGTGACCACCTCCACCAGTATGCAAGACTTTCTTTAAAAGTCCAGTCACACATAACGAGATCGTTAGTACGTCACAGTTTCCGGATCGTTGTTAAGTTGTTGGTGAGATCGTTTGTGAGATGTCACACAGTCATTTTCCCAACGACTTTAGTAACGATGCAGCGACCTGTATAACAATCTTGTTGGTCGTTGGGACCCTGTCACACAGCAGCTATGTAACGATTCCGACCTCGAATAGGGGCGTAGTGTTTGACGCTGTAAGCCACGTAGGCGTGCATATGCGTCACCTTTTCCACACCCCTCCGCTCTGATTGGTGGCCAATACTGCGTTCTGATTAGGTGGCCGGCCTAGAAGGCAACTTTGTATCGCTTCATCCTTTGTCCCTTTTTAAGCCTTGCTTTGAGGATAGAACCTGCAACTCCACCCGGGTTCATTCGTACTTTGTTCCCGGTTACTTGCTTGCTTTTCAGATCGAAGCTGCATCTGCACCCGGATTCATCCCTCCTTCGTTCCCGAGTGTTTGCTTACTGTTCTCAACGCCAACCAATTGGCGCAGAGGGGGCGCAGAAAAGGTGATGCAACTACACGCCTGCGTGTCACACTTTAAGTTCTCATCTAGGTCATTAACAAGATCATTGGTAGGTGTCAAACATACAGATCCATCCCCAGCAGGACTCTAACGAGCAAAAAATGGCCCAGAACATTCAGCAATGACCAAGGATCTCACAGCAGGGGGCGGATCGTTGGCACGTGTCAAACATAACGAGATCGCTGGTGAAGTCGTTGTTTCGTCACAGAAACTGTCACTACATGGGAGGCTCTTTGTCAGGAGGAACTTAAAATACCTACGTGTGTCAGATCGGAATTGTCCCCAGCAGCAGGAGGAGACCATGGAACATTATATGTGATTTCGGGAGAAAAAAATATAGACGAAAGTATTAGCTAATCTAAAAATCCCGATACCGCTGACCCTGAAATATTCTGACATAATCTTTGGTTTCCCATCCACTGTCAGTCACATCAACAGGGAGACAATGTACCTGATTATCACAATTATCAAATACTAGCTGTACTACCCAGTTTTGCCCGGGTTAATAACTGCTGTTAACAAAATAGAATGTATTAACAAAAATGTATTCTGCACACAAACACCACAAAACAAATAGATATAAATGTAATTATAATGTCTGTCTCCCCCTCTGGATATATCTCTCTGTCTCTCTCTCTATCTCTTTGTCTGTCTGTCTCTTTCCCTGCCTGTCTATCTATCTCTGTCACTTTCCCTGTCTTTCTCTTTCCCTATCTGTCTCTTTCCCTCTCTTTCCCTGTCTGTCTCTTTCTATGTCTTTCCCTGTCTGTCTCTTTCCCTCTGTCTCTTTCCCTGTGTTTGTCTCTTTGCCTGTCTTTGTCTGTCTCTTTACCTGTCTGTCTCTTTCCCTCTCTTTCTCTGTATGTCTCTTTCCCTGTGTCTGTCTCTTTACCTGTCTTTGTCTGTCTCTTACCCTGTCTGTCTCTTTCCCTCACTTTCCCTGTCTGTCTGTTTCCCTGTGTCTGTCTCTGTCTCTTTGTCTGTGTCTGTCTCTTTGTGTCTGTCTCTTACCCTGTCTATGTCTGTTTCTTACCCTGTCTGTGTCGGCCTCTTTCCCTGTCTGTGTCTGTCTCTTTCCCTGGCTGCATTGTGACACGCCAACATTCCATATAAGGGTGTGGCTGCGCATTCTTCTGAAGTTCTGGCTGCACTGTGGCTCCCAGCTCCATTCGCTTTAATGGAGGCAGGTGTTTTTGGTGAATAACTGTAAAGCTCAGGGTTAAAATTTCCCCTCAAAACATAGCCTATGACGCTCTTGGGGTCCAGAAGTGTGAGTGTGCAAAATTTTGTGGCTGTAGCTGCGACGGTGCAGATGCCAATCCCGGACACACACACACACACACACACACACACACACACACACACACACACACACACACACACACACACACACACAGCTTTATATATTAGATTATTACTGGCACACAAGAACCCGAGTGTCTCTACACAGCGAGCCCTTCCATCATACCACTGCTGTCAATCAGATTATGTCCAAAATAAGATTGATAAAATTATGAGCGATTAGGAAGAACTAGAGCAATGGAAAATGATGGAGGAATGTGTCTTTGAGTTGATAACATGATTTGTTATGCAAAGTGTATTTTGTCTTTTTTTCCTTCCACAGGTGAGGACTCTTTAAAGGGTTATTCCCATCTCTGAGATCCTATAGCAATATGTAGTAGGTATAATAAGAATAATATTAGCAAATACCTCCAATTAGAAATGTAGTATAGTTCTCCTGACTAGCTATGTTGCTTACCTCATGCGCAGGGCATTGCAGCTTAGGTGTCTACAAGAATACTGACCGCTATATGTAAGAATATTGGTTACATAGGAAATCAAAAACAACTTTATATAACACAATTGATCATATAAATTAGTGATCACTGCATTACTGTAGATAACAGGGAATATAAGTGAGCAATATCACAAAGGAGAATCTTTCTAGAACAGAAGTCTTGCATAGTTACAGCCCACCCCCCATGTTTTTTTATGCCCCTTTAGCAATGTTCTCTGCATCCAGAGTCACAGATTTACGGCACTACTGCTTCTTTATTCTTTATAAGAACAGTTTCTTCTACGCTCTCGATCTGGAATGTGTTGTGTTGTTCGGCAGCCTTGACATCCGTCCCCCCCCCATTCTTGTTTTCCTTATTCTTCATTTCCGACTTTCAGATGTTACACTTTGGGCTCCGTGCTTAATATGACAGAGCTCAGTGGTGACACATCGTTGTAATACCTGCAGCCCACCCACTTGTCACTCGCTGCCGGTGACATCAGCGCTCTGAGCCCCGCAGTCCGTATATGGCGTCTGAGAGCTCGGGAACAGAGCCAAGTGATTATGTTCAGTATTTCTGGCTGTGGGAGTCTGTGTGAAGTAATCTGGATGGAACAGTCAGCGCTTAAATAATGTTCTTCCATCTTCAAGATCTTCTTCTGACTCAGAGACAATCCGATGTGTTAATATAAATGGTACAAAATCATATTTTTTTTTTTTCTTCACCGTCATCATTTCTTAATTTATTGTCTTTATGTGTAACGTCTGTGAATACACTCTATTTGTATGATCTTGGTCTGTGATGACAGCCATTATATACTACTAGTTTACTACATCTGGGTGTCCACCTCTGGAAAGTGTATACTACCGAAAATGGTGCACAACAGAGCACCCGGTGACTCCGTCTGCACCATTATAGTCAATGGCCCGTCAGCGCATATGATCGAAACTCGTTTTGTGGGGGGTTCTGACGGAAGCCTCTACAGGAAGATTGAACGGAAATCAGATTGCAGTATGAAAGCGGCCTAACTCATCAGACAGTATTTCACATAATACACTGTGTGCATAATTAGTAGGCAAATGAGTATTTGTCACATGATACTTTTTCTACATGTTGTCCTACTCCAAGCTGTATAGGCTTGAGAGCCAACTACCAATGAAGTAAATCCGGTGATGTGCATCACTGTAATGAGGAGGGGTGTGGTATAATGACATCAACACATTTAAGGTGTGCTTAATTATTAGGCAACTTTCTTTCCTTTGGCAAAATGGGTCAGAAGAGAGATTTAACGGGCTCTGAAAAGTCCAAAATTGTGAGATGTCTTGCAGAGGGATGCAGCAGTCTTGAAGTTGCCAAACTTTTGACGCGTGATCACCGAATAAACAAGCGTTTCATGGCAAATAGCCAACAGGGTAGCAAGAAGTGTGTTGGGCAAAAAAGGCGCAAAATAACTGCCCATGAATTGAGGAAAATCAAGCGTGAAGGTGCCAAGATGCCATTTGCCACCAGTTTGGCCATATTTCAGAGCTGCAACGTTACTGGAGTATCAAAAAGCACAAGGTGTGCCATACTCAGGGACAAGGACAAGGTAAGGAAGGCTGAAAACCAACCACTTTTGAACAAGAAACATAAGATAAAACGTCAAGACTGGGCCAACAAATATCTTAAGACTGATTTTTCAAAGGTTTTATGGACTGATGAAATGAGAGTGACTCTTGATTTGCCAGATGGATGGGCCAGAGGCTGGATCAGTAAAGGGCAGAGATCTCCATTCTGACTCAGACGCCAGCAAGGTGGAGGTGGGGTACAGGTATGGGCTGGTATCATCAAAGATGAACTTGTGGAACTTTTTGGGTTGAGGACGGAGTGAAGCTCAACTCCCAGACCTACTGTCAGTTTCTGGAAGACAACTTCTTGAAGCAGTGGTACAGGAAGAAGTCGGTATCATTCAAGAAAAACATGATTTTCATGCAGGACAATGCTCCACCACATGTATCCAACTACTTCACAGCGTGGCTGGCCAGTAAAGGTCTAAAAGATGAAAAAATAATGACATGGCTCCCTTGTTCACCTGATCTGAACCCCATAGAGAACCTGTGGTCCCTCATAAAATGTAAGATCTACAGGGAGGGAAAACAGTACACCTCTTGGAACAGTGTCTGGAGGCTGTGGTGGCTGCTGCACGCAATATCGATAGTAAACAGATCAAGCAACTGACAGAATCTATGGATGATAGGCTGTTGAGTGTCATTAGAAAGAAAGGTGGCTATATTGGTCACTAATTTTTTTGGGTTTTGTTTTTACATGTCAGAAATATTTATTTCTAAGTTTTGTGCAGTTATATTAGTTTACCTGGTGAAAATAAGCAAGTGAGATGGGAATATATTTGGTTTTTATTAAGTTGCCTAATAATTCTGCACAGTAATAGTTACCTGCACAAACAGATATCCTCCTAAGATAGCCAAATCTAAAAAAAACACTCCAACTTCCAAAAATATTAAGCTTTGATATTTATGAGTCTTTTGGGTTGATTGAGAACATAGTTGTTGATCAATAATAAAAAAAAAATATCCTCTAAAATACAACTTGCCTAATAATTCTGCACACGGTGTAGGTTTAGGTACATCAGCTTAGCAGGCACTATGAAATATAAGCTTAGATACAAGCCAACATTTCACATTGTAGCCTAAACCTATTTCTTTTTTGCTCCGCCTCAGTCTGTCATCCGGTCCTGCTGTAAATAACAACATAACGTCATAGCCAAGGGCTACAATCAATGAGTACTCTGTTTTGGCTACCGTTGCTTCACGAATTTGATGTCGATGCCAAGGACAGGATCATGAGTTGCTGAAAATGGAATTTGCTGCTGTCTGTGGCTTGAAAAAGAAGAAAAAAAATTAACCACTTTAGCAAAAATAAAACTTGAGGACCAAGACCATAGGAGCTTACAATCTGTTTGATATAGAGATGCTTCACTGTTGTTTTAATGGGATGAGACTCACATCAGAAAAGAGAAATAAAGCATATGTACATAGTTCATTAGAGAATAATATAGCACTTACAATGGGGAAAATAAGTATTTGATACACTGCCGATTTTGCAAGTTTTCCCACCTACAAAGAATGGAGAGGTCTGTAATTACACTTCAGCTGTAGCAGACAGAATAGCACCCAGAAAATCACATTGTATGATTTTAAATAATTAGTATTTTATTGCATAAAATAAGTATTTGATCACCTACCAACTATATAGAATTCTGGCTCTCACAGATCTGTTATTATTTCTTTAAGAAGCTTCTATTCTGCACTCATTACCTGTAGTAATTGCACCTGTATCAACGTGTTACCTGTATGAAAGACACCTATCCACACACTCAATCAATCACTCACTCTCCAACCTCTCCACAATGGCCAAGACGAAAGAGCTGTCTAAGGATAACAGGGACAAAATTCTAGACCTGCACAAACTGGGATTGACTATAGAACAATAGGCAAGCAGCTTGGTGAGAAGGCAACAACTGTTGGTGCAATTATTAGAAAATGGAACAAACACAAGATGACTGTCATTCTTACTCGGTCTTGGGCTCCATGCAAAATCTTGCCTCGTGGGGTATGGATGAAGGTCAGTAATCATCCCAGAACTATATGTGAAGACCTGGTCAATGACCTGAAGAGAGCTGTGACCACAGTCTCAAAGATTACAGTTAGTAACACACTACACCGTCATGGATTAAAATCCTGCAGGGCACACAAGGTCCACCTGTCCATGCCAGCACATGTCCAGGCCCATTTGAAGTTCACCAATGATCATTGGGATGATCCTGAAGAGTCATGGGTGAAGGTCATGTGGTCAGGTAAGACCAAAATAGAACTTTTTGGTATCAACTCCACTTGCCATATTTGAAGAAGGAAGAAAGATGAGTACAACCTCATGAACACTGTCCCAACCGTAAATCTTGGGGATGGAATTCATACTTTGGGGGTCCTTTTCTGCAAAGGGGACAGGACGACTACACCGTATTGAAGGGAGGATGGATAGGGTCAAATATCGTGAGACTTTGGCCAACAACCTTCTTCCCTCAGTAAGAACATTGAAGATGGGTCAGGACTGGGTCTTCCAGCATGACAATGACCTGAAACTCACAGCCAGGGCAACTAAGGAGTGGGTCCGTAAGAAGCATTTCAAGGTCCTAGAGTGGACTAGCCAGTCTTCAGACCTGAACCCAATAGAAAATCTTTGGAGGTAGCTGAAACTCAATGTTGGCTAATGACAACCCTGAAACCTGAAAGATCTGGAGAAGATCTGTATGGAGGAGTCACCAAAATCTCTGCTGCAGAGTGTGCAAAACTGGTTAAGAATTACAGGAAACGTCTGACCTCTGTAACTGCAAACAAAGGTCGCATGTAAAAGCCCATAAAAAAGGTCAGTTTATACAAGAGAGGCATAGAAATTAGAGTAGGACCCAAATGAGATTTACACCTTGACATGGTCTCTGGACATAAGTAAGTTTGGCCACCTTTATTTGCTAAGTAAAATGTTTTCATGTTTTATTGGCAGTAATGCATATTCATATTCCAATGTTCACCATCTACATACTTGCTTTTTCTCCTTCCTTTTACTTGAGTGCAACTGCTATTTTGGATATTGCAACTAATCACAGACACTCTTACAGAGGGTGGGCGTGGGCAGAGGAAGCAGAGCATATTCATGAGGTTTAATGATCGGACCCGGAAGCAGTGTGACAGCCACAGGGGAACTCTAAGGGGTGCTTTGCACGCTGCGACATCGCTACTGCGATCTCGTCGGGGTCAAATCGAAAGTGACACACATCCGGCACCGGTAATGACGTCGCAACGTGTAAAGCCTAGATGCGCCGATAAACGATCGCAAAAGCGTCATAAATCGGT
This sequence comes from Anomaloglossus baeobatrachus, assembly GCF_048569485.1. Lineage (NCBI taxonomy): Eukaryota > Metazoa > Chordata > Amphibia > Anura > Aromobatidae > Anomaloglossus > Anomaloglossus baeobatrachus. The sequence continues at coordinate 896,723,838 of NC_134353.1, read as the reverse complement.
GATCTGTGTAGTGTCGGTCATTTTCATAATGTCGCACCAATAGGAGATACGATGTTGTTACTCGTTACTGCGGCAGCATTCATTGTTGTGTGTGAAGCCGCAGGAGCGAGGAACATCTCCTTTCCTGCCTCCACCGGCTATGCGGAAGGGAGAAGGTGGGCGGGATGTTTACGTTTCGCTCATCTCCGCCCCTTTGCTTCTATTGGCTGCCTGCTGTGTGACGTCGCTATGATGCCGCACGGCCTGCCCCTTAGGAAGGAGGCAGGTCACCGGCCAGAGCGACGTCGCAGGGCAGGTAAGTGCGTGTGAAGTTGCCATAGCGATAATGTTCGCTATGGCAGCTATCACAAGATATCACATGTGCGACGGGGTCGGGTACTATCGCGCTCGGCATCGCAAGCATCGGCTAGCGATGTCGCAGCGTGCAAAGTACCCCTTAGTTTAATTCTCCTGCTTTAATCCTTGTAATACTCTGACAACATTATTCGCAGAAACCAACTGTGAGTCATAAATGCATCCATACATCTTCCCCATGCTGTTCCTATTCAGTTTCAGCACTTTTCCATCCATTGTAGCAATCCCAGACCTACTTCCAAGGTCCTCCAGAAAATTATTCGCGTTTCCCATTTACTTGCATTAGGTTCATTAATCGGTACGAATACATGAATAATAGAAATTATTCAGCACAAAGAATCCGAACCCAAATATTTGACTATTCACCAATCTTTACTGATATAGTGACACTGGTCAGAATTGAAAAAATTGACCTAGTCATAAAGGTGAAAACAGGCTGGGAGGTGACGGGGTTAAACAAACTCTTCAGCGCTGCCACTTTATTTCCACCCCATGTTCTTCATTTGAACAGTATTATATTTCTCACCCCCTCATTTTGTCATCCCAAGGTTGTGGGCTTAGTCTGCCTCCAGCAGTATATACACAATCCTGTGCCGGAGCACTGTACGCGTCTCATGCTGCGCCTGACAACCCACACACTGACTACAGTAACACAAACAAGGTCTTTTATGTAATTCCTCAACTAGAGCTGAATCCTGTTCTCATAACTATTACAGCAAGACCAGCACTTACCATTATCTGCATAATTTTATCATTTTTGCATATAACCTGTATATAGTTATACATCCATGGCCAAGAGTGTTGTCACTTTTGAAATTGTTCCAGATAATGAAGTATTTCTCCAAGAAAATTATTGCAATTACATGTTTTGTTATACACATGTTTATTTCCTTTGTGTTAATTGGAACAACCAAAAAAACAGAAAAAAAAGCAAATTGGACATAATTTCAGACAAAACACCAAAACTGGGCTCGACAAAATTATTGGCACCCTCAACTTACTATTTGGTTGCATACCCTTTGGAATATATACCTTCTATTAATTGCTTCCTTCAAGCTTCTTACTCTTCTCACCTGGAATTTTGGACTTTTCTTTTGCAAACTGTTCCCGATTTCTCATATTTGAAGGGTGTGTTCTCCCAATAGCAATTTACGATCTCTCCACAGGTGTTCAATGGGATTTAGATCCGGACTCATTGATGACACTTTAGAACTCGCCAGCGCTTTGGTTTGATCTATTTCTCGGTGCTTCTTTAAGTGTGTTTAGGGTCATTGTCCTACTGGAAGGGTAGAAGACCCATGATCCAGGACGCAAAACCAGCTTTCTAACACTGGGCACTACATTGCAACCCAAAATCTTTTGGTGTTCTTCGGATTTTATGATGCTTACTACACAATCAAGGCACCCAGTGCCAGAGGCAGGAAAACAGCCCCCAAACATCTCAAACCTGCACCATATTTGACTGTAGGTACTGTGTTCTTTTCTTTGTAGGTATAATGCCTACATCCCTGCAGTGTCTGCAGTGCCTCCTGGCAGGGACGCTGATATACTCACTGTCATGACCATCGTGCTGCTTCAGCCTGTGCTCTCCCTGCTTCTTATATTCGCATCTCGCACACGCTAAAAGTCTTCCCCAGCCTATTGCTGGGAGCCTTAGTGTATTTAAGGCACCTTCCCCTTTAGGGAGGTGCCTGAGCAATAAGGTCCTCTTGTTAGTCTGTTTCTCCAGCCTGAGTTCCAGTACCCATCCTGTCTGTGTTCCAGTACCCATCCTGTCTGAGATCCTGTGTCCGTCTTGCCTGTTCCCAGCTACTGTTTCTTCCTGCCTGCTCTCTGTCTCTGCGTTCCTGACTCATAAGTAAACTGATGCAGTACCAGGGACTGCCCTTATATAGTACCTGGTGTTTACTGGCAGCCAAATCCACTTAGTTAAACCTCTCCAGGGTAAGCCTGGTCTGTGGCACAGTGGATCCACACCCACATGCTTGACAATTTTTTCAGGCCATGGACCCCACTGACTCCAAGACCCCTCTTCTTGGAGATGACCCTCAAACTTGATCAGCAGGATCAAATCCTGTCCTTCTGGTGGACAGTGAACCTGTGTCTGAATGCTCTGGCCTCACAATCTTCACCTCCTGCAGCGGTAGCTATTCCAGCTGCCACCCTCACACTCAGATCCAGGCCACGTCTGTCTGCACCACCAATTTTTGACGGTGACTCAAGATTATGCAGAGAGTTGATTGGTACTGTTCCACCAGTTCACGTCTGACCGGCCCAAAGTAACCTCTCTAATATCCCATCTGAGAGAAGAGGCTCTTGCCTTTAGCAACTCTCTATGGGAGAGAGGAGACCCTGTCATCTCGAATATTCAGGTTTTCTTGGAGGCCTTCCGCAAGGACTTCAATGAGCCAGGTCAGGTCATGTCACCTATGCAGCTTCCTCCCTTCTCAGACTACGTCAGGCTAGCCAGACAGTAGGCCAATATGTGGTTTAATGCCACACCCTGTCCTAGGATGCAGCAATGAAGCATTAATAGCCACCTTCTGAGAAAAGATTTATCCAGGAACATCAAGGAGGAACTGGCTGGTAGTGACATCCCCACTATCCTTGATGACCAAATTCTTTGGCTACCCAGTTTGATCTCACATTCCAGGTACAGGCCAGAGAGGAGTTAAACGAGAGGAGAACGCTATGCGTGGCCCAACCTTTCCAAAGGCCGCTGACTTTCCAGTCTTCTGTGTCCTCTACCAACTCTGAACCCATTCAGGTCAACCGTGTCAAGCTGATCAATCAATGTTGGGTAATGAGCTATGTTGTGCCATGGAACTGTGCTTTTACTGCAGAAGCACAGAACATCTCATCTGCTTATGTCCCTTGAAATCAAGAAACTCTAAGCCTAGGGTCCATTGGCAAGGCTGCCCTAGGTGAGAAAAACTAATCTCTTCTGTTGATACAATCGGTGTCCAAGTTGCGGGGACATACCCAGTTTGTTGAGACAGCCTACATGGATTCAGGAACATCAAGAGATTTCCTGCAGGAAGCCATGGTGGACTGGTATTGTACCGCCCCGGCTCTCGGTCGGCTGCCGAGCCGCTCGGATCCGTGCTCGTCGGTGGGTGGCTCGAGCTCCTCCCGGACCCGGGGGTTACGTCGCACTGAAGGGATGCTGGCTCTTCGTGAGGGGTGGTGTTCGGTGGGGAGGTTCACGGCCGGGGGCCGTGGTTGTTTGGGGGTTAAGTCCGTGACGCCACGCACGGGTTGTGGTGAGTGAGTGGGCAACACCGCTGCCGTTGACTAGGCTCCCGGGGACGGTGTTGTGTAGCTTGGTGATGATCCCCTCTGCAGGCAGGGGTTGGTGGCCCCGGGGGCCCGATTGGGTGAGATGTGCGGGTGGGATGGTGCGGTGCGATGCGCTGCCCAAGGGCACTGTTGTACTCACTATTATAAATACACTGGAGTCTCTGGTAAACCAAAAGGAAGGTGGTCGGTGCCCGCAGCCGGCTGTGCTTTGCCCCTTACTCAGGTTGGTGGTCTCTGCCTTTCTCCTGCACCTCTGTAGTAGAATGCTGACTTCCTTCGCTTCAGCGACGGGAGTCCGCTCCCCGGCTAGTGGATGTCGGGGAGCCCGTTTGCCCGCAGACGCTGGCCCGTGGGATCTCTATGCCTGGGCGGTGCTTTCTATCCCCCTCGTTGGCCTGTTGCCTTCAGTCGGGACTTGGGTGGGAAAGAACCTAAGGTCTAGACCCCAATCAGTGAATTCGACTCGGTCCAGTGGCTTCTGGGCCTCGTACTGGGTCTGAGTACCACTCCTGGTGCTCCAGTTTCCGTTCGGTACCGGCGGGCCACTACCCTGTCCCGGTCCCTGACGGTTCCACCGGCTGTCTTCCCGGCTCCTGCAGGCGGCCACCACCGTCTGCCTCCTGGCCACAGGGTATCCGGGCTCCTACCCAGATCCCTGACAGACGTTACTCCTCTCTACTCCACTTCCCTAACAGATCTCTGTGCTTTTTCCCGCCTCAGGCTATCCGAACTCCAACTGCCTGGCTCCGCCCCGGGTGTGAACGTCAAGACCTGAGAGGGGTGACTCAGGGTTTTTAAGTTGGCTGATGATACCTTTTTAGGGGCTGGTGTTTGTGCAGGGGGCCTATCTGTGACTACCTGGCTAGTCCAGGGCGTCACACTTTCCCTTGGTTTAATGCAGACCGTCCGCGGGCTGCCCGACCACCACCGGTTTATTTTTAGTTTCTGCAAAAGATAAAACGGGGAAAACACAAGTACAAGTATACTAAACTTTTTACAATTCAAGCATGTTTTTGGAGAATCATCCCTTATGGGAGGCACATTCTTAAACGTTACATATAAAAACAGTTTTATTAACGGGAACAGGACCGGGTCCTTCCAGTTGTCCACACAAGCAAACCTAGCCTTGATGCTGCCTCTAAAACTAGGTCAGCACTCCTTTTCCCCAGTCCAGGAACGGGCCAAGGTCCGGGTATTGCCCATATGGGCTGGGTAAAAAGTTCCTTACCCAGCAGTCTCTCAGAGGCCCCATGTCCAGGGGACCCCTGGACCCAGAGGTTTGTCACCGGTTGCATTGGTGACGGGACCCCGGCCTCCTCTGCCGCAGGTCCTTCCTCCAACCAGCCTCTACGGAGACTGTAGGACGGGATACTGCGGTCCGGGAATTATTTACAAACCCAAAAGTTATTGGGTGGCCTGCAAGTTCTCGGCCATGTTCATTTTAAACGGGCATCAACGGGGTTCAAAAGGGTCCCAACGGGGACAACAACAACTGACGGGATAGCCGGGAACCGCTACCACTTTTACTCAACAGTCCATTCTCCACCGTGGACCTCCAGTACCACCTTCACGCCCTGGACCCCGATGGTAGCTCGCTGCAGGTGATCTTTCTCCATATACATGCGGGCATGCACAACCGCTTTACACCCCTCTCGGGCAACGATCTCCCTGCGCAGCTGCTGTTGCTGCTGCTCCCAATAGAGAGCACCGGCTGCCTGCTCCGGGTCAGCCTGTGTGGGGGACGGGCCCAGCCGGAGTCCCTATGTGCTGGCTACGACCAGCACCTTCGGCAATGAGGGACCCTGCTGTGATGTGGCCTGCTCTGCCGCTTGGCTACATCTCAGCCGAGGCCGGGTATCTGGGAGCGGTCAACGTGACTTGAAGTGCTGGCTTCTGGTCGAGGACCGCCTCCATCTTGGCCGGGCGGACTGCCGGGGCCGTTGTCATCTGGAGCGTGGCTTCCTCTGGGATCACTGGTGCGTCCGAGTCGTGACGAGGTTCTTTCTGGACGCGAGTGCGACGTGGGGCCGGTATGGGTGTCGGAGCGATGACTGGCTGACTGCTGGCGTCTTCTGCAGGCGGGTCTTTACAGGCTGGTAAAATGGACTCCACTGCCAATGTTGATGGCAGAGGACCGAGCGGGGGAGCAGCGGCAACCGGTACGGGCGGTGAGGGAGACAACATAGAGGGCAGGGGCAAACTGGGTCCCTCAGCCGCAGCTGGTCCCTCGGGGACATAGGGGCGTGGGTTGCTTACCCGCTCCTCCAAGGTTGCCTCCACTTTGCATGCTCGCACAGCCGCAGCCAGCTCCTCCACCTCGGCCATCCACCGCTCCATTCGGGAATCAGCCTGGGCCTGGATCCTCCGACACATCCTTCCGCGTTGGTGTCCAGGAATGGGTTTCGGGTTCCTGGCGTCCCTGCACTTCACAGCGTCAGTTACATGCCGCAGATCTTCACCCGTTCCCCCTTGGTCTTTTCGGGGCACTCCGACTTCTTTCTGCACTGCTCTGTTCCCAGGGGGCGGGGCTACACTCTCCCGTTCTTTTCGCGGGGAAGACGGCTTTGGCGGGAAACTTCACACCCAAAGATGGTGGATTCTGCAATTTTTCAGCGGGCCGCCACTGACGTCGGACTCAAGGCGCACTTCCACCGGTAAGTGGATGGGTTCAATCCTGTTCGTTCCGGCTTCCGAACCGCTCGGATCCGTGCTCGTCATTGGGTGGCTCGAGCTTCTCCCGGACCGGGGGTCACGTCGCTCTGATGGGATGCTGGCGCTACGTGAGGGGTGGTGTTCGGTGGGGAGGTTCACGGCCGGCGGTTGTTTGGGGGTTAAGTTCGTGACGCCACCCACGGGTTGTGGTGAGTGAGTGGGCACCACCGCTGACGTTGACTAGGGTCCCGGGAACGGTGTTGTGCAGCTTGGTGTTGATCCCCTCCGTGGTCAGGGGTTGGTGGCCCCGGGACCCGATGGGGCGAGAGGTGCGGTACATATATAACTATATACGGAAAATACCCAGGTTATACCAGCTGTACATATATAATTCTATACAGAAGATGCCCAGGTTATATGTGCAGCTGGTATAACCTGAGTATTTTCCGTATATACTGTAGTTATGTATGTACTGCTCTTATAACCTGGGCATCTTCTGTATTTAGTTATATATGTACTGCTGGTATAACCTGGGTATTTTCCATATATTGTTATATATGTATGTCGCGGGCGGGGAGGAGGGTGTCAGCACTGCGCTCACCCCTCTGCTCGGGTCCGGCTGCTGCTGCTCAGTGGTGGCTCGAGCGGTGGGCCAGATCCCGGGGGTCTCGAGCGGCGCTCCTCGCCCGTGAGTGAAAGGGGATTGGGTTTTGGGATATAGTCTATTGTCCGTGACGCCACCCACGGTTGTGGTGATTTGTTGACACCACCGCTGCTCTGTATGGGGATCCCGGGAGTGATGGTGTGAAGCAGCAAGTTGTTGTGTTGCCCCTCCGTGGGTAGGGGTTGGTGATCCCGGGGCCCAGTGATGATGTGGGAGATGCAGGGCCTGGTGGGCGCAGGGACGCGGGGGCAGCCCTGTGCCTTGCGGCACTGTGGTACTCACTGAGCCTGAGACGGTGACACAGTTCTCGGTAAACCACATGGCTGGAAAAACTGTTCCCACGGACGGCTGCACTTGCTTTCCCCAGAAGGTGACGGTGACGGTCCCTCTGTCCTGCACCTATGTTGATGAGGGTTGCGATGGGTTCCCACCGGTAACCCGCTCCCCGGCTTGGATATGGGCCGGAGGAGCCCTACTTTGCCCGCAGGCGCTGGTCCTGAGAAATTGGTGCCCTGGCGGTGGCGGTGTCTCTCTACCACGGTTGGACTGTTGCCTTCAATCGGGACTTGGTTGTTTGGAGACAGACGTCCCCTTCACTGACAGATTTGGCAAATTATGGCGACTCCTAGCCTTGCCGGGGTCCGAGAGGCCCCTGTCCTGGTGCTGACTGTCCTTCGTATACTGCTCCAGACCGCCGGGTCACCACCCGTCCGCGGTCCTTCCAGCAACCTCCGAGCAGTCACCCCTCCAGACAGTCACCGCCGTCTGCTGACCTTGCTGTCACGGTCCAGGCACACAGCCGGACCAACTTCAGGCTTTCCAAACTGTCACTGCTCTAACTTTCCTCCTTTACCACCTCACTTCCTTCCTTTCACTTTCACCTCCTAAACTGAACTACTTGTTTACTCCTTTCCATCCCTAGCTGGACTGCCTGGTTCTTCCCGCCTCCAGAGCTGTGAACTCCTCGGTGGGCGGAGCCAACCGCCTGGCCCACCCCCTGGTGTGGACACCAGCTCCTGGAGGAAGGCAACAAGGATATTGGGTTAGCTGTGTGTGCCTAACTGGGTTGTAGGGTGTGGTGGTGTGATGACCTGTGACCCCTGGCTTGCCCAGGGCGTCACATTTACAGCTGGTATAACCTGGGCATCTTTTATATATAGTTATACTGTATATGTAGAGCTGGTATAACCTGGGTATTTTCCGTATATAGTTGTATATGTACAGTTGGTATAACCAGGGCATTTCCTGTATAGAATTATACATGTACAGCTGATATATAATTCTATACAGAAGATTCCTAGGTTATATCAGCTGTACATGTATAATTCTATACAGGAAATGCCCTGGTTATACCAGCTGTACATATATAATTATATACGGAAAATACCCAGGTTATACCAGCTATACATACATAACTATATACGGAAAATACCCAGGTTATACGAGCTGTACATATATAATTCTATACAGAAGATGCCCAGGTTATATGTACAGCTGGTATAACCTGGGTATTTTTGTAGTTATGTATGTACTGCTCTTATAACCTGGGCATCTTCTGTATATAATTATATATGTACAGGTGGTATAGCCTTGGTATTTTCCATATATAGTTATGTATGTACTGCTTGTATAACCTGGGCATCTTCTGTATTTAGTTATATATCTCCAGCTGCTAATAATTCTCCATATTCTTATATTTAGCAATATGGATCATGCTGGTATAACATAAGCATCTTCTGGTATATAATTATATATGTTCAGTTGGTATAAATTGAGCAACTCCTTTGAATACGGAGAATGGTAGTGCCTAACAATTTTTTGTAGCAGGTGGCATTATAAACATTGACACCTGCTGCTACATATCCCGACCCCCGTAATATATAAAATCTTATTCCAAGGAAAAGCGGCACGACGGCACTTCCTGCTGACACTTGTGCTGTTGTTATTTGTTCCATTGTCTCACTTACAATACAGCTGCTGTCTGGAACACTGAGTTCCGAACGTTTTAATGAGAGGGAGCGATTCAGAGACAAGCGATGAAGGGAGGGAGGGCGAGATCCGGCGTGGTACAGAACAGAGCGTTATGTATCAGGGGATGAGACTGTTAAAGGATATGAAACATTCCAGGCAAAAAGGAGATTGTCTAAGAAAGAAGAGAGAGGTGTGGAGGGGGCAGGTGGCTTGTGGGCGAGGGATTGATCCAGCATAGAGGGTAGTACGAAATCAGATCCCGAGCCTCCTCCATGTGGTACTGAAGGACGACTCTTATTAAGGCCTCTGTCACACGTACGTGTTAAGGCCTGTGCCACACTCACATTAAAATAACGCACGTGCCGCGAGTCACGTATTTTCCTTGCGTGTTGTAAGTACGTGCGGTCCACGTGTGTTCTCCGTGTGCTATCCGCGATAACACACGGAGAATCGGTAATTTGCATACTCACGTGGTCCTCGCTGCTGTCCAGGGTTCTGATCTTCGGCTCCAGCCCCGTCCACTCCCTGCTGATGCTGCTTTCGGCCGAGCGGAGGGGCGGAGATTAGAGCCCGTGACAGAACGCCCACCTCCATAACACGCTCATAATGAGCGGCGGCGGCAGCAACTGTTTCCAGCGGAAGATTCTGCAGGGCTGGTGGAGGTGAGTATGTGTTTTTTTTTATTTTAAAGTAATGACACGTGTTTCTCCGGCGCGTGTCACGCGGGACCGCATCCACACTACATCCGTGTGGTACGGGTGCGGGCCGTGTGACACCCGTGCTGCCGGAGAATACGTGGACATGTCAACGTGCGAAACACACAGACACACGTAAGTACGGAACAGACACACGTTCCATTCCAAAATACTTACGTGTGTCCAAACAGTTATGAAATCATTTGTCCACTGGTGTACGTGCCTCCAGTACGTGGAAAAAACGCCAAACACATACCGGAGGCACGTGAGTGTGGCACAGGCCTAAACCAGTGATAATGGTCTTTTGATATATGCCATGGATGTATGTAAGGCCTTGTTCTCTACACTGAGCACTTGCATCGGGGATCCTGTATAAACACCCAAAAAACAGGACTTAGACGTATTTCTCTACAGAATCATTCGATATGGTAACCAAGATGGTAGAAGGTCTGCAAACCATGTCAGGTGAAGAACGGCTAAAGGAACTAGGGATGTTTAGTTTGAAAAAGAGAAGGCTGAGCGGAGACTTAATAGCATTTACAAATATGACAGTGCAGAGGGAACTACCCTATTCTCATTAGTACAAGGAAGTACAAGAAGCAATGGGATGAAAGTAAAAGGAAGGAGATTCAGGTTAGACATTAGGAGAAACTTTCTGACAATGCGGGCAGTCAGGGAGTGGAACAGGCAACCACGGGAGGTGGGGAGCTCTCCATCAATGGAAATCTTCATGCGGAAACTGGATAAACATATAGCTGGGATATTTCAGAAAGCCTGCACTCACAGGGGGCTGGACCCGATGGCCCTTGAGGTCCCTTCCAATTCTACCATTCTATGATTCATTCATTCTATGATATATTGAAGCAGACAAAATTACTTGGGGCTCCATTTTGATCTCTAAAGTGAGTGTTTTCTGTCTTTGTAAAGGGAATCTGTCAGCAGTTTTTTACTATGTAAGCTTAAGACAGCATGCTGCAAGGGTTAAAATATAGAATTCAGGGATGCCTGTCTTGTCAAGGTTCCATCTGTTGTTTATTTGCTATGTTTGTTTAAGCAGCAAGACTTCTTATTGCTTGGGCTACAAGGTCAGTCCGGCACACCTCCGCCTCTGATTGACACCTCACAGTCAATGCACAATCTCTATAGACAGCCTGGTGTGGGCGGGGGAAGCTCTCTCAGCTCTGCTTCATGGCTAAATCTAAAAATTTGGATTGTGTCAGAATGGCTTCACCAAGTAATCTAAGTGATACATTGTTGGATTCAGGATCTCTTTGTCTACACCATGCAGATGAGATATCAAAAACCTGCTGACAGATTCCCATCAAGCAAGTACAAAATCATTGTTGACTACAACTAGAGCAACTAGAGGGGTCCTCATTGTTCTCATATAGGAAAAACACCAGAATAACATGATGCTGACAGAAACACAGCTGTTCACACTAATGTGGTCCTGTCCAACCAAGGGTCGTTTGTGAAGGATTTTTGCCATTAGGTGAAGCAGTAATCTAAATGCTATATTAAATCAGTGTACCTTTGCGCCTTTCGCTGAGAGTCACTGAAAAATGGTTCTCCTGGCTGGGTATGTGCTGCAGATACCTTAGCGATGAGCCACTACAGACCGCATGCTGCAGCTTGACATGACAGGCCAGGACCCGGCAAAGTAGAACCGAATGAGGGAGACCGGAACGCAAAAATAATCTTTTCTGAACGAACTGGTGAAACGTTTGTCCATCAGATAGCAGCAATGATACTTTAACCCCCTCACCATCCTGCGATTTTCCATATTTCGTTTTTTCCTTCCCTTCTTCGAGGAGCCATAACTTTTTTATATTTTGTCAATGTAACTGTACGACAGCTCGATTTTTGCGGAACGAGTTGTACTTTCGAATGAAACCCTTAATATTACCATATAGTGTACTAGAAAACGGGGAAACAATGCCATGTGCGGTGAAATTGAAAAACAAGGGCAGTTCCACAATTTATTATTTGTTTTACCATGCTGATTATTTGGTAAAATTTACCTGGCAGTTGGTTATTACAAGTGCGTAGATACCAAACATGTACAGTTTTGCTTTTATTTAATTGGTGAAAAAAAATCCGAAAATTGTTAAAAAATCTCTTTTGGCGCCATTTTCCAAGACCCGTAACGTTATCATTTTTCTGGATCTTGAGCTGTGTGATGGCTGATTTTTTGCGCCTAAGCTGACATTTTCACTGATACCATTTTTGGGTAAATATGATGTTTTGATCGCTTCTTTGTTGCGACAACAAAAAAACACAGCCATACTAAATATGTGTATTTTTTTATTGTTTTATTTTCAATGGGGGCAAAAGGACCCTTCCTTTTGCCCCCATTGAAAATAAAACAATAAAAAAAATTTGTGTTTTTTTTTCACTTTTGAAAATGTTTTTTTTCTCACTTTCTATTGTATTTACTCATCCCCTAGGAGACTTGAAGCAGGGATCAAATCGCTTGTGCTATACAGAGCAGAGCATCAGCACCACTCTGTCCAGCAAAAATGATGATCTCCTATAAATGTCGCTCGCAGCCGACGTTCACGAGAAATTCGGCATGATAGACATAGGGGTCATCAGCTAACTCCTGGCTGTCATGACAAGCCATTGGCGCCACATGATAACTTGTTGGGACCACCGATGGCAGTAGGCAATCATACACTCCCCGCTGGCCCATGTTAAATCCCACTGTCAGAGACTGACAGCAGCATTTAACTGGTTAACAGCAGCTGGCAGCTGTTAGAGGCACATGTTGTCTGATCAGATCAGCTGTCATATGCATGGAAGCATTCGGGCTCTGCGTGTGAGCCCGCAACAAAAGCAGGGACACGACCTAAGACGTTCCAGTATGTCATATATCACAAAGAGGTTAAGAATACACCTTCGGCACAAAGCAGAGGCAGGAATTTCATGGTTACATGGGGTACTACACTTCTTTCCTTTCACCACATGTTGTAGTTAGGAGACAGATCCCAATGTGAGCCGCCATCTTCCCTTAAGTAGGCCACTACGACCCTTTGCAACTTTTTTCAACTTCCAATTGATGTTGTGATGCTAAAAGCGCAGGAACACAGGGAGGATGTAGTTGTAACAGGGGGAGGGGGTGCCTTGGGGTTTTCTGTGATGGCCGCTTTGTGCATCAGGCTGACCCCCGGCCCGGCCGTCACTGTAAGAACAGGGGTGTTGTTTGTGAGGCAGAGTGTGGATGGCAGAGGCATTTCGCCAGACTCAGGTAAACACCGCAGACAGGCATCTGGTGAACCAAAAGGCATTTTATTGCACATAACTTCTATACCGTTTCGGTACACAAATCTTTCAGTTTCCAAATCACAATTCTTGCCGGGGGACTACTATTTCTCTTCAGCGGGCGTTACCCGGCTACTCTTGTTTCTTCAACTATGCTCATACTCCGGCTACTACAGGCTTTGCCCATAAACTTCTGCTTCTCTGTCTATGCTTCTTCGGGTCTTACCCGTACACTGCTGGTTCTTGATCAAGGCACTTTTCTCTTTCTCTCTTTGGCTATCTGCCACGGTCGCTCCCACACTCTGCCCCGTTGCTTCTTCTCTCAGCACGAACAGACTCTCTCTACTACTACTCTCACTCTGCTCCAGAGCCCTCTAACCCTCCCCCTAGGCTGTCCTACTCCTCCTTCTCCTGTCACTGTTCCCAGAGGGACCACCCTCCACCCTGTCACCTAATGGGGACCCTGGTTATCACTATAACCACACATAACATCACATCGCTGGCCACCACACTGTGGGGCATCTTCAGGGGGGAACGTCCTTTTCACCACCAGGGGTCCGTCCACCCCTTACATTCCTCCCCTCTTTGACCTCAGCCTCCCGGCAAGGTTCGTACCTGCAAGACAATATCGAACAAACCCACACACCTGGTTGCAAAGCAATCTTTCTCTTTATCAAATCAAACTTTAAAACCATCACATAAAAGCACAACAAATGGGCACACAAGTCCGGTGCCCAGAGTCCCTCCAAGGGAGCTCCCGGTCTTAGTTGACCTTCTGCCCGGAGGCTATCCCAGCGCTCCCAGTCTTCCGTAGGCAGACAAATAACAAACAATAAGATTTTCTTAACAGACACGGAGGGAGTCCCTGCACAGTCCGGCATCGGGCTCCTCCCGGGCTCAGTACCTTGAACGTTGCTGCAACTGAGAACAGTCACCGGCTTGGAACAGTACCGGTTCTTGAAAACATCTATGTCCGTCACTTCTGTTTACTGGTATCTCACGCAGGGTGGTAAGCTCGTAGCCATTCAGCCCGCTGGGCCCTCACGTACTCGGAGAGGGATTGGCCGGGTAAGCGGCGCAGCCTTTGAAACGGTTCATAATTTGGCTGTAGCTCTGGTTCTCCGGACCTCTGGTTTTGGCCCCTCAGCCCCCGGCGGGGGTGATGGGGTAGCTGGACGGGACGGCTGTGGGCTGCCAACAACAACCACCGGATGCGACACCATGCTCTGGCGAATCGCCAAGATCGCCGGTGCTTCCTTCGCCTGATCCCCTTCTGCCGGCTCAGCTACCGGTTCAGCAACTGCTTCTGGCGATGCCACCGGAGTGCTTCTTGGCCGACAAACATCAGCAATCACCGGTCTCTGCTGCGTGCGTCCCCGGTACTGGCAATCCTCCCACTCTATCTCCTGCTGCCACTGCGCGGCCTCCTGGACAGTAGGCATACGGGTCACTCCCACTGCGAACAGGCATCGGCAACCCACTTCTCTTCGGAACTTTACTTTCTCACCCGGATACAGGGTATGGAGAGGTTGTGGTAACTCCTCAGTGTCCAAATTGACCCGATTATAAAAGAAGTGCTCTCCGGTCTCATCATCTTCTATAAACCCGTATCCCTCGGCCTGATTAAACTTGACCACGGTGCCAATGCTACACTGCCGGTCAAATTCTTCACTGCGGGACCCGGCCATCATTTCCCTTGCCACGGTCTCGGCCAGAAGCCGTTCTTGCACTTCTTCTTCTTCACCGGCCAGCTCAGTGTTTTGCGTTTGGCGCCAATCTTCCGCGCCTCCTCTGAGTCCCTGAGGACGGCAGCCATCTTGCCGCCATCGTGTGACCTGTCCAACACATTAGGCACCACTTGTTCTTCCTCACAGTCTTGGGTCGGGGTTCTTTGCAGACAGGCTTCACCCTGCTCGCAGCGCCACTTTGTAACGGGGGCAGTGGGTGGCTTGGGGTTTTCTGTGATGGCCGCTTTGTGCATCAGGCTGACCCCCGGCCCGGCCGTCACTGTAAGAACAGGGGTGTTGTTTGTGGGGCAGAGTGTGGATGGCAGAGGCATTTCGCCAGACTCAGGTAAACACCGCAGACAGGCATCTGGTGAACCAAAAGGCATTTTATTGCACATAACTTCTATACCGTTTCGGTACACAAATCTTTCAGTTTCCAAATCACAATTCTTGCCGGGGAACTACTCCTATTTCTCTTCAGCGGGCGTTACCCGGCTACTCTTGTTTCTTCAACTATGCTCATACTCCGGCTACTACAGGCTTTGCCCATAAACTTCTGCTTCTCTGTCTATGCTTCTTCGGGTCTTACCCGTACACTGCTGGTTCTTGATCAAGGCACTTTTCTCTTTCTCTCTTTGGCTATCTGCCACGGTCGCTCCCACACTCTGCCCCGTTGCTTCTTCTCTCAGCACCAACAGACTCTCTCTTTCTACTACTCTCACTCTGCTCCAGAGCCCTCTAACCCTCCCCCTAGGCTGTCCTACTCCTCCTTCTCCTGTCACTGTTTCCAGAGGGACCACCCTCCACCCTGTCACCTAATGGGGACCCCGGTTATCACTATAACCACACATAACATCACATCGCTGGCCACCACACTGTGGGGCATCTTCAGGGGGGAACGTCCTTTTCACCACCAGGGGTCCGTCCACACCTTACATAGTAATCATAAGTGCAGTTTAGTGCAAGGTCACTAGCGGTCACTAGCACCAGTCCAGGGATGTAACAGAGTGGTCGATAAGCCAAAGGTCAGTGCTGAGATGTCACGTCTGCAGAGAGGAGCAAGCGAAGCCGAAGTTAGGTGAGAGCCGAGGGTCGGAAGCCAGGAGGTCACATCAAGAGCCGAAGGGAAGCGAAGTCGTAGTCAGAGTACAAACCGGGGTCAGAAACTGAGAGGACAAGTAAGTATAGAGGAGGGAGCAGAGTGAGGATAACAAGCGGACAGAGGGTAGGGAGACAGGGAAGTAAAACAAGACAGGACGGACAGAGATCAGGAGGAGTACTGGGTAGCGGGACAAGATCACAACAAACTCACGGGGACCAGGAAGCACACACTGCAAAGCAGGAACTATAACTGGCGGTGTGGCGCCCTGGACAAGCCAGGGGCCATAGGTAGCTACACCACCACACCCTACACCCCGGTTAGGCACATCTAAGCCAGACACAAAACCCTTGTTGCCTTCCTCCAGGGGCTGATGTCCACACCAGGGGGCGGAGCCAGGCGGTTGGTCTCCGCCCACCGAGGAGTTCACAGTCCTGGAGGCAGGAAAAGGAAGTGGAGTTAAGCTAGGGAAGTGAAGGAGAGAGGAGTTGACAGTGGACAGTGAAAGTGGAAGGAGGGAAGTGAGGAGTAGTGAAGTGGCAAGAGAGCAGACTGAAGTGAGTCCAGGTGTGTGGCCCGGACGGAGCAGCAAGGTTGGCAGACGGTGGTGACCGTCTGCAGGGGTGGCCTATCGGAGTTTGCCGTAAGGACCGTGGACGGGCGGTGGCCCAGCGGTACCGGACCGGTACACAAGGAGAAGCCAGCACCATTGGCAGGGGCTTTTCGGACCCCGGCAAGGCTAGGAGTCGCCGTGAATTTGCCGAATCCGTTAGTGAAGGGGACCTCCTGGGTTTCCAAACAGTCAAGTCCCGACAGAAGGCAACCGTCCAACCGTGAAGGGGAGACACCGCCACCGCCAAGGGGGGGCAACCGTTTCCCAGGGCCAGCGCCTGCGGGCAAAAGGGGCTCCTCCGGCCTACATCCAAGTCGGGGAGCGGGTTACCGGTGGGAACCCATCGGAATCAACATAGAGCATAGGTGCAGGGAGAGACAGTCATCACTAGCCTACGGGGAAGAAACAACCGCAGCCGTCTGGGGGACCCGTCCATCCAGTCGTGTGTTTTACCAAGAACTGTGTCATCGTCTCAGGCTGAGTGAGTACCCCTGTGCCGTACGGAACAGCGCGGCCCCTGCGACCCTGCACCTCACCAGGCCCCGCAACCCGCCTGCCATCATCCCTACCTACCCCATCACTGGGCCCCGGGACAACCAACCCCCTACCCACGGAGGGGAGAAATAACAACTCAGCTGCTCCCTGTCACCGCTCCCGGGATCCCTGTTCAGAGCAGCGGTGGTGTCACTAAAATCACCACAACCGTGGGTGGCGTCACGGACAATATCCATAATCAAAACCCCCACAACCAATCATCCCCCTTTTCACTCACGGGCGAGGAGCGCCGCTCGAGTCCCCGGGATCCGGTCCACCGCTCGAGCCACCACCGAGCAGCAGCAGCGACCGCAGCAGCAGCGGCAGCCGGACCTGAGCAGTGGGAGAGCGCAGCGTCCCCCCCTCCGCCCGCGACAACTTGGCGTCACAAACAGGATCTTACCGCTCTGCCATCTGGTAGAGGTGCGCCTTGTTACCGTTGGAGGTGTCCGGCCGAAAAATTTCAGAAGCAGCCATCTTTGACGCGAAAAGTTCCCGCTCGAGCGTCTCCTCGAGTAGTGGAGGCGCGAAGGCCAAAACCCCGCCCCTGTAGAGGAGGAGCCGGAAAGAGGCTAAGGGGGACGAAATGGCGGCTGGCCGCATGTGAGCGCGGCTATGGAAGCAGGGACGCCAGGACCCTGCGGCCATTTACTGGTTCCTGGAAGAGGCCGCTGCTAAGGATGCTGAGTCCGACCGACAATACCGTGGTCCCCGCGCCTGGCACCGCAGCATGGGTGGTAGTCCGGACCGTCCAGCTAAGCAGCCATCTGCAGGTCCGCATGCAGCTCCTCCTGGAGGAGTGGGAGGCCGACATGGCGGAAGTGGTGGCGGCCATACGGAGACGCGAGGTGGAGGGAGTCTTGGAAGGGAGGGTAAGTGACCCACGCCCCTGTACTCCTAGGGGGTTGGTCATCGCGGCTGAGGGACCCGGTCCATACCCGCTCGCCCTGCTACCTCCCCCGCTACCCGTGTTGGCTGCTGCTGCCCCGCCACTAGGCCCGCTACCACCACCACCGGTAGCGGTACCCTGCCAATCCGCCCCGGCGGACCGACCTGCAGCAGAAGCTCGTGACCGCCCTGATCCGCTTCCATGGAAGAAGCCGAAGGCTGAGGCCGTCAGCAAAGATGCACCGGAGGCACGGCAGGGATGCAGCTGCCAGGAGGCAGAGCAGGCCATGTCACAGCGGGGTCCCTCATTACTGAAGGTGCCGGTCGTAGCCGACACGGAGGGACTCTGGCTGGGTCCGTCCCCCGCACACGCTGAACTGGAGCAAATAGAAAGTGCTCCCGACTGGGAGCGGCGGCAACGGCAGCTGCGCAGAGAGGTCGATGCCCAAGAGGGGTGTAGAGCGGATGTGCATGCCCGCATGTATATGGAGGAAGATCGCCTGCAGCGAGCTACCATCGGGGTCCAGAGCGGTGCACCATGTGAAGGTGGCACTAGAGACCCACGAGTGAGAATGGACTGTTGAGCCGCAAAAGGCAGCGGTCCACCGCTGCAAATTGTCCCCCGTTGGGACCACCAACATTGGGTGTTAAAAAAAAAATGCAGTTTGAAAAGTTTAAAAGTTTTTGTGAAAATGATAAGTGAATGAAACAGAAGAAAGTTACCTGATTGTCAACTGTGATTTGGAACCGGTCGTAGCCGGCAGCTGGTCCCCGTTGGGACCCCCTTCACCATTTTGCATAAGGAACTCCTTATGAACAAGCCCGAGAACTTGCAGGGTAACCACAAACTAGTGGCATGTAAATAAAAATGTTTGTTACAGCTTCTACCGTTACCGCCTCCGGAGAGGCAGACTGGAGGAAGGGCCCGCAGTGGAGCAGGCTGGGGCCCAGCCACCACTGGAACCGGTGGCGATCCTCTGGAGGGGTTCAGGGGTCCCCATGGATGCGAGTCCCCTGAAGAGGACAGAACCCGCTCGGGCAACTTGTGCAGGACTGGGGTCAAGGGGTGCTGCCTGTTTGCTTAGGGGCAGCATCAGGGCCAGGTTGCTTGGGTGGGAGAGAGCGGAAGCCGTAACTGTTTGCAACCGTTAGTAACGTTTCAGTAAGAGTACCTCCCGATGTGGGAAGATGTTATTATAATTGTATGTCTGTTATCGTTTTTCATATTTTTCAGTTGGTGAAAATAAAACCGGTGATGGACGGGCAGCCCGCGGACGGTCTGCATTTTGCTAAGGGGGAATGTGGCGCCCTGGACAAGCCAGGGGCCACAGGTAACTACACCACCACACCCTACACCCCGGTTAGGCACATCTAAGCCAGACACAAAACCCTTGTTGCCTTCCTCCAGGGGCTGATGTCCACACCAGGGGGCGGAGCCAGGCGGTTGGTCTCCGCCCACCGAGGAGTTCACAGTCCTGGAGGCAGGAAAAGGAAGTGGAGTTAAGCTAGGGAAGTGAAGGAGAGAGGAGTTGAGTTGGACAGTGAAAGTGGAAGGAGGGAAAGTGAGGAGTAGTGAAGTGGCAAGAGAGCAGACTGAAGTGAGTCCGGGTGTGTGGCCCGGACGGAGCAGCAAGGTTGGCAGACGGTGGTGACCGTCTGCAGGGGTGGCCTATCGGAGTTTGCCGTAAGGACTGTGGACGGGCGGTGGCCCGGCGGTACGGTACACAAGGAGAAGCCAGCACCATTGGCAGGGGCTTTTCGGACCCCGGCAAGGCTAGGAGTCGTCGTGAATTTGCCGAATCCGTTAGTGAAGGGGACCTCCTGGGTTTCCAAACAGTCAAGTCCCGACAGAAGGCAACCGTCCAACCGTGAAGGGGAGACACCGCCACCGCCAAGGGGGGCAACCGTTTCCCAGGGCCAGCGCCTGCGGGCAAAAGGGGCTCCTCCGGCCTACATCCAAGTCGGGGAGCGGGTTACCGGTGGGAACCCATCGGAATCAACATAGAACATAGGTGCAGGGAGAGACAGTCATCACTAACCTACGGGGAAGAAACAACCGCAGCCATCTGGGGGACCCGTCCATCCAGCCGTGTGTTTTACCGAGAACTGTGTCATCGTCTCAGGCTCAGTGAGTACCCCCGTGCCGTACGGCACAGCGCTGCCCATGCACCTCACCAGGCCCCGCAACCCGCCTGCCATCATCCCTACCTACCCCATCACTGGGCCCCGGGACAACCAACCCCCTACCCACGGAGGGGAGAAATAACAACTCAGCTGCTCCCTGTCACCGCTCCCGGGATCCCCGTTCAGAGCAGCGGTGGTGTCACCAAAATCACCACAACCGTGGGTGGCGTCACGGACAATATCCATAATCAAAACCCCCACAACCAATCATCCCCCTTTTCACTCACGGGCGAGGAGCGCCGCTCGAGTCCCCGGGATCCGGTTCACCGCTCAAGCCACCACCGAGCAGCAGCAGCGGCCGCAGCAGCAGCGGCAGCCGGACCCGAGCAGTGGGAGAGCGCAGCGTCCCCCCTCCGCCCGCGACAGCGGCATTCCAAAATCCAAGAGAAACATCTCTGAGATAAACCAGCGTGACCCCCGGAATGAGGCAGAGCAAAATAGGCTTCTTCCAAATGACCTAACACAAGGAGGATACTCACAGCAGGAAAACTAACATATACAGTGGCTCTGCAGGAGCAGGGCCATGAGTGAGTCATGACAGATGTGAGTCACACGTCATTGAACTTTCAATTCCCCATAGGAGAACAGGTGTCCTATCCTGGCCATCTTCTCTATGACCCTCAGGTCTTGCTACACTTCCAATTCTTATCTAGTAGAGCTAACATTTGCTGTACGCCCCCACTTGCCTGAGATAAGGATCCTTCTGCCACTTGAAACTTGCTCACCCTAAAATTGGTTACCCATAAGAAAATGCTGGTCTGCAAACTATGGGACCAATCATGTGTACATGTGTATGTGTGACGCCCTGGGCAAGCCAGGGGTCACAGGTCACAACACCACACGCACCCCACATTCCCTGCAGGTACACACAAGGTCAAAACTAAAATACTTGTTGCCTTCCTCCAGGAGCTGGTGTCCACACCAGGGGGTAGGCCAGGCGGTTGGCTCCACCCACCGAGGAGTTCACAGCTCTGGAGGCGGAAAAACCAGGCAGATTAGCTTGAGAGTTGAAAGTGAAAGGAAGTGAAGTGAAGCTGGTGAAGTGGTAAAGGAGGAAAGTAGAAGTAGTGACAGCAAGAAGCCTGAAGTTAGTCCGGGTGTGTGCCCCGGACTGAGACAGCAAGGTTGGCAGACGGCGGTGATCGTCTGCAGGCGAGACTGATTGGAGGTTGCCGAAAGGACCGTGGACGGGTGGTGACCCGGCGGTACCGGAGCGGTATACGAAGATTAGTCAGCACCAGGGCAGGGGCCTTTCGGATCCCGGCAAGGCTAGGAGTCGCCATAATTTGCCAAATCCGTCAGTGAAGGGGACGACTGTCTCCCAACAACCAAGTCCCGTTTGAAGGCAACAGTCCAACCGTTAAGGGGAGACATCGCCACCGCCAAGGCACCAGTTTCCCAGGGCCAGCGCCTGCGGGCAAGAGTGGAGCTCCTCCAGCTCATATCCAAGCTGGGGAGCGGGTTACCGGTGGGAACCCATCGCTACCAAACAACAACACATAGGTGCAGGGAAGAGACCGTCACCGTCAACTGCAGGGGAAATCGGCACCGTAACCGTCCGAGGGACCCGTCCAACCAGCCGTTTGTTTACCGAGAACTGTGTCGTGTTTACTGGCTGAGTGAGTACCTCCGTGCCGTGCGGCACAGCGCTGCCCCTGTGCCCCTGCACCTCCACAGGCCCCCTAGCCCGCCTGTCCACCATCCTAACTCCATCACTGGGCCCCGGGATCACCAACCCCTACCCACGGAGGGGCAACACAACAACTGGCTGCTCCATACCATCACTCCCGGGATCCCCAGCCAGAGCAGCGGTGGTGTACACTCAATCACCACAACCGTGGGTGGCGTCACGGACAATAAACTATCCCCACACCCAAACCCCCTTTCACTCACGGGCGAGGAGCGCCGCTAGAGTCCCCGGGATCCGGCCCATCGCTCAAGCCACCGAGCAGCAGCGGGCCGCAGCAGCCGCGGCGGCCGGACCCGAGCAGTGGGAGAGCGCGGCGTCCCCTCCTCCGCCTGCGACAACTTGGCGTCACGAACAGGATCTTACCGCTCTGCCGTCTGGTAGAGGTGCGCCTTGTTACCGCCGGAGGTGTCCGGCCAGAAAATTTCAGAAGCCGCCATCTTTGGCACGAAGAGTTCCCGCTCGAGCGTCTTCTCGAGTAGCAGAGGCGCGAAGGCCAAAACCCCGCCCCGATAGAGGAGGGGCCGGAAAGAAGCTAAGGGGGACGCGATGGCGGCTGGCTGCATGTGAACGCAGCTATAAAAGCAGGGACGCCAGGACTCTGCAGTCACCCTGTTCCTGGAAGGAGTTGCCAGCAGAATGTGGATGCTGTCCCGAAGCACCGTAGCCCCCGCGTCGGGAACCGCGGCGTGGGTGGAGATCTGGACTGCGCAGCTCTATCAAAGGCTGCAGGTCAAAATGCAGCTCCTCATGGAGGAGTGGGAGGCCGACATGGCGGACGTGATAGCGACCGTGTGGAGACGCGAGGAGGAAGCTGAGGAAGGGAGGGTGAGTGACCCACGCCCCGATGCCCTTGAAGGGCCGGTCATCGCGGCTGCGGGACCCGGTCCAAACCCTCTCGCCCTGTTACCTCCCTCGCCACCCGTCTCGGAAGCTGTGACCCCACCACTAGGCCCGCTGCCACCGCAACCGGTAGCGATACCCAGCATGCCCGCCCCGGCGGGCCGACCTGTAGCCGGAGCCCGTAGCAAGTCGGAGGTGCTGCCATGGAAGGCCCCGAAGTCTGCACCGGAGGCAGCCCCTGAGAAGTCCCCCGAGCCTGAGCTGATGACCCGTTCCGAGCCGAAGACCCAGCCGCGGAAAGCCCCTGTGCCCATCCCCCACACCTCGGCTGAGGTTGCACCGGGTTGTCGCTGCAAGGCGGCGCCCAAGGCCAAGACGCCGCGGGACCTGCCGCCCAGATCCCTGACAGTGGGCAGTGTCCAGAATGTCCCACGGGGCCCGACCCGTGTGCCGGATCTCGCAGCAGTACCGTATTGGGATAGGGAGCCGGTAACACTGGGCACGGAGATCGGTGAGAGGAAAAAGAAGAAAGCGGAACTGGTGGCCCGTGCAATCCGGGAGGAGAACCTCCGCCAGGCGACGTTCCGTGTCCGGGGCCCGTTGTATGAAGGACAGATGAGGCGGTTTGATGTCCGCCGGGGCTATGGGTTTATCTATGAACCGGGCCTGGAGGCCGAAGTGTTTATAGCCCGGCGGGATGTGAATGCCCACCTGCCCGAGGAGCACCCCGGCCGTAACCTGATGCCAGGTGACATCGTGCAGTATACCCGGCACTGTGGAGAGAGGGGGTGGTTCGCCCTAGATGCGAAACTGAGGGGCAGCCAGGAGAGCCGTGTGAGTTCTGAACCCCTCTCTCAGATGAAGCCGACGACCTGGAGTAAGGCAGCGGAACCCCGTTGTCCCCCCCGTCCCCGTTGGGACCACCACTCTGTTTGTTTGCAAGTTATAGAATGATGATAAGCAAGATGATTACCGAACAGTTACCTGATTAACCGTGATTGGGAAAACCGGCCGTTGCCGGCACCGTTGTCCCCGTGGGGACCGTCTAAAAAGTTGCATAAGGGACTCCTTATGGACAAGCCCGTGAACTTGCAGGGCAACCACAAACGTTAAGTGGGATGTAAATAAAAATCTGTTGTTGCAGCTACCGTTACCGCCTCCAGAGAGGCAGGTTGGAGGGAGGGCCTGCAGTAGAGCCGGCTGGGGCCCAGCCACCACAGGAACCGGTGGCTACCCTCTGGAGGGGAAGGACAGATCCCGCTCGGGTAACTTGTGCTGGACTGGGGTCAAGGGGTGCTGCCTGGGTTTTAGGGGCAGCATCAGGGCCAGGTTACTTGGGTGGGAGAGAGCGGAGCCGCAACCGTTAAAATGTTTGCAACGTTTAAGTACCGAACCTCCCGATGTGGGATGATGTCATAAGTTGTATTATGTTTACCTCTTTTTACATATTTTCCAGAAAAACAAAAGGAAAATAAAACCGGTGTTGGACGGGCAGCCCGAGGACGGTCTGCGTTTTGCTAAGGGGGAATGTGACGCCCTGGGCAAGCCAGCGGTCACAGGTCACAACACCACACGCACCCCACATTCCCTGCAGGTACACACAAGGTCAAAACTAAAATCCTTGTTGCCTTCCTCCAGGAGCTGGTGTCCACACCAGGGGGTGGGCCAGGCGGTTGGCTCCACCCACCGAGGAGTTCACAGCTCTGGAGGCGGGAGAACCAGGCAGATTAGCTTGAGAGTTGAAAGTGAAAGGAAGTGAAGTGAAGCTGGTGAAGTGGTAAAGGAGGAAAGTAGAAGTAGTGACAGCAAGAAGCCTGAAGTTAGTCCGGGTGTGTGCCCCGGACTGAGACAGCAAGGTTGGCAGACGGCGGTGATCGTCTGCAGGCGAGACTGATTGGAGGTTGCCGAAAGGACCGTGGACGGGTGGTGACCCGGCGGTACCGGAGCGGTATACGAAGATTAGTCAGCACCAGGGCAGGGGCCTTTCGGATCCCGGCAAGGCTAGGAGTCGCCATAATTTGCCAAATCCGTCAGTGAAGGGGACGACTGTCTCCCAACAACCAAGTCCCGTTTGAAGGCAACAGTCCAACCGTTAAGGGGAGACATCGCCACCGCCAAGGCACCA
This sequence comes from Anomaloglossus baeobatrachus, assembly GCF_048569485.1. NCBI lineage: Eukaryota > Metazoa > Chordata > Amphibia > Anura > Aromobatidae > Anomaloglossus > Anomaloglossus baeobatrachus. The sequence goes on along the minus strand of NC_134353.1, from coordinate 896,699,241 downwards.
GTTTCCCAGGGCCAGCGCCTGCGGGCAAGAGTGGAGCTACTCCGGCTCATATCCAAGCTGGGGAGCAGGTTACCGGTGGGAACCCATCGCTACCAAACAACAACACATAGGTGCAGGGAAAAGACCGTCACCGTCAACTGCAGGGGAAATCGGCACCGTAACCGTCCGAGGGACCCGTCCAACCAGCCGTTTGTTTACCGAGAACTGTGTCGTTTTTACTGGCTGAGTGAGTACCTCCGTGCCGTGCGGCACAGCGCTGCCCCTGCGCCCCTGCACCTCCACAGGCCCCCTAGCCCGCCTGTCCACCATCCCAACTCCATCACTGGGCCCCGGGATCACCAACCCCTACCCACGGAGGGGCAACACAACAACTGGCTGCTCCATACCATCACTCCCGGGATCCCCAGCCAGAGCAGCGGTGGTGTACACTCAATCACCACAACCGTGGATGGCGTCACGGACAATAAACTATCCCCACACCCAAACCCCCTTTCACTCACGGGCGAGGAGCGCCGCTAGAGTCCCCAGGATCCGGCCCATCGCTCGAGCCACCGAGCAGCAGCGGGCCGCAGCTGCCACGGCGGCCGGACCCGAGCAGTGGGAGAGCGCGGCGTCCCCTCCTCCGCCCGCGACATATGTGTGACGCCCTGAAAAATCCAGGTAGTCACAATTAGGCCTCTGCATTACACCGTTCCCACACTAGGCAACACACAGCCGACCTGAAACCCTAGTCACCCCTCCCTTAGGGAAAGATAGACACACTAGTGGGTGTGACCAGGTGGTTGGTGCACGCCCACCCAGGGGTCTAGACAGCCCAGGGCGGGAAAACAAACAGAGTAGTCTGAGGTTCAAGTTGAGAGGAGGTTTGCTGGGGCTGTGTGCGGCTCCAGCACAGGAGGTCAAATTGAACAGTGCCAGGGTAGGAGCCCTGGTACTTCTGGCTAGGTGGCAGACGGTGGTCTCCATCGGCAGGAGACAGGAAGAAGACTCGGTGGAACCGAGGTGGACCGGGACAGGGTAGTGGCCTGCCGGTACCGACCAGGGAAACCGATCCGGAAAACGTAGCACAAGGGGGGTACTCGGACCCTGAAGCCATAAGCCAGAAACAACTGGACTGGTTAATTAACCGATTGAGGCCAGGACTAGAGGTCCTGTCCCACCCAAAGTCCCTCATAGAAGACAACAGCCCACCGATTAGGGATAAGAGGTCACCGCCAGGGCCCATAGATCCCACGGGCCAGCATCTGCGGGCACGGCTCCTTAAGCCACATCCAGCCGGGAGCGGACTCGTACGTTTCACACTAGGACGTCATTTTCTACTTAAGACAGTGCAGAGGACAGAGATAGAGACCACCAGCTGGCTGGGGGACCCTGAATGCAACCGGCTGTGGCACCGGCCACCATCACCTTGGTTTACCAGAGACTTGTGTGTTTGTTTCCAACAGTGAGTACACCAGCACCCCCGGCGGTCGCCATTCCCTGCACCAAGCCCACCGGGTCCCGGGGCCACCATCCCTGCCCATGGAGGGGTTAACAACTTGCTGCGCAACATCTCCCCCAGGTGCCCCGTAACTGCAGCGGTGGTGTCACAACTTACCACACTCCGTGGGTGGCGTCACAAACCTAATACGGCCCAGCCCGTACATATACGTCCTCACCCTTTTATTCGGCGTGTCCGCTAGACCCCGGGTCCGGAGACCCTCGAGCCACCACCCCTGAAGGTCCGGACTCGAGCAGCGCCGGCTGCTGGCACAGGGGTGGCACATATGTAGTGTGGTGTCAGTGTGGTATCATACTCACCTATCGCCATCTTCTCCAGTATCCTGCACAGCTCCGCTCCTCTTCACATCACATGATGGAAGTAGCGATCCTAAAAGTCACAAGTGGATTTTCAACAATCCTTTGCAATATGACTCAGGATATATAAGCCAGATCAGAATCCCAATTTGCAGACACGGTGTTTCGGGGTGCTTGCCCCTCGTCAGTGCAAAGTATGGGGGTGTCTGATCTGGCTCATGAGAAAGCTATGTGGGGACCACGGGGGAACACTATTCTCCTTAAGGAGACTTTGCAAGCCAGTCTGGCTGCCAGGTAAGGGGACTTATAGCTGAAATGCCCCTCTGGGAAATATTCAAATTGTCTCTCCAGTAAAGGAGACAAACTCTAGCACAGCGCCACCTATTGGAAGTAGCGATCCTAAAAGTCACAAGTGGATTTTCAACAATCCTTTGCAATATGACTCAGGATATATAAGCCAGATCAGAATCCCAATTTGCAGACACGGTGTTTCGGGGTGCTTGCCCCTCGTCAGTGCAAAGTATGGGGGTGTCTGATCTGGCTCATGAGAAAGCTATGTGGGGACCACGGGGGAACACTATTCTCCTTAAGGAGACTTTGCAAGCCAGTCTGGCTGCCAGGTAAGGGGACTTATAGCTGCAATGCCCCTCTGGGAAATATTCAAATTGTCTCTCCAGTAAAGGAGACAAACTCTAGCACAGCGCCACCTATTGGAAGTAGCGATCCTAAAAGTCACAAGTGGATTTTCAACAATCCTTTGCAATATGACTCAGGATATATAAGCCAGATCAGAATCCCAATTTGCAGACACGGTGTTTCGGGGTGCTTGCCCCTCGTCAGTGCAAAGTATGGGGGTGTCTGATCTGGCTCATGAGAAAGCTATGTGGGGACCACGGGGGAACACTATTCTCCTTAAGGAGACTTTGCAAGCCAGTCTGGCTGCCAGGTAAGGGGACTTATAGCTGCAATGCCCCTCTGGGAAATATTCAAATTGTCTCTCCAGTAAAGGAGACAAACTCTAGCACAGCGCCACCTATTGGAAGTAGCGATCCTAAAAGTCACAAGTGGATTTTCAACAATCCTTTGCAATATGACTCAGGATATATAAGCCAGATCAGAATCCCAATTTGCAGACACGGTGTTTCGGGGTGCTTGCCCCTCGTCAGTGCAAAGTATGGGGGTGTCTGATCTGGCTCATGAGAAAGCTATGTGGGGACCACGGGGGAACACTATTCTCCTTAAGGAGACTTTGCAAGCCAGTCTGGCTGCCAGGTAAGGGGACTTATAGCTGCAATGCCCCTCTGGGAAATATTCAAATTGTCTCTCCAGTAAAGGAGACAAACTCTAGCACAGCGCCACCTATTGGAAGTAGCGATCCTAAAAGTCACAAGTGGATTTTCAACAATCCTTTGCAATATGACTCAGGATATATAAGCCAGATCAGAATCCCAATTTGCAGACACGGTGTTTCAGGGTGCTTGCCCCTCGTCAGTGCAAAGTATGGGGGTGTCTGATCTGGCTCATGAGAAAGCTATGTGGGGACCACGGGGGAACACTATTCTCCTTAAGGAGACTTTGCAAGCCAGTCTGGCTGCCAGGTAAGGGGACTTATAGCTGCAATGCCCCTCTGGGAAATATTCAAATTGTCTCTCCAGTAATATAGTATATATCCTGAGTCATATTGCAAAGGATTGTTGAAAATCCACTTGTGACTTTTAGGATCGCTACTTCCAATAGGTGGCGCTGTGCTAGAGTTTGTCTCCTTTACTGGAGAGACAATTTGAATATTTCCCAGAGGGGCATTGCAGCTATAAGTCCCCTTACCTGGCAGCCAGACTGGCTTGCAAGGTCTCCTTAAGGAGAATAGTGTTCCCCCGTGGTCTCCACATAGCTTTCTCATGAGCCAGATCAGACACCCCCCATACTTTGCACTGACGAGGGGCAAGCACCCCGAAACACCGTGTCTGAAAATTGGGATTCTGATCTGGCTTATATATCCTGAGTCATATTGCAAAGGATTGTTGAAAATCCACTTGTGACTTTTAGGATCGCTACTTCCAATAGGTGGCGCTGTGCTAGAGTTTGTCTCCTTTACTGGAGAGACAATTTGAATATTTCCCAGAGGGGCATTGCAGCTATAAGTCCCCTTACCTGGCAGCCAGACTGGCTTGCAAAGTCTCCTTAAGGAGAATAGTGTTCCCCCGTGGTCCCCACATAGCTTTCTCATGAGCCAGATCAGACACCCCCATACTTTGCACTGACGAGGGGCAAGCACCCCGAAACACCGTGTCTGCAAATTGGGATTCTGATCTGGCTTATATATCCTGAGTCATATTGCAAAGGATTGTTGAAAATCCACTTGTGACTTTTAGGATCGCTACTTCCAATAGGTGGCGCTGTGCTAGAGTTTGTCTCCTTTACTGGAGAGACAATTTGAATATTTCCCAGAGGGGCATTGCAGCTATAAGTCCCCTTACCTGGCAGCCAGACTGGCTTGCAAAGTCTCCTTAAGGAGAATAGTGTTCCCCCGTGGTCCCCACATAGCTTTCTCATGAGCCAGATCAGACACCCCCATACTTTGCACTGACGAGGGGCAAGCACCCCGAAACACCGTGTCTGCAAATTGGGATTCTGATCTGGCTTATATATCCTGAGTCATATTGCAAAGGATTGTTTTAAATCCACTTGTGACTTTTAGGATCGCTACTTCCAATAGGTGGCGCTGTGCTAGAGTTTGTCTCCTTTACTGGAGAGACAATTTGAATATTTCCCAGAGGGGCATTGCAGCTATAAGTCCCCTTACCTGGCAGCCAGACTGGCTTGCAAAGTCTCCTTAAGGAGAATAGTGTTCCCCCGTGGTCCCCACATAGCTTTCTCATGAGCCAGATCAGACACCCCCATACTTTGCACTGACGAGGGGCAAGCACCCCGAAACACCGTGTCTGCAAATTGGGATTCTGATCTGGCTTATATATCCTGAGTCATATTGCAAAGGATTGTTGAAAATCCACTTGTGACTTTTAGGATCGCTACTTCCAATAGGTGGCGCTGTGCTAGAGTTTGTCTCCTTTACTGGAGAGACAATTTGAATATTTCCCAGAGGGGCATTGCAGCTATAAGTCCCCTTACCTGGCAGCCAGACTGGCTTGCAAAGTCTCCTTAAGGAGAATAGTGTTCCCCCGTGGTCCCCACATAGCTTTCTCATGAGCCAGATCAGACACCCCCATACTTTGCACTGACGAGGGGCAAGCACCCCGAAACACCGTGTCTGCAAATTGGGATTCTGATCTGGCTTATATATCCTGAGTCATATTGCAAAGGATTGTTGAAAATCCACTTGTGACTTTTAGGATCGCTACTTCCAATAGGTGGCGCTGTGCTAGAGTTTGTCTCCTTTACTGGAGAGACAATTTGAATATTTCCCAGAGGGGCATTGCAGCTATAAGTCCCCTTACCTGGCAGCCAGACTGGCTTGCAAAGTCTCCTTAAGGAGAATAGTGTTCCCCCGTGGTCCCCACATAGCTTTCTCATGAGCCAGATCAGACACCCCCATACTTTGCACTGACGAGGGGCAAGCACCCCGAAACACCGTGTCTGCAAATTGGGATTCTGATCTGGCTTATATATCCTGAGTCATATTGCAAAGGATTGTTGAAAATCCACTTGTGACTTTTAGGATCGCTACTTCCAATAGGTGGCGCTGTGCTAGAGTTTGTCTCCTTTACTGGAGAGACAATTTGAATATTTCCCAGAGGGGCATTGCAGCTATAAGTCCCCTTACCTGGCAGCCAGACTGGCTTGCAAAGTCTCCTTAAGGAGAATAGTGTTCCCCCGTGGTCCCCACATAGCTTTCTCATGAGCCAGATCAGACACCCCCATACTTTGCACTGATGAGGGGCAAGCACCCCGAAACACCGTGTCTGCAAATTGGGATTCTGATCTGGCTTATATATCCTGAGTCATATTGCAAAGGATTGTTGAAAATCCACTTGTGACTTTTAGGATCGCTACTTCCAATAGGTGGCGCTGTGCTAGAGTTTGTCTCCTTTACTGGAGAGACAATTTGAATATTTCCCAGAGGGGCATTGCAGCTATAAGTCCCCTTACCTGGCAGCCAGACTGGCTTGCAAAGTCTCCTTAAGGAGAATAGTGTTCCCCCGTGGTCATCACATGATGGTGATTCGGGCTCTCCAGATCACCCTGCGCTCTATGTGTAAGACGGAAGTTGCTTTTAGGGTTCGGTTCCACTTGCGTTTTGCACAGGCAAGTGCAATCCGATAAAACATCGGATTACTCTCACTCTAGTGCAAAACTATGGGGCAGTGTCCATCTGCGATTGATTTCTCATGCCATAGCGCATGCGGAATGGATTGTAGCATGCTGCGTTTGGCAGCGAGTCTCAGCTCACGCACCCCATGCAAGTCTATGGGAACGTGTCAAACATCGCACTGCACTCGCATGTAATCCGAGTGCAGTGCGATATACGCAGAGACAGGCAGCGGAAGAGATGGGGAGAAAGTGCTCCCTCCCTCTTCTCCGCAGCTGTGATGCGATCACACAGCCGCATGACCCTCAGCTGACGCTTGCAGCAGAGGGTCATTAGCATATTGCTGCTGATGCTCTCCCATCACAAGCTATACACTAGTGAAACTGAACCCTTACACTGTAAGTTTATGGCGCTTTGTTCTGACTCTCTATAGACTAATATTGTAAAAGCCACTTCCAGGTCACACAGAGCGCAGCGTAACCTGAAGTGTCTGAATCACCATCATGTAATGTGAAGAGGAGCGGCGCTGTGCAGGATACTGGAGAAGACGGCGATAGGTGAGTATAGTACCACACTGACACTACAGTATAGACATGTGTCTACAGTATATACACTTTTAGGGGGGGAAAAGTACGTGTGGGGTTTCTTTCGCTACCCTCCATATTGTTGTCAGCAATCACAGTTCTACTTTCCCCCCACATTGAGAAGCAGATTCTGTATAATGCTACTTAGTGGGGCTGAAGCCATTTCTCACATAAGCTGCATTTTAGCTAAACAATTATGGTGCTATTTATTGGATTTAATAGGACAAATCATTATGGATCTCTAGCATTAATGATCACGATGTCCCCATACTGTCCACATATCCCATCCAACCATCTGCTCTACTATCTTCCAATTAATTTACAAGCTGTCATGACGGCCTGACCGCTTTCATAATTGGGTGCATTGTTAGCCATTTCCTAAAAAAAAAAAAAAATAACAATGATCCTGCATTCTAGAATAACTTGCTTTAATTTTGTGCCCACTGGTTTTGAAATATCTTAAATCTGACATCTGACAGTAAAATATACCTGATGTTCCCGACGCTGAGATCAAAATTGGAAGTATAGATGTAAGACCCGATGGCTCAGGATCCTGCTCCGACTGTAAAGGGTATTCTCATCACAGCTCACTCTGCTGTTTTTGTAATCCTGGCTGCCTCTGGATGTCACCTTTTTAGACAGGTTTTATTATCTAAACTATTTTTGGAAATACATCTTTAGAGCATATCCATTAGTATAACAAGCCCTTCTTAACTATTTTATTCTCCAATACTCTATACTCACCTCCTACGCCGGCACCATTCCAAGGCTTGTATGACATTGCTAAGCCATGTTAACCCTGCAGCCATTCAGTGACTTCTCTCACTTTCTTCGAACGTACCTCAGATGTCCAGGGGAGGTGTGAGCCTGCAGGCCATTATCGGTCACTGATTATTAGCTGCAGGGCTCATGTGGCATATCAATGTCACACAAGCCACAAGAGTGTTGCACAGCTTCTAGCTTCACAGGTGCAGAACTAAGTTCACAGAGCAGATTACATGGGATAACATGCTCTTTACCTCTTAGGTCATGAGGTAAAAATATACACAGTCATACAGCACTACATCAGGAAGTGAAACCAAAACCAGGAAGAAAAAACAAAAGACTTTTTACAATGCAGTGAGTAAGGAAACTTTACACAACATCGCCATCTACTGTTAGATCAGCATAAAGTCCTCCTTCACACATACTAGCAAGTCCTTGTCTGTTGCATATACCAACAGAGAGAACAAGTGCAAACATCCCTGGAACGGCAACACTATAAAGTGTTTTTATTATATAAGAAGAAATATAGTACAGTATTTAAGAATGGGTTGCATGAGTGAGCGAAAGCCCATTTGAAGCAACTCTGCAGCATTTTATTTATTTATTTTTTTTTTTTTTCATTTTACAAATATATTGAAACATAGACTATTTATAAAGAATATTGTAAAGGCTCCTATGTGATGTATACATCAGAGTTTGTGTCATGAGGAAAGTACTAACAGACCAGGGGTTCCTAAACTGGCTCTTAGACTCAAGACCCTGTGCTGTATCTCTTCTCGGAAGTAAGCTTGGTGGTAGCCAAGTCTGAGGCCCCAACGTGTCCCTGTCTCCTGTTCAAGCCTAATCTTACTCCCCCCACCCTGAGAGCGGGCCGGAGACCCAGAAACAAAACCCAAAGAAAAGACCGGACAAGGTAGAATGAAACCTCCGTACACTATGCACTCAAACACAAAGGAGAGACAATATGTGTACAGAGGAATAAAGAAAAAGGTAGGTAATAACTCATAACAGGGGTGCGTTCACACCATGCAGAAAAGCAACTGTTGTTCACCATGAGCTGACAACCACTGAGACCGGGATCGCTGATGCTATCTTCAGCAGTCTCCTACTACACTCCCCAGCATTAAATAGGAAGAGACCATCTGTGGATGGTAATCAGCAACCTGTGTCTCAGAAGAGTTGCACACTGACTATAGTACAGCTGGGACCAGTGAAACAACTCAGTCTATCTCCAGCCGAGCTGAGCCCTTAAGCGAGACCAGGTTGTCTGTTGGACTCTGCAATGTGAACAGAGTCTGATGCCATAGTAGAAATCCGTTTTTGAGGATCTGGACAGCGCATGACACTCAATGTATCCTATGTAATGTCTGCAGCAGAGTCTCTGTGTACCCTATATGATGTATGCAGCAGAGTTTCAAAGTATCCTACGTGATATATACAGCAGAGTCTTAGCAAATCCTTTGTGATGTATACAGCAGAGTTGCAGTGTATTCTATGTGATGTATGTAACAGCATATCAGTGTATCCTATGTGATGTATACAGCAGAGTTTCAGTGTATCCTATGTGATGTATACAGCAGCATCTCAGTGTATCCTATGTGATGTATACAGCAGAACCTCAGTAAATCCTATGTGATGTATGCAGCAGAGTCTCAGTGTATCCCATGTGATGTATGCAGCAGAGTCTCGGTGTATCCCATGTTATGTGTCCTGACCCCACAAATGAAAAGTCTCCAAAAAAGACTTTCCTTTTGTCCCACTCCGGCATTTATATTGGCTTTTGTACTGGATCAAGAACCTAATCGATTCTTCACAACTCCTAAAAGGGTAGTTCACCCATATTTTTTATTGTCTAGTTCGATATTATATTGAGAAACAATGTTTCTCTCAAATACCTTGTGTTGGCAAAAGTGCCTGTGAGAGGCGCTATTGCAGACCGCTTTTCCCGCTCCAGTGACATCACAGTCAAGTGCTGCACACATCACATCCGTGCAGCCGGCTGCATTCTTCCAGACTCACTGAGCCCATCTGCTCCCTGCTCCCCCTCCCTCCTCCCTCACAGCACAGCGCGTCGCGTCTCCTGCTTGCAGCGTTCTGCTGTGAGGGAGGAGGGAGGAGATGTGCTGTGACAGCGGTGAAACACCGCTCACAGCTCAGTGAGTCTGGAATACTGCAGCCGGCTGCATGGATGTGACGTGTGCAGCACTTGACGGTGACATCACTGGAGCCGGAACAGCAGTCTGCAATAGCGCCTCTCACAGACAGGATTAGATACACGGCTCAGCAGACAGTATCACACAGGATAGGATTATATACACAGCTCAGCAGACAGTATCACACAGGATAGGATTAGATACACAGCCCTGCATACAGTATCACACAGGATAGGATTAGGTACACAGCCATGCATACAGTATCACACAGGATAGGACTAGATACACGGGTCAGCAGACAGTATCACACAGGATAGGATTATATACACGGCTCAGCAGACAGTATCACACAGGATAGGATTAGATACACAGCCCTGCATACAGTATCACACAGGATAGGATTAGGTACACAGCCATGCATACAGTATCACACAGGATAGGACTAGATACACGGGTCAGCAGACAGTATCACACAGGATAGGATTATATACACGGCTCAGCAGACAGTATCACACAGGATAGGATTAGATACACAGCCCTGCATACAGTATCACACAGGATAGGATTAGATACACAGCCCTGCATACAGTATCACACAGGATAGGATTAGATACACAGCCATGCATACAGTATCACACAGGATAGGATTAGATACACAGCCCTGCATACAGTATCACACAGGATAGGATTAGATACACAGCCCTGCATACAGTATCACACAGGATAGGATTAGATACACGGCTCAGCAGACAGTATCACACAGGATAGGATTAGATACACGGCTCAGCAGACAGTATCACACAGGATAGGATTAGATACACGGCTCAGCAGACTGTATCACACAGGATAGGATTAGATACACGGCTCAGCAGACAGTATCACACAGGATAGGATTAGCTACACAGCCCTGCATACAGTATCACACAGGATAGGATTAGCTACACAGCCCTGCATACAGTATCACACAGGATAGGATTAGATACACGGCTCAGCAGACAGTATCACACAGGATTGGAATGGATACACAGCTAAGCAGACAATATCACACAGGAGAGGATTAGATACACAGCTCAGCAGACAGTATAACAGGAGAGGATTAGATAGCTCAGCAGACAGTATCACAGGATAGGATTAGATACACAGCCCTGCATGCATACAGTATCACACAGGATAGGATTAGATACACAGCTCAGCAGACAGTATCACAGAGGAGAGGATTAGATACACAGCTCAGCAGAGAGTATCACATGATAGGATTAGATACACAGCTCAGCAGACAGTATCACAGGATAGGATTAGATACACAGCCCTGCATACAGTATCACCAGGTCACGCACAGGCCCACAGGTGGCAGGAGGAAGGGGGGGGTTGAGCGGGGGTGTTTTTGGAGACGGTAGCAGTGGCGGTGGTGGGGGGAGGGCACTGGTACTCACATGCAGAGGCACACAAACACATACACACAGCATCGGCGGGCAGAGCGGGGGCTGGGTAGAGCAGAGAGAAGGAGTGTCATTGGAGATGGTAACAGCGGGGGGATAGGCGGCAGCAGTAGCGGGGGTTGAGTAGAGTGGAGGGAGGGAGTGTCATTGGAGACGGTAATGGCGGGGGGAGGGGCGGCAGTAGTAGAGGGGGTTGGGTGAAGCGGAGGGAGGGGGTGTCATTAGAGATGGTAACGGCGGGGGGGTTGGGGTGGCGGTGGCAGCAGTAGCGGGGGGAAGAGCGGGGCTGGGTAGAGCATGGTCTCAAAGTTCACAGCCATTTTAATCCACTTAGGGTCTACCATTCTATTGAAACCTATATCTCTTTGGTATATAGAGGGTTATCTCATTGACATTAAATCAGATTAACAAGGTGGACTTTAAAGCATAATCTCACCCAGAACCAACATAGAGTAATTGCTAACCTTAAGAACAATAAGGGGTGCTTCACACACAGCGAGCTCGCTGCCGAGATCGCTGCTGAGTCACGCTTTTTGTGACGCAGCAGTGACCTCATTAGCGATCTCGCTGTGTGTGACAATGAGCAGCGATCTGGCCCCTGCTGCGAGATCGCTGCTCGTTACACACAGCCCTGGTTCGTTTTCTTCAAAGGCGCTCTCCCACTGTGACACACAGATCGCTGTGTGTGACAGCGAGAGAGCGACAAATGAAGCGAACAGGGAGCAGGAGCCGGCGTCTGGCAGCTGCAGAGGCTGGTAACCTAGATAAACATCGGGTAACCAAGGTGGTTACCCGATATTTACCTTAGTTACCAGCCTCCGCAGCACTCACGCTGCCTGTGCTGCCGGCTCCGGCTCTCTGCACATGTAGCTGCAGTACACATCGGGTTAATTAACCCGATGTGTACTGTAGCTAGGAGAGCTGTGTGTGCAGTGTGCGCGGCTCCCTGCTCCCTGCACACACAGCTAAGCGGTGTGCGCTGGTAACTAATGTAAACATCGGGTAACCATACCCGATGTTTACCTTAGTTACCAGTGTCCGCAGCTTCCAGACGCCGGCTCCGTGCAAGCGCAGCGTCGCTTGCACGTCGCTGCTGGCTGGGGGCTGTTCACTGGTCGCTGGTGAGATCTGCCTGTTTGACAGCTCACCAGCGACCATGTAGCGATGCAGCAGCGATCCTGTCCAGGTCAGATCGCTGGTCGGATCGCTGCTGCATCGCTAAAGTGTGAAGGTACCCTAAATAACTTGTTATCAAGCCAGCCGATAATGTGGGTGCTATCGCAGTAATAGAGAAATCATATTACATCCCTGAGCTTGAAGCTCGATGACAATTAGATAATTCTCAAATTTTCACACCAATCCCTAGGGACCCCACCAGTGCAATAGCTAAAAATATTAGGATCCATATGGATTTCAAAAGAAAAGAGGTATTCTATATGAAAAATTAGGTAAATTCCTTATTAATTCTTACTGAGTGACACTGATGTTTTATACGCTCCCCAAGATCCATAAAAATTTGACACAGCCACCAGGGCATCCAATTGTCACATCTATCAATTCCCTTCTATCTCCTCTAGATAAAATGCTAAAAAACAAAAAAAAAAACATCCTGACTCCTTTAAGGCCCCGTCACACTAAGCAACATCGCTAGCAACATCGCTGCTAACGAACAACTTTTGTGACGTTGCTAGCGATGTTGCTGTGTGTGACATCCAGCAACAACCTGGCCCCTGCTGTGAGGTCGTTGGTTGTTGCTGAATGTCCTGGGCCATTTTTTAGTTGTTGCTGTCCCGCTGTGAAGCACGATCGCTGTGTGTGACAGCGAGACAGCAACAACTAAATGTGCAGGCAGCAGGAGCCGGCTTCTGCGGAGGCTGGTAACCAATGTAAACATCGGGTAACCAAGAAGCCCTGTCCTTGGTTACTCGATATTTACCTTTGTTACCAGCCTCCGCCGCTCTCACTGTCAGTGCCGGCTCCTGCTCTGTGCACATGTAGCTGCAGGACACATCGGGTTAATTAACCCGATGTGTGCTGTAACTAGGAGAGCAAGGAGCCAGCGCTAAGCATTGTGCGCTGCTCCCTGCTCTGTGCACATTTAGCTGCAGCACACATCGGGAAATTAACCCCATGTGTGCTGTAGCTAGGAGAGCAGGGAGTCAGCGCTAAGCGGTGTGTGCTGCTCCCTGCTCTCTGCACATGTAGCTGCAGCACACATCGGGTAATTAACCCGATGTGTGCTGTACTAGGAGAGCAGGGAGCCAGCGCTCAGTGTGCGCTGCTCCCTGCTCTCTGCACGTGTAGCTGCGTGAGCTGGTAGCCAAGGTAAATATCGGGTTGGTTACCTGATATTTACCTTAGTTACCAAGCGCAGCATCTTCCACGCGGCGCTGGGGGCTGGTCACTGGTTGCTGGTGAGCTCACCAGCAACTCGTGTAGCCATGCTCCAGCGATCCCTGCCAGGTCAGGTTGCTGGTGGGATCGCTGGAGCGTCGCAGTGTGACATCTCACCAGCAACCTCCTAGCAACTTACCAGCGATCCCTATCGTTGTTGGGATCGCTGGTAAGTTGTTTAGTGTGACTGGACCTTTAGTACGAATCACTAAATGTTATCTTAAAGATACTTTGCACTTTGTTTACAGATCTTGGGGCTAATGACGTTTAATTGATTTGTTTATTGGTCACCATCACCAACAGCCTGTATACCAATATTGACTATTCTACAGGCATTAAGGCTATGGTAGAATTCCTCCAAGTTATGACCACCCTTTCAGGTTCACAAAAAAACTTTGTATTTATATACTGAGATTATTCTTACCAAATATTTTTCCTTCTTGAAGATCAATTTTATATACAAAACATAGGCACCACAATGGGCTGAAATGTGACACCCCTTCCACTAAATGATATATTGTTAATTTTGAGGTAGTTAATTTATACTCACCCTTTCTACCCTCAACATATTTTCCTGGTGAGTAGGTACATTGATGACATTTTCTTCATATGCCAATGATCTTCTGAAACACTTCTCTTTTTGTTCAGGAAATCAATAACATTAGACCTAAGCTTACCTTTACCATCCATTTTCATAACACATAGTACTTTCTGGATACCACTGTCATGCTTAACCCTGCTGGCTCCATTAGTATAGGTCTTTACATTAAGCTTACTAATAGAAACAGCCTTCTACATTATACTAGTTGTCAACCATGACAGATAAATAAATCATTACCCATATCACAATTTAGTAGGGGGAAACATATGTTTTCTAACAACTAATCCAGTTCTATTAGATAAGTAGAGATGAAAAGGAAATTCCTTGATAGAAGCTACATACAAAAATACTTATGACCTCGCATAACTCAGCACCTAAAAAAAACTTTAAAAGGAGTCACCTTTGTTCAGGTACATGATTTCCTATTAAAAATGTCTTTATATCTGTTAGACATCTTTTGTAATTTATCTTATCAAGTGCCCATGTGGCCTTGAAAATGTTGGCGAAACAACTCAACATATCTGGGACTGAATCTCATTATAAATCTGCCATCAATGTAAAAAACTATGCTACCCATTCTAGCACATTGTATTTCATCAGGTCATTCCATATCTCAATTATGTTTCCAAGTTCTTGAACATGTTTAGATTGCTAGGAGAGGGGCAAACAGAATTCAACAACTCAAGGAGCGTTAATCATTTTGGATTCTGACACTAGAACCTTGAGGACTAAAGAGAGAATATGAAGTGTTTCATTAAATTTATTTTTTTAATGTTCTTTTTGGCTGTATTTTCCTTTTTACTTTTCAGATGTCGAGAAAGTTTTCAAGTAGTGATTGACTCTGTCTTTCTCCCTTTTTTTCCACTTATTCCCTTCCTGTTTCCCATCTTTTTTTCCTTTTCCCCTTTTCCCCCTTTGCTCTTCTTTTTTTTTCTTATCCGTTTTCCTTTTTTTTTCCCTTCTTGTCTTCCTTTGTTTCTCTCCTGCCTTTTCATCCCTATCAGACTTCTTTATCTCCCATTATCTCTTATATCTGCTCATCTTACTTATGACCAATATGCCTAGCCTCTACTCCCCTTTTGGTCATATATAGTCATGAGCCTCTGCACATGCGCAGTGGCATCCTTTTCTCGCCATGACACCTGTTTTCCTCCACTTGCGTATTACTGTCTATGACCATTACATCTCCTGGACATTAGATGCATGCCAAATAGGTGTACCACAGCACAGATATGACACACTGTGATCCTGCTTCCTTACCCTACTTATGGCACATCTGGCTACTGGGTTGGAACACTGCCCAGCGTGTCCCGCAGTCTCATGACATGTTTGTACTGGCCTCTACTCGATCAAGGTATACTAATGTCACGATGTGACTATCAGGGTTTTGTCATTTGTAAGAGAACCCCTAACGAGCGCCGCCACAAACAGGGTACACCAAGGACACAATACAAAGGTAGGCCCTGGTGCTACAGAGATGGAAGTAGGGTCACCACCTGCATTCACCTGCGGTTGAACCCAACACTCCCTAACATCCCTGTCACCAATCACATACCTAGGGCCTCACTTGCCCTAAATTAACTCTGGCTCTGCAAAAATCAAACACAAGGAAAAGTAGAAAGACAGGGGAAATAAACAAAATAATATCACAAAACTACATGCCTGCAGCCATTAACCAAGGATATAGGCAGCACGGCTCAAAACAGCAGAACATCCGCAACAAAGCTCCAGAAGCTACAAAAGGCTTTCTCCCTCCAACATGGTCAGAACAGAATGAGTCTTCTTTCTGTTTCCAGCATCAAGTGATGGATCAGTTGACTATTTAAAGGAGATGGGAGTGGTCACAAGCTGGCTGCACATGAAAAAAATAAACCAGGAGCTGCTAACCCTTGCTGCACCAACAGAAAGCAAATGCATTTAATATATAGAGCCTCACAAGTTATTGTGGAGCTCAGATCCCAGAATCATCACAAATATCACAAGGACAGAAGACACTCGTGACAGTAACCCCCCCCCTCCTTTCTATGAGGAGCCTCAAAACCCTCAAGACCAAACTTGTCCAGATACAATCTATGGAAGAGATGCACCAATACACTAATACTGTATTCCCCTCTGAGGTCACCTGACCCTAAAGATCATTATAAACACAAACCGGAGGTGGTGGTAATAAACTTGGCTCCGGAGATGTGACAAATATTCTTAGCAATGACCTGTGGAAAACAGCATGGGTATTTAGCTTCAGCCGAATGGCCTTAGGGTTAATAATGTCTCCTACACTATATGGACCTATAAACCTCTAGCTAGGAGCTCCAGTTGCACAATTCCACCTGATGTTTTTAGTGGATAACCAAATGAGTCATTCACAGACATGTCCGGACCTGGACATTTATTACCATGCATGCGTTTGTTAGCAGAAGTGAAACTCCTTGAAAGACAGACAACAGAGGCATTACCCCATGTCTTCAAAACCTTACCTTCAGGGGCAGGACACTTAACTGGAATGACCACCATCCCTTGACGACCTCTTCTGGAAGAGCCCAAAGGCCTATTATATACGTGGGATGAGAGCAGGATATCCCCCTTTTTTCATGGCAACACCTTAGTTACCTTGGGCGGACAAGAGGGTGTGTTTTTAATAAAAATGATGGAGATGGTAACTGACCACTTCTCCAGACTGCCAATCAATCACTGGACTGTGTCTTCTCAGCCAGGGAAGGCCCAAAATGATGGGAGTGGGCAGACCCTCCAAGATGTAGCAGGACAGGCGCTCAATGTGAAGACTTCCTATTTGCAAGTTTCTTATGTATGGCTTAGGAAAATTCCCTCTGGCAGATCAATGGCCAATATCGGGATAGATCTCACTAATGCACGACAGGACAGGCCCCGAGTCTGAGCGAAGCGAGAATCCTCTATGTTAGCTTGTGCTCCACTGTCCACAAGGCCAGAGATTGTCTCAAATCTAGCTCCAATAACCACGTCAGCTGATATGGTGAACTGAGACATGCAAATGGAGGAATTATACACACCGTGGTTGCCTTCCTCCACACGACCAGGGGGAGGTGGTTTTTTAGAAGGTGTTACGTGTTTTGGTACTGATGGACAAACCCCAATATAATGATCCTTGAGACAGCAGAAGAAACTTGCCCCAGTCGCATGGCAAACAGAAAGCAGCTCAGTATTAGGGGATACTCCTCCCAACTGCCTGAGTTTGTCAAACTGCACCTGTGAGATTTCCTCCCTAAGAAGAATAACAGGTGGCAGGGTCTTAGTAGATCTCTCCCTGGGGCATCTAGAAACCTTGATAGCAACGGCCATAGTGGTTCCAACGACATTGTAGAAGAATATTGCGATAGAAAGTCCCTAACCCTACATGACATACCCTGACAGAAATGACTCCTAAGAGCAGGATCATTCCATGGGATGTCAGTGGCCCATCTCTGGAACTACAAGCAGTACTCCTCAGCCAGCCACACTCCCTGCTGGAGCCTGCGGAGTTTAGAATTCGCAAGGGAGACCCCATCAGGGTCATTATAAGGGCCAAAGCCGCAAAAAAATGTCCACCGACCATAAAGGCTGCAAATCAGGTGGCAGAGAGAAGTCCCAGAACTGGGGATCTCCCTGAAGAAGAGAGACAACAATTTCCACTCGCTGTTACTCACTCCCTGAAGAACAAGTGTGAATCCTTAAATATAATTTGCAGACCTCCTGAAATGTTACAAATTTTTCCCTGCCTCAGAAAGCCGATCCGAAGGGCTATCTTGGGTTCTGGGCATGAGCCGAGACCAGTAGACTTGTGATTTCTTGCACCTTCTGCACCATCTGTGAACGCAGATCTGTAACATCCTGCAAAAGGGTCTGCATTAGATGTGCAAAAGCCGCCCGTTTAGCCAGAGCCATGTAGAAAGTCCGTGTAGAAAGACTTGTAAAAATATTTATAGGGTAAGAAATAATGTCACACTGTGACTATAGGGTTTACGCCAGATGTAAGAGAACCCCAACGAATGCAGTCACAAACAAGGTACACTGGGCCCTACAATGGTGGGTCCTGGGGCTAGGGAGATGGGATTGGGGTCACCACCTGCACTCACCTATGACTGACCCCTAACATCCCTATATGGGTTCTTTCACCCCATTGCTGATCATGTACATAGGACCTTGCTTACCTTAAACTCGCCGTGGCTAGTGAGAAAGCCAGCATGAGCTCTAGTCTCGCCAATAATAAAACACAAGAAAGTAGACAGACAGAGGGAAATAAACAAAAGGATACCTGTTGTGAATGTCGTCTGTGTGGGTGGTGTTTTGGAGCTCCCTCTGGTGGCCAGGAATGGTAGTGGAGCTGAGTCTGAGCCTGTGACTTAGACAGGTGTCGGCGTTAATTGGGAATTAAGGAAGTCCTATTGCAGACAAGCCTGGTGTATATAGGAGAGCACTTTTTGCCTTGCTGGCGCTGGTTATAATTGAACTTTCCTCAGTCTCTGACCCTGGCTTGGAGTTCTGTTCTTCCCTGTTTCCCTGTGCAAGACTTCTGCAGATAAGTTTGCTAGTTTTTCCCTTGCTTTCTGGTTTACACCTTAGGCTATTTGTTTTTCTTTGTTTTGTATCTGTTTTCTTGCAGGTGAAGTTTGCTTTCTCTTGTGTAGTGAGCATGGGGGTTCCCCCTTTGCTAGCTCTGCTGCAAGAAAAGGGAGTTTCTCCCTGTCTAACATGATTATTTGCACTTTTGTATTTTTGTGTTCTTTTTGGTATTTTGTTCTCCCATTATTTACAGGAGTACCTGATATAGTGGGGGTGAGGTCGTTCGACCTCCAGGGCCAATTTTACTATCGGGAGATTGGTATTTTTCTACAGGGATTTTGTACTGACCACAATCAGTTTCCTTTCCTTTCCTTTGTATCTAGTTAGTCGGGCCTCGCCTTTGCTAAATCTATTTTTCCTATCTGTGTAACGTGTTTTCCTACATCACCGTAATCATTATATGTCGGGGGCTATCTACTCCTTTGGGGACTTCTCTGAGGCAAGGTAGAGTTCCCCATTTCTTTCTGTGAGGTGTAGCTAGTTTCTCCAACTGTGACGTGGTGTCTAGGTGTTTTGGAATGTTCCACGGCTACTTCTAGTGTGGTCTGATAGGGGATTGCGGTCAGCCCAGGTTCCAACTACTCTTGTTTTCTTGGTGATTTTCCACCAATGGGAGTTTTTTGTAATTTTCCACAGTTACCGGATCATAACAGTATAACCGACCCACAAAAAAATGGTACTCAAAAGAAAGGAAAATATTTTTTTTTATCTTTATTTATTTTTCCTCTTATTCTTTGGGTACCGTTTTTTTGTTGACATGGATACAGAACAGTTGGTTGAGTGTGTTGAGCATCTCTCCTTTGAGGTTCGGAAAATTTAAGCTTATCTTACACAGAATCCTGCTTTAGAACCTAAAATTCCTGTTCTTGAATTGTTCTCGGGGGATGGTCTACATTTTTGAACTTTAACAATAATTGTAAATTGTTTTTTGCCTTCAAACCTAAGTCCTAAGGGACTTCCGTGCAGCAGGTTAGGATTGTCATCTCCTTGTTGTGCCGTGACCCTCAGGACTGGGCCTTTTCATTAGCTCCTGATGATACGATTCTTGCTACTGTGGATTCCTTTTTTCAGGCCCTGGGATTGTTGTATGATGAACCCAATGTTATTGATCAAGCAGAGAAAGCCTTGCTGGCTTTGATCCAAGGTCAGGATTCCGATGAAATTTTTTGTCAGAAATTCATAAAGTGGGCGGTACTTACCAAATGGAATGATGCTGCTCTTGCAGCACTTTTTCGTAAGGGTCTTGCGGATGCAGTGAAGGACGTTATGGTGGGATTTCCTATTCCTTCTGATCTCGATGCCTCTATGACTTTAGCCATTCAGATTGATAGGCGTTTACGCGAGCGCAAAACGATGCGTGCTGATGTATTGCTTACGGAACAGTTTTCAGAGCCTATGCATGCAGTGTGATAGGGTCCTCTCTAATGCTGAGCGGCAGGGGTTTAGACGGAAAAATAAGTTGTGTTTCTATTGTGGTGACACGTCTCACACTATTTCTGTCTGCTCTAAACGAGAAAAGAGATTTGCTCGTTCATTTACTGTGGGTACTGTGCAACCTAACTTTCTTTTGTCCGTCTCTTTGATTTGCTCCTTATCCTCATTTTTGGCTATGGCCTTTCTTGATTCAGGGGCCGCCCTGAACTTGATTGATTTTGGTTTTGCTAAGAATTGTGGTTTTCTTATGGTGCCTTTGCAAACTCCTATTCCTTTAAGGGGCATTGATGCTACTCCCTTAGCTGAAAATAACCCCCAGTTTTGGACCCAGGTAACTATGAAGGTTGCACCAGCTCAGCAGGAGGATTGTAAATTTTTAGTATTATACAACTTGCACGATATTTTGGTACTGGGATTCCCTTGGTTGCAAACCCATAATCCAGTTCTTGATTGGAGGACCTTGTCTGTGGTTAGTTGGGGTTGTCAATGTGTGCATAATGATCTTTCTGTGTTGTCTATTTCCCCTCCACCGCATGATGTACCTGAAAATTTGTCGGATTTTCTTGACGTGTTTAATCAGACTGGTTCTGATTCTTTGCCCTCCCGCAGGGAATGTGATTGTGCCACTGAATTAGTGCCAGGTTGCAAATTTTCTAAGGGACAGATCTTCAATGTGTCTGTTCCCGAACATGATGCTATGAGAACCTATATTAAGGAGTCATTGGAGAAAGGTCATATTAGACCATCTTCGTCACCTATGGGTGCCGTTTTTTTCCAAGAAGGTTGGGTCGTTGAAACCTTGTATTGACTATCGTCTCCTTAATAAAATCACTACTAAACATCAGTATCCATTACCCTTGATGTCAAACCTGTTTTCCAGAGTAAAGGGAGCTAAGTGGTTTACAAAACTTGATCTTAGGGGAGCGTACAATCTCATTCGAATTAAGGCGGGTGATAAATGGAAGACGAACTTTAATACCCCTGAGGGGCATTTTGAGTACCTAGTGATGCCTTTTGGGCTCACTAATGCCCCCTCGGTCTTTCAATCATTCATGAATGATATTTTTCGGGATCTAATTGGCAAATTTCTGATTGTCTATTTGGATGATATTTTGATTTTTTCCGATGATTGGGATGCTCATGTTCAGCAGGTTCGGAAACTTTTTCAAATACTTAGGGAAAATTCATTGTACGTTACGGGAACAAAATGTCTCTTTGGCGTGCAGAAAATTTCCTTTTTGGGGTTTATTTTGTCCCTGGATTCTATTGAAATGGATCCGGTCAAAGTTCAGGCCATTCATGACTGGGTTCAGCCAACCTCTTTGAAATCCCTTCAAAAATTTTTGGGTTTTGCCAATTTCTACCGTGAATTTATAGGCAATTTCTCTAGAGTTGTTAGCCTTAGGCGGGCTTTGCACGTTGCGACATCGCAAGCCGATGCTGCGATGTCGCACGCGATAGTCCCCGCCCCCGTCGCAGGTACGATATCGTGTGATAGCTGGCGTAGCGAAAATTATCGCTACCCCAGCTTCACATGCACTCACCTGCCCTGCAACCGTCGTTC
This sequence comes from Anomaloglossus baeobatrachus, assembly GCF_048569485.1. Lineage (NCBI taxonomy): Eukaryota > Metazoa > Chordata > Amphibia > Anura > Aromobatidae > Anomaloglossus > Anomaloglossus baeobatrachus. The sequence goes on along the minus strand of NC_134353.1, from coordinate 896,677,668 downwards.
TGACCGGCGAACCGCCTCCTTCCTAAGGGGGCGGGTCGTGCGGCGTCATAGCGACGTCACACGACAGGTGGCCAATAGCGGCGGAGGGGCGGAGATGAGCAGGATGTAAACATCCTGCCCACCTCCTTCCTTCCGTAGAGCCGCCGGCGGCAGGTAAGGTGAAGTTCCTCGCTCCTGCGGCGTAACACACAGCGATGTATGCTGCCGCAGGAATGAGGAACAGCATCGTACCATCACTGCAGCACAATTATGGAAAAGTTGGAGCTTGCAACGATGATACGATAACGACTCTTTTGCGCTCGTTTATCGTATCATCTAGGATTTACACACTACGACATCGCAAGTGACGCCGGATGTGCGTCACTTTCGATTTGACCCCACCGGCATCGCACCTGCGATGTCGTAGTGTGCAAAGCCGCCCTTAGACTGATTTGACCAAAAAGGAAGGTGATGTTGAAAATTGGACTTCAGAAGCAATTATGGCCTTCCAGGAGCTTAAAAAGAGGTTCACTTCAGCCCCAGTCCTGCAGCAACCTGATGATTCTCTTCCGTTTCAAGTGGAGCTAGATGCCTCAGAGATTGGAGCAGGAGCAGTTTTGTCTCAAAGAGATCCTAGTACCGCTAAGCATAAGCCTTGTGACTTCTTCTCTTGGAGGTTTTCTCCATCTGAACGAAATTATGATGTTGGTAATCAGGAATTATTGGCAATGAAGTGGGCCTTTGAGGAATGGAGACACTGGCTGGAGGGGACGAGACATCAAATGGTGGTGCTCGCTGATCTTGAATCTGCCAAGAGACTGAATCCTAGGCAGGCTAGGTGGGCTCTGTTTTTTACACGTTTCAATTTTGTGGTCTCACTAAGAATATTAAAGCCGATGCTCTCTCTAGGAGTTTCTTTGCTGATTCTCTGGATGTTGCGGAGCCATCTAACATCCTGAATGAAGGTGTGGTCCTCTCCGCTATTTCGTCCGATTTAAGGTTAGCAATTGAGAGATTTCAGGGGGAAAAACCTGAGAGATGTTTTGTGGGGAAGCTTTATGATCCTGATCAATGGACGACTAGAGTTATGTCCGAGATTCATTGTTCCGTATTGGCTGGTCATCCTGGGATTTTTGGTACTTGGAATCTTGTCAGTAGGTCTTTTTGGTGGCCTTCTTTGTCTCGGGATGTCAGGAGTTTCGTGCAATCTTGTGGGATTTGTTCCAGATCCAAGCCTTGTTGTGCACGTTCTAGTGGGTTGTTGTTGCCATTACCTGTGCCTAAGAGACCCTGGACTCACATTGTTATGGATTTAATTTTGGATCTTCCTGTCTCTCAAAGGATGACGGTCATTTGGGTTATTTGTGATAGATTCTCTAAGATTGTCCATTTGGTACCATTACGGAAGTTGCCGTCTTCTTCAGAGTTGGTGTCCTTGTTTTTTCAACAGGTGGTTCGTTTACATGGTATTCCTGAGAATATTGTGTTAGACAGATGAGTTCAGTTTGTGTCCACATTTTGGAGAGAATTTTGCTCTAAATTAGGAATTGAGCTGTCTTTTTCTTCTGCTTGTCACCCTCAGACCAATGGTCAGACTGAGAGAGCTAATCAGACCTTAGAAACATATTTGAGATGTTTTGTATCTGCTGATCAAGATGACTGGGTTTCTTTTTTGCCCTTGGTAGAGTTTGCTCTCAATAATAGAGCGAGCTCTGCTACTTTGATGTCTCCTTTTTTCTGCAGATTTGGATTTCATCGTAGGTTCTCTTCAGGGCAGAGTTCAGCCTTCGGCCTGCCCGGGAGTTGATTCTGTGGTAGAGAGAATGCAGCAGATTTGGGCTCAAGTAGTGGACAAATTGTTTCAGTCCCAGGAGAATGCTCAAAGGTTTGCCAACCGACGTAGGACAGCTGGTGCCTGGTTTAAGGTGGGGGACATGGTTTGGTTGTCCTAAAGGAATGTTCCTATGAGAGTTTCCTCGCCTAAATTTAAGCCTAGATTTATTGGGCCCTATAGGTTTTCGGAGATTATTAATCCCATATCTTTTCGTTTGGCTCTAACTGAGTCAGTTAAAATTCACAATGTTTTTCATAAGTCTTTGTTGAAGAAACATGTGGAGCCAGTAGTTCCCACGGCGGCGCCCCCGGATCCTGTGTTGGTAGAAGGGGATCTGGAGTATGAGGTAGAGAAAATGTTGGATTCCCGTCTTAATAGACGAAAACTCCAGTATCTTGTTAAGTGGAAGGGTTATGGTCAGGAGGACCATTCTTGGGTCTTTGCTTCTGACATTCATGCTGACAGATTGGTTCGTGCCTTCCATCATGCCCATCCTGACAGACCCGGTGGTTCTGGTGAGGGTTCGTGTGAATGTCATCTGTGTGGGTGCTGTTTTGGAGCTCCCTCTGTTGGCCAGGAATGGTAGTGGAGCTGAGTCTGAGCCTGTGACTTTATATGTCGGGGGCTGTCTACTCCTTTCGAGACTACTCTGAGGCAAGGTAGATTTCCTCATTTCTTTCTGTGAGGAGTAGCTAGTTTCACCGGCTGTGACATGGCGTCTAGGTATTTAGGAACACTCCACGGCTACTTCTAGTATGGTCTGATAGTTAGGGGATTGCGGTCAGCCCAGGTTCCAACTGCTCTTGTTTTCTTGGTGATTTTCCACCAATGGGAGATTTTTATAATCTTCCACGGTTACCGGATCACAACAGATACCACTAAACTACATAGCTGCAGCCAGACATCAAGGCTGCAGGCAACACAGCTCAAAACAGCAGGACAACCGCAACAAAGCTTCAAAAGGCTTCCTCCATCCAGTGTGGTCAGAACAGAATAAATCTTCTTTCTATTTTCAACATCAGGTGATGATTCAGGTGACTATTTAAAGGAGAAGGGAGTGGTCACACACTGGCTGCACATACGGTAAATAAACCAGGAGCTGCTAGTAGGAAAATACATTAACCATTGCTGCACCAACAGAAAGCATATGCATTTAATATATAGAGCTTCACAAGTTAATGTGGAGCTCAGATCTCTGAACCATCACGAATATCACAAGGATGGAAGACACCTTTTACTAAACAACACTGCTTTATTATCATGGTTTATAATTCCTTCTCGTATAATTATCTGTATTTTCTATTTCTTTTTGCTCTTCTCTGCTATTTCCTTTGTCCTTCCTTGTCCTACTATGTACGGTAGCTACATATTACCTTATTTCCCTATCTTCTTTTCACAGCGTCGCAGAATATTGATTCTAGATTTTAGGTAATTTATTATTGCCATACATTATAGCTGTTTCCCCCATTTTCTACATGAATTGCACTACAGTAGATCTTGAATAGTTACCATGCTTTTGTTTACTTGTTTGATAGAAAGCTCAGAAAATAAAGAAAAACTATTCCATCAATTAGTATGCATGTTTTCAACAATGGTATCACGGTGATGCATGTTTTGAACACCCCTTCTGCCAATGGCAGCACAGTGGCTCAGTGCTTAGCACTGTTACTTTGCAACGCTGGGGTCCTGGGTTGAAATCCTACCAAGGAGAATATCTACAAGGAGTTTGTATGTTCTCCCCGTGTTTGTGTGGGTTTCCTCCCACACTACAAAGATATACTGATAAGGAATTAGATTGTGAGCCCCAATGGGGACATTGATGATGATGTCTGCACAATCCTTTGGAATTAATAATAGAGTAAAATACAAAATATTTCGGCTACATGTGTAATTTTTTGGCCCTTTTCATGTATTCTGCAGAGGATGACCGATCACTAAGCTTCCATCATGACCAAGATATCTGCATTCAGTTTGTGTCCTCATATGACCGCCACAACTCAGCTCAGCATCATTAGTATTCAGGGAGCGAGACTGCAGAGAAATCAGAAAATTAGGTCCACACTGATCCCCTGAAGTGTGTCATTTGAGGAATGATGGGTAATTGGCAGGAGATGAAGGAAACGAGGCTGCTGACTGGTCCCCTGAACGGCATCTCCGCACGGATATCTAACCAGCAAAGAAGTGAAGGTTTTGTATTCGGGAGATTTTTTTTTCTTCAAATTTGACCCTGAGCGCACAATGGAATCCCGGTGCTCTATGAATGCTACAAAAAGAAGAATATATTGTGTGTGAGGCTGTAGAGTTGTGGTTTACTATAGTAATTCATTATTACTTAGGAAGATGACTATTATATTAACCCTTTTCATATGCCCTGCATGGGTTTGCCTCCCTAGTAGACAAGGTCCACCACAAGTTGTGACCTTCCATCATCAACCAATCAATTAGCCATGTTCAAGGCAAAACTTTTATTTTTTTTCATTTTTGACTGGGGAGTTGTCTGATCTCTGAACATTCCCCTTTGGTTAGTTATGATAATGCTTTCCTGGTAGATTTTTAAACAAGTGGACAATGTGAAGAAACTAGGACCCTCAAAGATCTTACCAGTTGGGAACCTTACCTAGTCAAGTCTTGTGGTGGGTGTCACCCAGGCCAGTTGCCCTCTATGCCAAACTTGGTTTCATTGGGTTTTAACTTTATCGATTAACTTTAATCCCTTCCCGTCATTGCAGTTTTCCACTTTCGGTATTTTCCTCCACTTCTTCCAAGAACCATAACTTTTAGTTCATTGTGTAATAATCACTTCCTGACTGGCTGATTTTTTTTTTTTCATTTTTGGAATTTCGTTTTTCCTTTTCCTTTTCCAGGAGCCAAACTTTCTCTTATTTTTCTGTCAACACAACCGTATGAGGGCTTGTTTTTTTGCGGTACGAGTTGTACTTTTGTATTACACCATCCATTTTATCATATGATGTACTGAAAATTGGGGGAAGAAAACCAAGTGCTGCAAAAACAGTGCATTTATGCATTTGTGTTTTTCAGTTTTACAGAAGAGAAATGAAACCATAGGTCCATCAGCACGGAGTGGCCATGTAGCACTGAGAAAAGAAACCATAGGTATCTAGCCATGCAAAGAAACCAGTGTGGCAGACATAAAAACAGCTTTAACAGATCAATGTATAAATATCCAGACAGATCATGGTATGAAAAATGGTGAATGCCCATGCCCCCAACTCCACCATTTTCTCCAAGTGTCAGGGTCTTGGAAAAAAAGGGGGACCCATGGGCCTTCGCACAGTGGTTTACAGCCTATTGATGAACCCAAACTATTAGATCAGGTGGACTGCCAGTATCATATAAGTGCACACCACAGAATAGACACCCAACCAACACTAGGGATTCACAAGTATGGGGACCCTTGACGCAGGTTGACTTGCGTATTTTGGCCTAAATATGGATCAATACCTCATATATTTTATACATCTTATTTTTGCACATTTTTTTCCCTTTTTAATCAAGATTAAACCAAGCTCTTTAATGTTGGTTGAGTAAACTGCGGTGTCTGTTCTGTGGGGTGCACTTCTAAAATATTGATAAACCAAAGTTTTAAAGAATATGAAAAAAAAAGATTGAATGAACTCCAATTTCCCCATTAAAAGGAAAGATTAAAAATACACATACCGTATTTTTCGGATTATAAGATGCTCTTTTCCTCCCAAAAATTTGGGAGGAAAATGAGGGGTGCGTCTTATAATCCGAATATAGCTTACCGGGGGGGGGTGGTAGAGAATGATGATAGGAGGCAGGGGGTATACGGTGGGCGCTGCTCTGTGCGGCACTGCTCTGTGCTGCAGCCGGTGAGGCAGGGGCTATCCTGAAGACGCTGGCAGGGGCTTCAAATAATAGCGCCCGTAGTCGGCGCGTGGGCAAATGGAGCTCTTGGCTCAAGATCTAATCTCTGCATGCGCTGCCTCCAGCCCACTAATGTCCCAGCAATGGACTTAAGGAAAATGGTGCCCAGAGGTGGAGTGTGAGCAGATGAGATCTCGGTTTGTCATTGGCTCGATACCTCAATCTGCGTTCACGCCGACTCCGGGCACCATTTCTTTGAAGCCCGCAATGCTGACAGTTCCTGGAAGTTTACTCTGCCTCACAGCGCCACCGAGCATCTGGGACACCCACCGCACTGACCACAGCATCGCTCTGCTCCACCACCGCCCCTACCTCCTGTGACTCCACCACCACTGCCGCGCCCTCCCCTCCCCGCTAAGATACCACCAGATTAGAAGACGGACCCCATTTTTTCCCCTATATATTTGGGTGCCTCTTAAAACCCAGTGCGTCTTCTAAAACGAAAAATGCGGTACATGATATTGCCACATTCAGAAAAGTTCAATCTATCAAATTCTAAAAATAATTAACCTATTCGGAAAACACCATAAACGCCAAAATTGTTATTTTTGGTCACAACATCACAGCTAAAACAATACTGTAACAAGAGATCAAAATGTCATCTATCCCAAGATGGTATCAATAAATACACTGTCCCACCACACAAAAAATAAACCCTCACACAGCTCCATTAACTGAAAACGTTACGAGTCTCAGTAAACGGCGACAATTTTTTTTCATTTTATTTTATTTTTTTTTACAAATTTATGATTGTTTTTTGCCACTAAGATAAACAAAAAAAAAACTGGACAAGTTTGGTGTCGTCATAATCGTAATACTGAGGAGCATCATATTACCAGGTTATTTTTACTACATAATGTACAAAGTAAAACAATTCCCCAAAATCAGTGTCAGAATTGCGTTGTTTGGGATTTTTTTTCACAATTTCACCAAACTTCGATTTTTTTTTCTTCTGTTTTCCAGTGCACTACATGGTAAAAAAAATGGTGTCATTCAAAAGTACAACTTGTTCTGCAAAAAGGAAGCCCTCATAGGGCAATGTGGATAGAAAAATAAAAAAGTTATGTCTTGGAAGAAGGGGAGGAAAAATGAAAACCGGAAATTGGCTGCGGCAGGAATTGGCTAATTTTCTGTCCATCTATGGAGTTGTGTGACGGTTCGTTTTCTGCTGCCGAGATGTAATTTTTATTGTTACTGTTTTGGGGTATGTATGACATTTTGATCACTTTTTATGCGATGCGATATTATTTTTGATACAACATTTACTGGAGCGGTAAATTAATTTTAGAATATGATAGACTCTTACCGACGCAGTCAATTTCTTTGTTTTTAAATTTGGAAGCACGGAGTGACTCAAGCACTGACATTTTTGACATTTTCTTGATTTTTTTTTAATTAACTCTCGCTTAGTTCTCTTCGGGCACCTGAGCCTATGCTTCATCACTTGTACAACACTCCTCATCATTGAAATTGCAACAACAAGAAGGAAAAGTCATGAACTTTCAGAAATCATCAAGATGCAAATGATACAAGTGGTTTGGCCATTTCTCCAAAGTGTCCCAAGAGCCGGTCTTCCACAAGAGAACACCAGGCTGCATGTTGCTTATGCTACTGTGAGCAGCTTGCATGGTCTAAACGTGTTACCTTGTCCTGCATCGTCTCCGGACTTGTCTCCCATCATCTGGGACGTAACTGATCGGCAATTGCCAAAGAAGCTGCCAGCAGCGGATAGTGATGATTTATTGCCCAACTACATTCAGTGCAGCACATTCCTCAGATAAACACTAATGCCGTGTTTTTCCAAAAATAAGCTTTTCATCCAAAAATAAGCACTAGCAGGAATTTTCGTCTTTTTCGGAGCAAGGCGTAAATATACCCCTAAAATAAGCCCTAGTCGCGGTTCAATAATGAAGTGTCCATGCAGCTAAAAAAGTTAAAGAATGCTGCGGGACATTTCATTATAGAAAGCAGACACCCCGAAAAGAGAGAAGACAGACCCCACAATCATACAAGATGCCGAACGGGATGACCTGCAGCAGAACACACACCCACACATCAGATCTCGCACGCACACACACATCAAATCGCACACCCACACACATCAGGTCACACACTCACACATCATATTGCATACACACACTCACCACATCCAGCGATACCAATTGCTTCTGGCCGGCAGAGAATCCTGGGACGCAGTGTGGTGCCGCTGAGTCCTCCATGTGTTCCAATGAACTGCATCCCATCTTCCCCTGCTGGATGGAAGCAATCGGTATCGCCTAATGTGGTGAGTGTGTAAGGGGTGGGCAGACCCCTTACAAGGAGGTGTAGTGTTGTAGTTAATACAGATGCTATTTAATAAAAAATGTTTTATTGTAAGTACACTGTTTTAGTGGGTTCCCCTAGTGGCCGGGTGGGACGGCTGTCTCCACAGAAACAGGGCAGAGGAAAGGAGGAGCCGGCAGCAGAAAGGGGAGGGAGAAGAAGAGTTGTTAAGAAGAAGTTAGAACCAGGGGGCAGTCGAGTCCGGGACGGGAGAGAAGAAACAGAAGGGGCAGAGTGTGGGAGCTGGGTGAATAGGAAAGCCGGAGAGAAGAGGAGAAGGTGTAGCCTCAAGTGTGAAGCAGTACTGGTGTGGGTCCGGTCTGTGGTAGCCGTAGTGGGAGCCAGGTGAAGTGGATTAGCCGGGCACATCCCCACTGGAGGATACGTCAGGAACAGGTTTTCCCCCTAGCAAAAGTGTAAAGTCATCGGATTGCCACTGTGATGAAGAAGGAGTGTTCAATAAAGAAGCCTGCTGGTTCAATTGATTCACGTCTACAGAGTCTTTGTATAACTGACGGCGACAGCTACACCACCGCACTCTGCCCCACCATGTTATCTCCTGTCCCGAAAGTGACGGCGGAGCCAGGGGTAAGCCTGCTAGAAAAAGGGGCCACGACTACAATCCCCGAGGCACCCCTGGCACCACGTTACATGTGGCGTAGTCGGCAGGATCCGGATTATATGCAAGGGGTCCCGATCCAAGAAGATGGAGACCAAGTGGTGCCTAGGGCACAGGATCCGGATTATTGGCGAAGGGTCCCGATCCCATGGTGGGAAGAAGAAGTGGTGCCTAAGGCGTTGGACCGGGCACAAGATGGCGGCAAGATGGCCGTCGTCTTCATGGACACAGTGGGCGCGCGAAGAATTGGCGCCAAAAGAAGAGCCTGGGGCTGGCCGGTGAAGAAAAAGAAGTACGGAGTACTCCGCCTAAAGAGGGGAGGTGCTGGCCCCAGGATGCCGAGAAAAACATGTGAAGTGGGCGGTGTTGCAGCAAGAAAGAAGAGCCGCCTTGGCCGGGTCGACGTGATGTGCGAGACTGGGGGTGGAGCGTACCCAAGAGCGGGAAAAGAAGGCCCGCCTCCACCTTCCCCAGCATCTCCACTGTCCCCGACGCCATTACAAGAAGCGACTACTCAGAAAGTGACGTCGAGCAAGATGGAGAACTCAGAAAGACAGCAAGCTGCGATGGCTGCGTTGGTCGCGACTAGCCTGGGCAGAGGACACCCGAAGCAGACTGCGGCTGCGTCTGCGGAAGGACTCACCCCTAACTTACCGGCTGTGCCCGGAGGACCGGAGCGGCCCACGAAGGTTACCTGGGTCACTACCTGGGACGCCGCGACTGGAGAGACCACGACCGAGGTCCGAGCTACTTACACGGCACAGCTGCCGACGGGAAACAGACACCTGGGAACTCCCTACCGGTGCCCGGGGGTACCCCCGCCGGTCGCGGTGTGATCTTCAACCCACGCAACAGTTCCGGCCCCGGAAGAACCACACGCCCGGGAGCTAGAAAAGGACGAGTGGGGGTTCTTCTGGGATCCAGTGAAGCCGTCGTCCCAGACTCGGCGGAAGTCCCCATCACCTGAACCCGACCCGGTACAGGAGAGATTGCTGGCCGAGACCGTGGCCCGCGAAATGATGGCCGGTCCCCGGAGTGATGAGTTCGAACGACAGTGTACCGTTGGCACCGTAGTAAAGTTCAACCAGAAAGAGGGCTATGGTTTCATCGAGGATGAAGAGACCGGCGACCATTACTTTTACAACCGGGTGAACCTGAACACTGAGGGCCTACCTTAACGCCTTCATACCTTATACCCAGGAGAGAAGGTGAGGTTCATGAGAGAGGTGGGATGCCGGGGCCTATTTGCGGTAGGAGTGACCCGGATGCCCACGACCCAAGAGGCTGCCCAGTGGCAGCAAGAAATCGAGTGGGAAGAGTGCCAGTACCGGCGACATGCACAGCAAAGACCGGTACTGGCTGAGATTTCCCGCCCGAGAAGCACACTGGCAGTAGCACCGGAAGTCATGACCGGACCGAGCGCTGACCCAGAGAAGGGGACCCCGGCGGTGCTGGCTATTCAACAGAGCCTGGTTACTCACCCGGTGATCGTCATGGGCAGCCCCCAGCCGTCCCGTGCAGCGACCCCATCACCCCCGTCGGGGGTTGAGGAGACAAGACCGGAGATCGAGACTCCGGAGCCAACCGTCAATTATGAACCCTTCCGGAGGCTGCGCCGGTTGCCTGGCCAGTCCTTGTCCGACTACGTGAGGGCTCAATGGGCTGAATGGCAACGTGCTTATCACCCCGAGTGAACTGTCATGACCGGAAGATCGTGGACCTGTTTGTGTTGAATACCGGCTGTGTTGAAGAGCCGGAAAAGTTTTACTGTTCCAACCTGTTCAAGCTGCTGAGCCCGGAAGGAGCCTGATGCTGGACTGAGCCAGAGGCTCCCTCCGCGTTGTTGAAGAAGATCGTGCTGTTTTGTGTTCCTGCCGTCTAAGACCGGGAGTGCTGCAAAAGCCTCCGGGCAGAAGACCTGCAAAGACCGGAAGTGCTTACTGAAGGCCTCCGGGCACGTTACCTACTAAGACCGGGAGCTCCCAGGAGGGACTCCAGGCGCCAGACTGGTGCGCCCCTTGCGTGTGCCCTAAGGTGAACATGTTTGTAGTTTTATTACAATGACTTTATTACATAAATGTGGTTTTTAGGTTTGTGCCTTGCCGGGAGGCTTAGGCTTAAAGAGGGGAGGTATGTAAGGGGTGGGCAGACCCCTTACAAGGAGGTGTAGTGTTGTAGTTAATACAGATGCTATTTAATAAAAAATGTTTTATTGTAAGTACACTGTTTTAGTGGGTTCCCCTAGTGGCCGGGTGGGACGGCTGTCTCCACAGAAACAGGGCAGAGGAAAGGAGGAGCCGGCAGCAGAAAGGGGAAGGAGAAGAAGAGTTGTTAAGAAGAAGTTAGAACCAGGGGGCAGTCGAGTCCGGGACGGGAGAGAAGAAACAGAAGGGGCAGAGTGTGGGAGCTGGGTGAATAGGAAAGCCGGAGAGAAGAGGAGAAGGTGTAGCCTCAAGTGTGAAGCAGTACTGGTGTGGGTCCGGTCTGTGGTAGCCGTAGTGGGAGCCAGGTGAAGTGGATTAGCCGGGCACATCCCCACTGGAGGATACGTCAGGAACAGGTTTTCCCCCTAGCAAAAGTGTAAAGTCATCGGTTTGCCACTGTGATGAAGAAGGAGTGTTCAATAAAGAAGCCTGCTGGTTCAATTGATTCACGTCTACAGAGTCTTTGTATAACTGACGGCGACAGCTACACCACCGCACTCTGCCCCACCATGTTATCTCCTGTCCCAAAAGTGACGGCGGAGCCAGGGGTAAGCCTGCTAGAAAAAGGGGCCACGACTACAATCCCCGAGGCACCCCTGGCACCCCGTTACAAGTGTGTGCGTGCGATCTGATGTGTGTGTATGAGTGTAGTGTGCGATCTGATGTGTGTGAGTGTGTGATCTGATATGTATTTGTGTGTGTGTGTGTGTCGGCCAGAAGCAGGGGAGGATGGTGTGCAGCATACCTACTGATGTTTTGAATATTTGATTTCCATAAAATATAATTATTATTTGCATAAAAATATGTTATCAATCCTGTGATTTCCATAATTCCACAACTTTTCCTTCTTGGGTGTTGTACTGTACTTACAGTAGCAAAATATTGCTGAATATGGCAAAAATGATGATCTGTGAAGCCCAGACACGACAGGGTTTTGTTAGGGTACACGCCCACAATCAGGACCCGCTGCATCCTGGATGTGGCGGGTCCTGACCTGCGGAGCCGAGAGTCTCCTCCGCAGGAGAACGCAGGAGATCACAGTGGTCTGTGCCCACTATCAGGGTTCGGGCCGTTACGGTCTCTCGCTTGTGTTCTCCCTACGGAGCATGCTTGCAACTCTGCAGCAAACAATTGACATGCTGCAGCTCGGAAAGATGCACCGCAGTTTAGTGTTTGCTGTGGAAAAAACAAGCATAGTGCGCACGGGATTTCTAGAAATCCCATTCACTGTGCTTGGGTGCCGCCCCCGTGCCAGCAGCAGGCGGCGCTGCTCGGATCCGGACCTGCTGTGTGGCTCGAGGAATCCTTCGGACCCGGGGATCACGCGGACACACCAAATAAAAAGAAGGACGTAGTTGTACGGCCTCGGCCGTACTCGGTTCGTGACGCCACCCACGGTGTGTGGTCAAGTGGGACACCACCGCTGCTGTTGTGGGATACCCGGGGGAGATGTAATGGCAGCCGGATGTTAACCCCTCCGTGGGTAGGGATGGTTGCCCCGGGGCCCAGTGTCTCTGTGCAGGGTATGGCGATGGTAGGGGCCTGCGCGCCCGGAAGTAGCAGGGGATGTTTGGTTACTCACAAGCAAATGAATCACACGAGTCTTTTGGTAAACCAAGGTGCTGGTGGCCAGCCGCTGTGGCCGGTTGTACATTGGTCCCCCACCCGGGCTGGTGGTCGCTGTCTCTTCCTCTGCACTGGCTGTGGTTGTGTGTTTGGACTTCTCGGTATAGAACACGGGAGTCCGCTCCCGGCTTTCTGTGTGCCTGAGGAGTCGTGCCCGCTGACACTGACCCATGGGATCTATGGGCCCTGGCGGTTGCCCTATCCCTATCTGTGGGTGGTTGTCTGCTTTTGAGACTTTGGTTGGGACAGGACCTGTAATCGTGCCATCAATTGGGGCCTAATGTGTGACTACCTGGTTTTGCCTGGGCATCACAAATGAATCACACGAGTCTTTTGGTAAACCAAGGTGCTGGTGGCCGGCGGTCGGTTGTACTCTGGTCCCCCACCCGGGCTGATGGTCGCCATCTTCTCCTCTGCACTAGTTGTGGTTGTGTTTTTAGACTTCCCGGTATGGAACACGGGAGTCCACTCCTGGCTTTCTGTGTGCCTGAGGAGCCGTGCCCGCTGACGCTGACCCGTGGGAACTATGGGCCCTGGCGGTTTCCCTATCCCTCTCTGTGGGTGGTTGTCTGCTTTTGGGGCTTTGGTTGGGATAGGACCTATAATCCTTCCCTCAATCGGTTGATTAGCTAGGCCGTTGGTTCCGGTCCTAGCTTCAGGGTCCAAGTACCCCCTCTGTGCACAGTTTCCGGTCGGGTCTCCGGTGTTGGTACCGGCGGGCTCCAACCCTGCGCCGGTCCTCCTCGGATCTGTCGAGCCGTCTTCCCGTCTCCTGCTGACGGAGACCACCATCTGCCACCTAGCCAAGGTACCAGGGCTCTGACCCTGGCACCGTCCAACTTGAACTTCTCCTCTGCCGGAGCTACACCTAGCTCCAGCCCACACTCCTCTCAACTTGAACTACAACTTCAATCTGCCTTAGACTGACTGTTTTCCCGCCCCGGGCTGTCTAGACCCCTTGGTGGGCGTTCCCTAACCGCCTGGCACCGCCCACTGGTGTGCTTGTCTTGCCCTGAGGGGGGTGACTAGGGTTTCAGGTCGGCTGTATGTGACTGAGGGAAGGTGTTATGAGGGGGCCTGATGTGTGACTACCTGGTTTTGCCAGGGTGTCACACTTGTTCTGTACATCACAGTGTGTTGGATGCATCTGAAGCATGCTGTGTCCAAAACATTGTGAAAATTAATTGTGAAAACACAGCCTTAAGGGGCCTTTTGCACACTACGACTTCGCAAGCCGATGCTGCGATGCCGTGCGCGATAGTCCCTGCCCCCATCGCAGCTGCGATATCATGGTGATAGCTGGCGTAGCAAACATTATCGCTACGCCAGCTTCACATGCACTCACCTGCCCTGCGACTTATTAAGGGGGCGGGCCGTGCAGCGTCATAGCGACATCACACAGCAGGCGGCCAATAGAAGTGGAGGGGCGGAGATGAACGAGACGTAAACATCCCGCCCACCTCCTTCCTTCCGCATAGCTGGCGTGAGCCGCAGGACACAGGTAGGAGATGTTCCTCGCTCCTGCGGCTTCACACACACAGCGATGTGTGCTGCCGCAGGAATGAGAAACAACATCATAACATCGGTCATTTCCAAATCATACACCGATGATACGATTACGACGCTTTTGCGCTCGTTAATCGTATCAAAAAGGCTTTACACACTACGATATCGACAGCGAAGCCGGATGTGCGTCACTTTCGATTTGAACCCACCGACATCGCACCTGCGATGTCGTAGTGTGCAAAGTGCCCCCAAGAGTTCAAAGATGGCAGCATGGCGGGCCTTCAGTAGGCCCTCAGCTACTATGGTAACCTATTGGCTTCCAATATGATATCAGAAGATGGGCACCTGATGAGGCACATAGGCCGACTACAGTATCTAAAAGGTCAAAGAGTAGCGATCTGAGCCACAACAGCTGACCATTCTTGGACTACAGAACACGAGCATATACCATATTGTCCTCATACGGCAGTTACAAACACAAGGGCTGGGATCCCACATACAACAATGTCTCCAGATTTTTGTCTCCGAGATATCAGAATCATAAGAAAATGGAAGAACAGAACAATTTGTGCCTGTGCCTTGTCATCAGACAGAAACAATATGCACAGTAAACTTCACTTAGCAATTCTAGTCACGACCCTAATGAGTGACATTGCGGTGTATATGGCAGAATATGACTAATACACAGCAGGCATCCAGCCACCTGCTCTGAGGTGTTAATGGCCCCCGTTCCATCTTCTCTAAATGAACCTTAACTCCTTCAGGACAAAGCCACAATCACAACTTTTTTTTCTTATTAAATTGATGCACCTGCATGAGGCTTGGATGCATTTTTTTTCAGGAGACCTCTATCAGTGAGGACAAATATCTCATTGTTGGGTGAACCAATATCTGAGAACCAAGGTTGCGAGCTTGACTTTATATTTTTCCTGGACCGCTTATCAAAAAATCACAGACAATGTTTTGTAAAGAACTCTAGCCATAACTATCCTCTGCAGACACGACCACACACAGTTTGCTGCCCAGACATTTTTGGCTTTTGCAGAACATCTCCATCTTACTATCCCCCGCATGCTCATCCTCTAGTTATCTACAATACACAGTCATGCTGTCTTTATATACGGTATATAGAACTACCGTGTTAGTTACACAGAAATAATGCCACCAAAAATAAGAGTGGGAGTCAATATATTGCCTGATACTTCATGCCCCTGCAAACTTCCCCCACCTAATATGTGGATGAAGTCTCCAAAATAGTGGAGGCCCTGTGTATATGATAGAAATCATTACAAAACAATACTTACTTGAAGTGAGTAGTTCTCCTTGCTGAGATAATCCATCCACCTCACAGGTGCGGCATATCAAGATGCTGATTAGACAGCATGATTATTGCACAGGTCTGCCTTAGGTTGGCACAACACAAAGCCACTCTAAAATGGGCAGTTTTATCACACAGCACAATGCCACATGTTTTAAGGGTGCGTACAATTGGCATGCTGACTGCAAGAATGTCCACCATAGCTGTTGACCCTAAATTGAATGTTCATTTCTCTACCATAAGCCGTCTCCAAAGGCGTTTCAGAGAATTTGGCAGTACATCCAACCGGCTTCACAACCGCAGACCATGTGTAACCACACCAGCACAGGACAACATCCAGCATCTTCACCTCCAAGATTATCTGAAACAAGGCACCTGCTGCAACATCCATTTGCATAACCAAACAATGTATTTGTGGCGCCCCTGAGGCTTCAGTCGCCACAGAGTACTGTACCTGATTTAAGCTGTAGTGCTTAAGCTGGATCCGAAGGAGGTCGTTACCGGTTTCACCACTTACACACTCAAATACACAATCAGGTTGCCCTCCACAATGGGGACCGGGCTAGGGTTGGGTCTTAAGGTTGCCTTCAAACATGGGGGTCACCACCCACTAGTGACAGGGACCTGGGGGAGGAGCAGCCACTGAGGGGGAGTTAGGAGCCAACACAACAGTTAGGGATTTCTCCAGCAGGAGAGGAACGGAGCAGACGTGTGTTGCCAGTGCTCTGGTGGGAAACAGTAATTGTTCTTGCGGTTGCCGAGGGGAGAGCTTCATTGCTCCCGCAGAACCAATGCCACGCAGGATGCAGGACCCTTGGGAAGATCATTTTCCAAGTTGGTTTTCCACAATCTGCCGGTACTGGGAGGTTTCAAGTTTCCCTGGCCACACAGAGCCCGAAAGCACAGTGCCAGATAGGATCCGGGGCCTTGGACACAGCCAAGCCCCATTGCGGAGCCGCGGCACCTGCAAATAGGGACAAGAGTACTACTTGAGACGGACTGGGGTCCCCAAGTAGCATGGGGATCCAACACATAAGGCGCTAGGAGGAAGGCGCTCACCGAGCACTACACCGGACTGACCTCCGAAGAGAGGTCACCACAGGTGGCGTCATGACAATCTTCCTACTACAATCCCCATCATCCTCCCTCCTTACTGGTGTACATCTCGGGGCATGAAGCCGGGCAGGCCACTGCAACATCCGAGACCACCACACCGGTCCGGTGACGAGTAAAGCAGGTATGAAACCCATGCCTGACTACCCCCTGCCCCCTGAGTGCTATATTTTGGCATCACAAACAGGATATCGTGCCCAGGCCAAAAACTTGGGTACTGTGGGCCTTACTGGACTGTGTTTAACATTTTTGCTTAAAAAAGGACAATCGCCATTAGTCATTTTGCGTGGGAAAAGAAGGGGCGTGTCGTCATGGGTGGCACTCGTAAAGAGCGCAAAAGTGTGGGTGGAGCCCAAAGAGAGCGCCAAAGCGAGTTCCACTGCCAGCAGTTGACAGGAAACTCGAGACTGGCAGAGACATGTCCAGGGAGGAAAGAGACTAAACCGTCCCTGTTGCTGGACCCACAGCAATGGTACTGCCATTTACCATGCATATCTTGCCAGGGCAAAGTGGCTCCCCCAGTATCCCGGGGAGGCATATACCCTGGCTGATTGCAAGGAGAGACTTTACAATTTATTCCGAGTGTAACCTTTGACGGAGGACCAGAAGGCCAGTGTCCTTATCGGTCAATTGACCGGGGCAGCCTGACGTAAACTCAATTCCTGGCCAGAGACCAATAAAAGAATGGCAAAGGACATTTTGACCAAACTGAAGGAAACCTTTGATACTCGTACAGCAGCTGAGATAAAAATGCGGTTCTACGGATGTAAGCAAAAGGTACAAGAAAGTATTCAGGACTATGCTTTAAATCTGCAGAAGGCTATAAGAAGTGTTCAGCAAGTGGATCCAGAGGAGGTAAAAAATGTGAATTGGTTGTAACGGATCAATTCATCGAGGGGCTACTGTCAGACGCTCATTGGGTTAAGATTGCTTATTGTATCCATGCAAAGCCCTGACCTCAGCTTCGCAGAGTTCAAAGATCGGGCCATCGGAGCACTGCGTGATCCGGATCGCAGCAGCCTTTTGCAAAAGCAATCGGGATTACAGCCAACTACACCAGCGCGAGTGGGAGCCAAGGAACAGACTGCGAGTGGAAACTCCAGTCATGAACTGTGGCTTTTTGCATGTTGGAACTGATTAAAGGTATGGCTACTTTAACCAAAGCAGTGCAATCCAAGCAGAGGATTCAGCCACCTGTAGCCATGGAACTGGCTTCAAGTGCTGATGATCTCCCCTGGCGGCAACGCGGGAGAGCCCGCTGCCACGAGTTTCTGATCGTTATGATGCTAATGGGCAGCCGATCTGCCGGCGCTGCAATAAAGTTGGACACTTCGCCCGTGGGTTTGCATTTGTGACGCCCTGGAAAAACCAGGTTGTCACAGAGACTGCACAAATCTTCCAGGTGCAGGACTCCATCCTCCTTGGCATACCAACACAAACCCACACCCAGGTACACAACATCGGCCAGCAAAGCCTAATCACCCCCCATAACAATAGGGACACACCAGTGGGTGGGGCCAAGCGGATGGTGACGCCCACCTAGGGGTCCTGAGGTGTTCTGGGAGGGAACACGACAGTTCAGTGCAGAGAGAGGAAGTGAGAGGAGTGTGAAGTGAGAGGGTTGTTAGGGGTTGGAGCCTCTGGACTACCGGACTACTGACTAGGTGGCAGTCGGTAGACAGGGCCACAGGCGACGGAGATCCGGTCGCGGAAGACCTTAAGTGGACCGGGGCAGGGTTGTAGGCCACCGGTTCTGACAGCGGGAATCCCATCCGGAGGCCGTGCACAGTCGGGGTGCCTGGACTCTAGGGCGAGGACTGCTTCAAGTACTTTGTCAATTAGCCAGCAGGGGACAAGATTCCACGTCTTGTCCCACCAGCAAGCCCAGAGAGCGAGACGGAAGCCCAACGAGGAGGATAGGGCTCCGCAATTGCCTGCTAAGATCCCATGGGTCAGTTCTCGCTGGCCACAGCTCCCAACACACAGAATCACCGGGAGTGGACTTCATCGTTTCAAGTGGAGTAGTCAAACTAAGGACACAAACACTAAGTGCAGGAGGAAGGGACCCATGTTTGCTGTACCAGGGTGTGGGACCCGAATACACCCGCTGGAGGTCACCGGTCACTGGCAATTTGGTTTACGACTTGGACTTTGTGTGAATTCCTCTAGAACTGTGAGTACACCAACACCATCCGGTCCAGCCCTGCAGAATACACTCTGCAGCATCCTTCCCCGTACACCTGTGCCCCGGGACAACACCTCCCCTACCTGTGGAGGGGATACCATCCTCCTGTCCCGCTCCATCAGCCCCGGGCGCCCCATACCAAGGCAGCGGCGGTGTCACTAACCATCACCGCAACCCACGGGTGGCGTCACTGAAAAACTCTTCCCTTGTAAATACCCCCTTTTTATTGTTGTGGGCGATGGGCTGCTGAGCGAGCCCCGGATCCGGCTGCCACTCAAGCCACAGCCACGATCCCGGATCCGAGCGCCTCTGGTAGACTTCCCTGCCGTGGTCAGTCACCCCTGCCCGCGACACATTGAATGCGCATGCTGCGTCCAAAACGCTGCAAACACTGATTATGGGCACGCAACCTTAGGCTGGTTTCACATCAGCGTTTTTTTGCCTAACGGCAAAGCAAAAAACGCATCATGCCGGATCCGCTTTATTTATAGTACACAGCATGCAACCGCAAGTCACCGGACCGTTATTTTACAGGATCCGTCTACTGGATCCGGTATAAAACTGGACCGGTGACTTGCGGTTGCATGCGTTTGACTGCTGTTTTTTGCCAAATTTTGACGGATCCGGTTTTTGGTTTTTTTTTTTACACCCCCACAAAGGTATATATTCATTGTTTGACTGTTCTCTGGACCCCATTTGTTGACATGATCACGTGACTTCCGGTGGTTTCCATGGTAGCACACGGTCATGTGATGACACCTGTAGCTAAGATGAGTCACTTCCTCTCAATGCCGGAATACAGCCGGCATTGAAAGTAAGGGTGGAAACACATCTATGCGAGTAAAATCGGTCCGACTGGGCTGAAAAAAACTCGGCTGATTTTAGTTCACGTTAGGTGCGAGTGCAACGCAAGTGCGATGCTATTTCTGAATAAATTAATGATTTTACTAGTGTGTGTAATGCGTGTGTAATGCGTGTGTAATGCGTGTGTAATGCATATTTTTTACTATGTCATCTCCATTCAGCGCTGCTACATGGCCGCTGACAGCAGACACAGACAGCCATGTAGCAGAGCTGAATGGCAGATGACAGCAGACACAGACAGAGCCGCACAATCAGAATGAACTCGGGTTAACTTCCCCCGACTTCATTGTCATGCTGCGGCTCTGTCTGTGCCGCGTCCTGATTAGCGGTCACCAGTGAAGGGCTCACCGGTGACCACTAATCCCCCGAGTGACTGAAGTTAGCAGCCCTCTCTCATACTCACCGATCCCCGGTGCCGCGCTGCACGGCGTTCACACTGCTCCGGCGGCTTTTACTATTTTGAAAAAGCCGGCCGCTCATTAAACAATCTCGTATTCCCTGCTTTCCCCGCCCACAGGCGCCTATGATTGGTTGCAGTGAGACACGCCACCACGCTGAGTGACAGGTGTCTCACTGCACCCAATCACAGCAGCCGGTGGGCGGGTCTATACTGTGCAGTGAAATAAATAAATAATTAAAAAAAATGGCGTGCGGTCCCCCCCAATTTTAATACCAGCCAGATAAAGCCATATGGCTGAAGGCTGGTATTCTCAGGATGGGGAGCTCCACGTTATGGGGAGCCCCCCAGCCTAACAATATCAGCCAGCAGCCGCCCAGAATTGCCGCATACATTATATGTGACAGTTCTGGAACTGTACCCGGCTCTTCCCGATTTGCCCTGGTGCGTTGGCAAATCGGGGTAATAAGGAGTTAATGGCAGCCCATAGCTGCCACTAAATCCTAGATTAATCATGTCAGGCGTCTATGAGACACCCTCCATGATTAATCTGTAAATTACAGTAAATAAACACACACACATGAAAAAATCCTTTATTAGAAATAAAAAACACAAACACATTCCCTCATTACCAATTTAATAAGCCCCAAAAAGCCCTCCATGTCCGGCGTAATCCACGGACCTCCAGCGTCGCTTCCAGCATGAAGGTGACAGGAGCTGCAGAAGACACCGCCGCTCCGGTCACCTCCAAGCAGCAACTGAAGACAGCCGCGCGATCAGCTGAGCTGTCACTGAGGTTAATCGCGGCCACCGCTGGATCCTCCAACAGTGACAGCGGGTAACCTCAGTGACAGCTCAGCCGATCGCGCTACTCACCTCAGTTGCTGCTTGGAGGTGACCGGAGCGGCGGTGTCTTCTGCAGCTCCTGTCACCTTCATGCTGGAAGCGACGCTGGAGGTCTGTGGATTACGCCGGATATGGAGGGCTTTTTGGGGCTTATTAAATTGGTAATGAGGGAATGTGTTTGTGTTTTTTATTTCTAATAAAGGATTTTTTCATGTGTGTGTGTTTATTTACTGTAATTTACAGATTAATCATGGAGGGTGTCTCATAGACGCCTGACATGATTAATCTAGGATTTAGTGGCAGCTATGGGCTGCCATTAACTCCTTATTACCCCGATTTGCCAACGCACCAGGGCAAATCGGGAAGAGCCGGGTACAGTCCCAGAACTGTCACATATAATGTATGCGGCAATTCTGGGCGGCTGCTGGCTGATATTGTTAGGCTGGGGGGCTCCCCATAACGTGGAGCTCCCCATCCTGAGAATACCAGCCTTCAGCCGTATGGCTTTATCTGGCTGGTATTAAAATTGGGGGGGACCGCACGCCATTTTTTTTAATTATTTATTTCACTGCACAGTATAGACCCGCCCACCGGCTGCTGTGATTGGGTGCAGTGAGACACCTGTCACTCAGCGTGGGGGCGTGTCTCACTGCAACCAATCATAGGCGCCTGTGGGCGGGGAAAGCAGGGAATACGAGATTGTTTAATGAGCGGCCGGCTTTTTCAAAATAGTAAAAGCCGCCGCAGCAGTGAGAAAGCCGTGCAGCGCCGCGCCGGGGATCGGGGATCGGTGAGTATGAGAGAGGAGGGGAAAATGACCGACAGACTGTGAGAGAGGGACAGAGATAGTGACGGACCGACAGAGAGAGAATAGAGACCGAGAGGGAGAGACCGACTGACAGAGAATAGTGATTGACAGACATTGTGAGACATCACTCGTTTCCAGTGTTTTAGGAAACATGCGAGAAATGTATTTAGAAAATCGGATGTCACTAGGATGGTGTGAGTGCCGTCCCGTGACATCCGATTTTTACACGCTCCCATAGACTTGCATTGGAGAAACTCGCAGTAGAAACTCGCAAAAAAGCAGCATGCTGCAATTTTTTTCTCAGTCCAATTCACTAACATGTGTCCGATTCCAATGCGAGATTTTCTCGCATTGCTCTACTGCGAGAAACTCGCAAGTGAGAAGCAGCCCTAAAGCAGCATATGTGCAGATCTTAGCTCTGTAGCTGTGATCTGGAGATATGGCAGAGCGATCAGATTGCTGATCGCTATAGCACCCTAAAGGGACTAGTAAAATAAAAACAAGTAAAAAAAACTTTTAAAAATTAAAAAAAAATAAAAAACCTAAAAGTTCAAATCACCCCCCTTTTACCCCATTGAAAATTAAAGGGTTAAAAAAATAAAAAAATATACACATATTTGGTATCGCTGCGTTCAGAAATGCCCGATCTATCAAAATATAAAATCAATTAATCTAATTGGTAAATGGTGTTGCAGCAAAAAAATTCCAAACGCCAAAATTAGGTTTTTTGGTTGACACAAATTTAGCGCAAAATGCAATAACAGGCGATCAAGCATAGCATCTGTGCAAAAATGGTACTGTTAAATACGTCAGCTCGAGACGTAAAAAATAAGCCATCACTGAGCCATAGATCCAGAAAAATGAGAACGCTACGGGTCGTGGAAAATGGCAGAAAAAGTGCGACACTTTTTGGACAAACTTGTGAATTTTTTTAACCTCTTAGATGCAAGTAAACCTATACATGTTTGGTGTCTACAAACTTGCACTGACCTGAGGCATCACACCAACAAATCACTTTTACCATATAGTGAACACGGTGAATAAAATATCCCAAAAACTATTGTACGATCAAACTTTTTTGCAATTTTTCTGCACTCGGATTTTTTTTGCCGTTTTCCAGTACACTATATGTTAAAACGTATGGATTTATTTAAAACTACAACTCATCCCGCAAAAAACAAGTCCTTATATGGCAAAATTGACAGAAAAATAAAAAAGTTACGGCTCTCGGAAGAAAGAGAGGAAAAAAAACAAAACAGAAAAACGCAAAATGCCCGGGGGCTGAAGGGGTTAAAGCATATAGAAATTTGTACAATTTAAATATACTCAATGTTTTGAAGATTTGGGGTGCCAAACTTGGGGTGATTACTGGCTCCTGGGCTGGGAGGTCAGCGGCTGTGAAGGTATAAAGAAAGTGCATTAGAACAAAAAAAAAATAAAGCAGGCCATTATAAAAGCACAGTATGACAAAACTTACATTTGGCCAAAGCTCTGGGATGTTCAGGCAATTCTGAGACAATGTGGATGATCTAGGGCAGTCATGGCGAACCTTTCACAGGCCTAGTGCCCAAACTGTAGCCCTAAACCCAATTTTTTTTCCGAAGTGCCAACCAATCCTATTATGTAAATAGTTGATATTAACCTTACCTTTGCCGTCTCCTCTTCTTTTCAGCAGGGGGCATCACGCTCATGCTTACCACACATTGAAGCTGAGCCCTTTCCAGACACAGCAGTTGGATTGATCTTTCTGGAAAAAATTGCCTATTAGACAGAGATTTTAGCCTGGAATACAATCAGATGTCACCCTGTAATCCACATCTACATTTCAAAGTCTGAACATCCTGAAATGCCATAAAGACGTACGAGTTACTCCCCTCCCCTTTCATTGTGTAGTTATGTCCCCTTCCTGGGCCACTTCTTGGTAAACATGTCCCCCATCCTGATATACATTTCCTACATTCTGGTATATTTGTCCACATCATGGCCCCATCCTGGTAAATGTACCCCATGCCTGGTAAATGTTCCCCATTCCTGGTAAATGTTCCCCATTCCTCGTAAATGTTCCCCATCCTGGTAAATGTACCCCATCCTGGTAAATTTTCCCCATTCCTGGTAAATGTACTCCATCCTGGTAAATGTACCCCATCCTGGTAAATGTACCTCATCCAGGCATGTTCCCTTATCCTGGTAAATGTCCCCTTTCCTGGTAAATGTACCCCATCCTGGTAAATGTCACCCTTCCTGCTAAATGTTCCCCATCCTGGCATTTTTCCTCATCCTGGCATGTTCATGTACCCCATCCTGGCATGTTTCCCCCCCATCCTGGTAAATGTATCCCCCATCCTGGTAAATGTACCCCTTCCTGCTAAATGTACCCTATCCTGGCATGTTTCCCCCCATCCTTGCAGCCATGTTTTCCACCATCTTGGCAGCCATGTTCCCCCCATCCTTGCGTGTTTCACCCATCCTTGCAGCCATGTTTCCCCATCTTTGCATGTTTCTCTCCCTCTTTGCACGTTTCTCCCCATCTTTGCACATTTCCCCCATCCGTGCAGCCATGTTTCCCCGTGCTCTGTTTGCCCCGTGCTCTCCATGGCTGCCCCTGTGCTCTGTTTGCCCCGTGCTCTCTATGTTTGCCCCCGTGCTCTGTATGCCCTGTGCTCTCCATGTTTTCCCCCGTGCTCTGTATGCCCCGTGCTCTCCATGGCTGCCCCCGTGCTCTGTATGCCCCGTGCTCTCTATGTTTGCCCTGTATGCCCCGTGCTCTCCATGGCTGCCCCCGTGCTCTGTATGCCCCATGCTCTCTATCACTGCCCCCGTGCTCTGTATGCCCCGTGCTCTCAATGGCTGCCCCCGTGCTCTCTATGTTTGCCCCCGTGCTCTGTATGCCCTGGGCTCTCCATGTTTGCCCCCGTGCTCTCCATGTTTGCCCCCGTGCTCTCCATGTTTTCCCCCCGTGCTCTCCATGTTTCCCCCCGTGCTCTCCATGTTTTCCCCCCGTGCTCTCCATGTTTTCCCCCCGTGCTCTCCATGTTTTCCCCCCGTGCTCTCCATGTTTTTCCCCTGTGCTCTCCATGTTTGCCCCCGTGCTGGCTCTGTCCCCCGTGCTCCATGTTTGCCCCCGTGCTCTCCATGTTTGCCCCCGTGCTGGCTCTGTCCCCCGTGCTCCATGTTTGCCCCGTGCTGGCTCTGTCCCCCGTGCTCCATGTTTGCCCCGTGCTGGCTCTGTCCCCAGTGCTCCATGTTTGCCCCGTGCTGGCCCTGTCCCCCGTGCTCCATGTTTGCCCCGTGCTGGCTCTGTCCCCGTGCTCCATGTTTGCTCCGTGCTGGCTCTGTCCCCCGAGCTCCCATGTTTGCCTCGTGCTGGCTCTGTCCCCGGTGCTCCCATGTTTGCCCCGTGCTGGCTCTGTCCCCCGTGCTCCATGTTTGCCCCGTGCTGGCTCTGTCCCCCGTGCTCCATGTTTGCCCCGTGCTGGCTCTGTCCCCCGTGCTCCCATGTTTGCCCAGTGCTGCTCTGTCCCCCGTGCTCCATGTTTGCCCCGTGCTCCATGTTTGCCCCGTGCTGGCTCTGTCCCCCGTGCTCCATGTTTGCCCCGTGCTGGCTCTGTCCCTCGTGCTCCATGTTTGCCCCGTGCTGGCTCTGTCCCCCGTGCTCCATGTTTGCCCCGTGCTCCATGTTTGCCCCGTGATGGCTCTGTCCTCCGTGCTCCATGTTTGCCCCGTGCTGCTCTGTCCCCCGTGCTCCATGTTTGCCCCATGCTGGCTCTGTCCCCGTGCTCCATGTTTGCTCCGTGGTGGCTCTGTCCCCCGTGCTCCATGTTTGCTCCGTGCTGGCTCTGTCCCCTGTGCTGCATGTTTGCCCCGTGCTGACTCTGTCCCCCGTGCTCCATGTTTGCCCCGTGCTGACTCTGTCCCCCGTGCTCCATGTTTGCCCCGTGCTGACTCTGTCCCCCGTGCTCCATGTTTGCCCCGTGCTGACTCTGTCCCCCGTGCTCCATGTTTGCCCCGTGCTGACTCTGTCCCCCGTGCTCCATGTTTGCCCCGTGCTGACTCTGTCCCCCGTGCTCCATGTTTGCCCCGTGCTGGCTCTGTCCCCCGTGCTCCATGTTTGCCCCGTACTGGCTCTGTCCCCTGTGCTCCATGTTTGCCCCGTGCTGACTCTGTCCCCCGTGCTCTATGTTTGCCCCGTGCTGACTCTGTCCCCCGTGCTCCATGTTTGCCCCGTGCTGGCTCTGTCCCCCGTGCTCCATGTTTGCCCCATGCTGGCTCTGCCCCCCGTGCTCCATGTTTGCCCCGTGCTGGCTCTGTCCCCCGTGCTCCATGTTTGCTCCGTGCTGGCTCTGTCCCCCGTGCTCCATGTTTGCCCCGTGCTGGCTCTGTCCCCCGTGCTTCTTGTTTGCCCCGTGCTGGCTCTGTCCCCCGTGCTCCATGTTTGCCCCGTGCTGGCTCTGTTCCCCGTGCTCCATGTTTGCTCCGTGCTGGCTCTATTCCCCGTGCTCCATGTTTGCTCCGTGCTGGCTCTGTCCCCCGTGCTCCATGTTTGCCCCGTGCTGACTCTGTCCCCCGTGCTCCATGTTTGCTCCGTGCTGGCTCTGTCCCCCTTGCTCCCATGTTTGCTCTGTGCTGGCTCTGTCCCCGGTGCTCCCATGTTTGCCCCGTGCTGACTCTGTCCCCCGTGCTCCATGCTTGCCCCGTGCTGGCTCTGTCCCCCGTGCTCCATGTTTTCCCCATGCTGGCTCTGTCCCCTGTGCTTCATGTTTGCCCCGTGCTGGCTCTGTCCCCCGTGCTCCATGTTTGCCCCGTGCTGGCTCTGTCCCCCGTGCTCCATGTTTGCCCCGTGCTGGCTCTGTCCCCCGTGCTCCATGTTTGCTCCGTGCTGGCTCTGTCCCCCGTGCTCCATGTTTGCTCCGTGCTGGCTCTGTCCCCCGTGCTCCATGTTTGCCCCGTGCTGGCTCTGTCCCCCGTGCTTCTTGTTTGCCCCGTGCTGGCTCTGTCCCCCGTGCTCCATGTTTGCCCCGTGCTGGCTCTGTCCCCTGTGCTTCATGTTTGCCCCGTGCTGGCTCTGTCCCCCGTGCTCCATGTTTGCCCCGTGCTGGCTCTGTCCCCCGTGCTCCATGTTTGCCCCGTGCTGGCTCTGTGCCCCGTGCTCCATGTTTGCTCCGTGCTGGTGTCGCGGGCGGGGAGGAGGGTGTCAGCACACCGCGCTCACCCCTTCTGCTCGGGTCCGGCAGCTGCTCCTGGTGGCTCGAGCTGTGGGCCGGATCCCGGGGTTTCTCGAGCGACACTCCTCGCCCGTGAGTGAAAGGGGGTGTTTGTTGGGTGTGGGGATTGGTATAGTTCGTGACGCCACCCACGGTTGTGGTGATTGCACCACCGCTGCTCAGTGTGGGGGTCCCGGGGATGGTGATGCGGAGCAGCCAGGTGTTGTGTTGCCCCTCCGTGGGTAGGGGTTGGTGATCCCGGGGCCCGGTGATGAGATGTGAAGTGTAGGGCCTGGAGGGCGCAGGGACGCGGGGGCAGCGCTGTGCCTTGCGGCACTATGGTACTCACTCAGCCTGACACACGGACACAGTTGGTACGGTAAACCAACGGCTGGTAGGACGGTCCCACAGACGGCTGCACCTGCACTCCCGGTAGGTGACGGTGATGTCTCTCTTCCTTGCACCTATGTTGACTGATGGTAGCGGTGGATTCCCTCCGGTTACCCGCTCCCCGACTGCAATCTGGGCCGGAGGAGCTCTACACTTTGCCCGCAGGCGCTGGCCCTGGGGAAACTTGTGCCCTGGCGGTGGCGGTGTCTCCCCGGTAATGGTCGGGCTGTTGCCGTCAATCGGGACTTGGTTGTTGGGGGATCTGCGTCTCCGTCACTGACGGATTTGGCAAATTTGGCGACTCCTAGCCTTGCCGGGGTCCGAGAGGCCCCTGCCCTGGTGCTGACTGTCCTTCGGAACACTGCTCCAGACCACCGGGCACACAGCCAACGGGGTCCTTCCAGGAACTTCCAAACGGTCCCCCTCCAGACAGTCACCGCCGTTGCTGACCTTGCTGTTCTGGCCCTCACAAAGCTGGACCCTTCAGGCTGTCTTTCTCTTCTGTCACTTTACTTGCTTTTCCTCCTTTTCTACTTTCACTTTCACTTAACTCCTAAACCGAACTCTCCTCTTTACTCTTGCCCTGCCTGGGCTCGACTGCACTCCTTCCACTTCCTCCTCCCTGACAGAACTCTCCTCTTTACTCTTGCCCTGCCTGGGCTATCTGCCTGGTTACTTCCTGCCTCCAGAGCTGAGAGCTCCTTGGTGGGCGGAGCCAACCGCCTGGCCCACCCCCTGGTGTGCATCATCAGACTCCTGGAGAAAGGCAACAAGGATTTGTAGGTTAGCAGATGTGCCTACCTGGAGTGTGGGGTGTGGTGGTGTTGTGACCTGTGTCCCCTGGCTTGCCCAGGGCGACACATTCCCCCTTAGCAAAATGCAGACCGTCCGCGGGCTGCCGTCCTACACCGGTTTTATTTTTCTGTAAAAAGGGGATAACAGGGTTAAGCAAAAACATAAATAACATTTTTAATCAAAACTCTTCCCAAGACGGGAGGCACATTTACTTAAACGTTGCAACGGTATACGGTCACGGTTTCCGCTCTCTCCCACCCAAGCAACCTGGCCCTGATGCTGCCCCTAAAGCCCAGGCAGCACCCCTTGACCCACAGTCCAGCACAAGTCACCCGAGCGGGATCTGTCCTTCCCCTCCAGAGGGTGGCCACCGGTTCCTTTGGTGGCTGGGCCCTGGCCTGCTCTGCTCAGGGCCCTCCCTCCAACCTGCCTCTCCGGAGGCGGCATTGCGGAAACGGTAACGGTACCCAACATATTTACAAGCCACTTAACGTTTGTGGTGCCCTGCAAGTTCACGGGCTTGTCCATAGATAGTTCCCATGCAAAACTTAAACGGTCCCCACGGGGACAACGGTGCCGGCTCCTGCCGGTTGCAAATCACTGCAGACAATCAGGTGACAAACTCGGTATAATCATTTTCTTCTTATCATTTCAAACTTTCAAACTTTTTCAAACAAACAGCAACTTCAGTGATGGTCCCAACGGGGACGGTGCAACGGGCATCCGCTGCCTTTTGCGGCTTAACAGTCCATTCTCACTCGTGGGGCTCTAGTGCCACCTTCACACGGTGCACCGCTCTGGACCCCAATGGTAGCTCGCTGCAGGCGATCTTCTTCCATATTCATGCGGGCATGCACATCCGCTCTACACCCCTCTCGGGCATCGATCTCCCAGCGCAGCTGCTGTTGCCGCCGCTCCCAGCCGGGAGTACTTTCTGTTTGCTCCGGTTCAGCATGTGCGGGGGACGGACCCAGCCAGAGTCCCTCCGTGTCGGCTACGACCGGCACCTTCAGTAATGAGGGACCCCGCTGTGACATGGCCTCCTCTGCCTCCTGGCAGCTGCATCCCCGCCGTGCCTCCGGTGCATCTTTGCTGACGGGCTCAGCCTTTGGCTTCTTCCATAGAAGCGGTTCAGGGTGGTCATGAACTTCTGCTGCAGGTCGGTCCGCCGGGGCGGATTGGCAGGGTACCGCTACCGGTGGTGGTGGTAGCGGGCCTAGTGGCGGGGCAGCAGCAGCTAACGCAGGTAGCGGGAGAGGCAGCAGGGTGAACGGGTGTAGGCCGGGCCCCTCAGCCGCAGCGGCCGATCCCTCGGGAATACAGGGACATGGGTCTCTTACCCGTTCCTCCAAATCTTCCTCCACCTCGCATCTCCGCACAGCAGCCACCACTTCCACCATGTCGGCCTCCCACTCCTCCAGGAGGAGCTGCACGCGGACCTGCAGACGGCTGCTTAGCTGGGCGGTCCGGACTTCCACCCACGCCGCCATGCCGGGCGCGGGGACCACGGTGTTGTTGGTCGGACTCAGCATCTTTAGCAGCGGCCTCTTCCAGGAACCAGTAAATGGCCGCAGGGTCCTGGCGTCCCTGCTTCCACAGCCGCGCTCACATGCGGCCAGCCGCCATTTCGTCCCCCTTAGCTCTTTCCGGCCCCTCCTCTCTCGGGGCGGGGTTTTGGCCTTCGCGCCTCTACTGCTCGAGAAGACTCTCGAGCGGGAACTTTTCGCGCCAAAGATGGCGGCTTCTGAAATTTTTCTGCCGGATGTCTCCGGCGGTAACAAGGCGCACCTCTACCTGACGGCAGAGCGGTAAGATCCTGTTCGTGACGCCAAGTTGTCGCGGGCGGAGAGGAGGGTGTCAGCACACCGCGCTCACCCCTTCTGCTCGGGTCCGGCAGCTGCTCCTGGTGGCTCGAGCTGTGGGCCGGATCCCGGGGTTTCTCGAGCGACACTCCTCGCCCGTGAGTGAAAGGGGGTGTTTGTTGGGTGTGGGGATTGGTATAGTTCATGATGCCACCCACGGTTGTGGTGATTGCACCACCGCTGCTCAGTGTGGGGGTCCCGGGGATGGTGATGCGGAGCAGCCAGGTGTTGTGTTGCCCCTCCGTGGGTAGGGGTTGGTGATCCCGGGGCCCGGTGATGAGATGTGAAGTGTAGGGCCTGGAGGGCGCAGGGACGCGGGGGCAGCGCTGTGCCTTGCGGCACTATGGTACTCACTCAGCCTGACACACGGACACAGTTGGTACGGTAAACCAACGGATGGTAGGACGGTCCCACAGACGGCTGCACCTGCACTCCCGGTAGGTGACGGTGATGTCTCTCTTCCTTGCACCTATGTTGACTGATGGTAGCGGTGGATTCCCTCCGGTTACCCGCTCCCCGACTGCAATCTGGGCCGGAGGAGCTCTACACTTTGCCCGCAGGCGCTGGCCCTGGGGAAACTTGTGCCCTGGCGGTGGCGGTGTCTCCCCGGTAATGGTCGGGCTGTTGCCGTCAATCGGGACTTGGTTGTTGGGGGATCTGCGTCCCCGTCACTGACGGATTTGGCAAATTTGGCGACTCCTAGCCTTGCCGGGGTCCGAGAGGCCCCTGCCCTGGTGCTGACTGTCCTTCGGAACACTGCTCCAGACCACCGGGCACACAGCCAACGGGGTCCTTCCAGGAGCTTCCAAACGGTCCCCCTCCAGACAATCACCGCCGTTGCTGACCTTGCTGTTCTGGCCCTACACAAAGCTGGGCTCTCAGGCGTTCTTTCCTTCTGTCACTTTACTGGCTTCTCTCCTTTACACTTCTCTACTTTCACCACTTTCACTTCTCTGTTTACTCTAGCCCTCAGCTAGACTTCACTCCTTCCACTTCCTCCTCCCTGACAGAACTGCCTGGTCTCTTCCTGCCTCCAGAGTTGTGAGCTCCTCGGTGGGCGGAGCCAACCACCTGGCCCACCCCCTGGTGTGCATCACCAACCTCTGGAGGAAGGCAACAAGGATTTGTGGTTAGCTGTGATGTGCCTACCTGGAGTGTGGGGTGTGGTGGTGTTGTGACCTGTGTCCCCTGGCTTGCCCAGGGCGACACACTGGCTCTGTCCCCCGTGCTCCATGTTTGCTCCGTGCTGGCTCTGTCCCCCGTGCTCCATGTTTGCCCCGTGCTGACTCTGTCCCCCTTGCTCCCATGTTTGCTCTGTGCTGGCTCTGTCCCCGGTGCTCCCATGTTTGCCCCGTGCTGACTCTGTCCCCCGTGCTCCATGCTTGCCCCGTGCTGGCTCTGTCCCCCGTGCTCCATGTTTTCCCCATGCTGGCTCTGTCCCCTGTGCTTCATGTTTGCCCCGTGCTGGCTCTGTCCCCCGTGCTCCATGTTTGCCCCGTGCTGGCTCTGTCCCCCGTGCTCCATGTTTGCCCCGTGCTGGCTCTGTCCCCCCCCACACCTTGGCCGCACACAGCCTAAAAATAATAAAAAAAACCCCTCACCTTCCAGCACAGGTTCCCGCGCGGCCACAAGACGCCGGCGCTGCTTTCTGACACTCCTCCGTCTCCTAGGCAACAGGCCTGCAGCCCAGGAGAGGAGGAGTGAGAGGGAGGAGAAATGTCTCCTCTGCTAAAAAACACTTTGTACTGTCGGCGCGATCACACCGACAGTACAACGTGTGTCAGTGTGGCGACAGCGCGCGAGCTAGCACAAAGGGCCCTGCGTGCCCTGTTTGGCACGCGCGCCATAGGTTCGCCATCACTGATCTAGGGTATATATACGTACTTCAAGATAACTTTGTTTTCCTACTTTCTGGGCATGATCAGTACTGGAAACCGGATCCTGCAAATCAGATGCGGTGACTTGCGGTACAAAACGGATCCGGCGCTCATTGAAAAGCATTGCAGAGCGCGCCGCAATGTACCGGATCCGGTGAGATGCAGTATTTTATATTGATACAAAAACGCAACATGTTGCGTTTTTGTATCAAGATAAAATACCGCAAATTACTGGATCTGGACAGTAACGCACGCAACCGCATGCAAACGCATCTTACCGCAAGTCCATTGAAAATGCATTGCGTACACAACGGATCCGGTAAGTTGCGTTTTTTGTTTTTAGGCAAAAAAACGCTGATGTGAAACCAGCCTTAGGCCGGCATCACACTTGCGATTAACTCACAGAAAATCTCGCATTGCACTCAGACCCATGTTAATCTATGAGGCAGCTCCCATCTGCGTTTTGGTGAGTTTCTCGCATTAGTCTCTTAAATGCAAGTCTATGGGTGCTTGAAAAAAAAATGGATGTCACACGGACGGCCTTAGGCCGGAGTCACACTTGCTAGTGACTCGCGCGAGTCTCGCATCGTATCACCCAGCACGGCCTCACACTCTCCGGAGAGGAGCATCTCAGGTGCATAGAGATACATGCAACCGACCCGTTCCTGTCAGGAGAATGTGCGACCGTGCCGGGTGATGCGATGAGAGACTTGCGCGAGTTACTAGCAAGTGTGACTCTGGCCCAAGAGTGGCTTTTTAGTGTGGTCAGCCTAGGGCACACCTGTGCAATAATCATGCTGTCTAATCAGCATCTTGATATGCCACACCTGTGAAGTTCATGGATTAAGTCAGCAAAGGAAAAGTGATCACTAACAGATTTAGGCAGATTTGAGAATAATATTTGAAAGAAAAAGGTCTTTTGGGTTCAAAGAATAAGTCTTAGATCTTTGAGTTCAGCTCATGAAAAATGGGATCAAAAACAAAACATTTATATTTTCATTCAGTGTATCTAGAGATTTGCGAATCTCCTAAATTTTACACTCAAATTGCCCAGCAGATTTGATTTCATCTGAATAAAATTCAATCTCAATTGAATCTGTTCTAAAAAGACATTTACTATGTTCTGGGGTCTCTCCAGATAAAGCGTAATAAATGAAAGCTGGAAAGAAGTTAAAAAATAAAAGATTAAAAGATTACATTCGCCTGCCTGGGGTCACCACAGCTTCCCACCCGATCATCCACTCTATTAATATCATCTGCGGTAATCTCTTCTTCAGTGTTCTCCTTTTTTTCTTCCGGTCTTCTCGTCTTCAGTCCTCCATTTAGTCTTCTCTTCTTCTAACTTCTCTTCGGTTTTCACTCCTCTGCTCTTTGCTTCTTTCATCTTCCCTTCAGTCTTCAATTGTTAGTCTTTGCTTCTTTGGCCTTCACTCCATTCTTTCTCTTCAATCTTTACTTCTTTGGCCTTATCTTCTGTTTTTTCCTTCTTTGGCCTACTCCATCGTCTTTCCTTCTTGGCATTCTCTTCATTTTTACTATTGATCATTGCTTCTTTGGCCTTCCCTTCGGTCTAACTAAGGCTGGGTTCACACATAGCGACAGCGACAACGACATCGCTGTTACGTCACCATTTTCGGTGACGTAACAGCGACCTTGTAAGTCGCTGTTATGATCGCTGCTTAGCTGTCAAACACAGCGACGCAGCAGCGATCATAACGTCGCTACATGTGCAGAGAGCAGGGAGCCGCGCAAACTGCTTAGCACTGGCTCCCTGCTCTCCTAGCTACAGTACACATCGGGTTAATTAACCCGATGTGTACTGCAGCTACATGTGCAGAGAGCAGGGAGCCGCGCACACTGCTTAGCGCTGGCTCCTTGCTCTCCTAGCTACAGTACACATCGGGTTAATTAACCCGATGTGTACTGCAGCTACATGTGCAGAGACCATGGAGCCGGCACTGGCAGCGAGAGCGGCAGAGGCTGGTAACGAAGGTAAATATCGGGTAACCAGGGAAAAGGCTTCCCTTGGTTACCCGATGTTTACCATGGTTACAGCTTACCGCAGCTGCCAGATGCCGGCTCCTGCTCCCTGCTCGCTTCATTTCGTCGCTCTCTCGCTGTCACACACAGCGATGTGTGCATCACAGCGGGAGAGCGCCTTTGAAGAAAACGAACCAGGGCTGTGTGTAACGAGCAGCGATCTCACAGCAGGGGCCAGATCGCTGCTCATTGTCACACACAGCAAGATCGCTAATGAGGTCACTGTTGCGTCACCAAAACCGTGACGTAGCAGCGATTTCGGTAGCGATCTCGCTATGTGTGAAGCACCCCTAAGGCTAAGTGTTCAGTGACATCTGTTTGATTAATTGAATTCTCAAAACCCATAACTGTGACTGATTGCTATAGTAAACCAAGATGGTTTTATAAATCTCAAATCTCACCCTTTTGTGTGTCAATTACACACAATATCTCTTCTTGCTATAAGGAAATGGAAATGTCATCATGATATTCATCACATGGTGGATTAGCAGGATTTCCAGAACTGTCGGTGGTGTCTCATTTGAAACTAGTTCTGCACAATTACTAGCCCAAGCATGTCCCAGGTTTTTGTATAAGCTGATATATGTATATATATATATATATATATATATATATATGTATATATATATATATATAGCAGAGTGATTGAACAGGTGATTATACAATATTTTACAAAAAATATTATATACAGATAAATGACCATGTGTCACTTTATGAGGTTATAACTCTGGAACGTTATAACTCTGGAACGCTCCAACGGATCCCAATGACTCTGATTTTTCGTGACATATTGTACTTCATGAAGGTTTAGGATTTAGGATGATATTTTTTGTGTTTATTTGTGAAAATATGGGAAATTTAAGAATATTTGTAACATTTCGCAATTCAAACTTTGACTTTTTATACCCTTAAACCAGAGAGTTGTGTCACACAAAATAGATAATAATAAATTACATTTCCCACATGTCTTCGTTACACCAGCGCAATTTTTGAAACATCTTTTTTTGTCAAGAAGGGTTCAAAGTTTATCAACAATTTCTCATTTTTCCCCAAAAATGTGCAAAACCATTTTTTTAGGGACCACATCACATTTGAAGTGACTTTGAGAGGCCTAGGTGACAAAAAATACCCAAAAGTGACACCATTCTAAAAACTGCACTTCTCAAAATCACATACAAGAAGTCTATTAACCCTTCACAACAACTAAACCAATGTGGAAGGAAAAAAAAAAAAAATTTTAATGTTAATTTAGCCCCAAATTTAGCATTCTCACAAGGGTAGCAGGTAAAAAATGATGCGGGGTCCCCCCATTTTTCATATCCAGCACAGGAACAGCAGCTGCAGGCTGCAACCCTCAGCTGTCTGCTGTACCTTGACTTGTTATAACAAATAGAGGGGACCCCTCACTTTTTTGTATTTGATTTATTTAAAAAAAATAAAAATCACGTGGGGTCCCCCTATTTTTCTAAAACCAGCCAAGGTGCAGCAGACAACTGGGGGCTAATATTATTAAGGTGGGAAGGTCCATCGTTATTTGGCCCTTTCCAGCCTAACAATAGCAGCCTACAATAAAGATAGTAAGCTGCACACTAACCACTATAAAACTATAAACATGAAAAATGGTAAAGCATTACTGCTATAGAGATACTATAAACAATGAAAAATACACTTAACTATGTAGAAAAAAATGAAATACATGAAAAATAGTATTACAAAACTGCTGTGAATATTTGAAAGTAGTAGAGATGTTTAGCAAATGTATTGATCAATGCAAATGAGCCCGAAACCAACGACAAGGTAATCTGTAATTTTTCGGGAAAGTGGTGAAAGAGGGTGGCTTTTTTGTCTTTTGTTTCAAATAAAGGATTTTTCTGTCTTCGTGTTTATTTACTTTTACTTACAGATTAATCATGACGGGGTGTCTCATAGACGCCTGCCATCACTAAGCTAGGACTTAATGGCTACAGTGGGCTGCCATTAACTCCTTATTACCCGATTGCCACTACACCAGGGCAGTCGGAATGAGCCAGCTAAAGTCCCGGCACTGTTGCATCTAATGGATGTGGCAATTCCGGGCGGCTGCTGGCTGATACTTTTAGGCTGGGGGACTCCCAATAATGTGGGTCTCCCCAGTCTGAGAATACCAGCCCCCAGCTGTGATGCTTTATCTTGGCTGGGTATCAAAAATTGGTTGGGACTGCAAGCTGTTTTTTTTAATTATTTATTTATTGTACTGTATGATATAGACTCGCCACCGGCGGCTGTGATTGGTTGCAGTCTGACAGCTGTCACTCAGTGTGGGGGCGTGTCTGACTGCAACCAATTGTAGGTGCCGGTGGGCGGGGAAGCAGTGAATATGAGATGAGCCTAATGAGCGGGTGAAGTGAATATGAGATGAGCCTAATGAGCGGCTGGCACTTTCAAAAGCAGGAGAGGCCGCGGGAGCAGTGTGACTGCTGCGTCAGTGATCGGTGAGTATGAACCGGACAGAGAGCGAGTGAGAGAGAGAATGGAGAAAAGTTGGTAACCTGCATTTTTGTTGACAAAAATGCATCCAAAATGCAAACAAAAGGCAGTGCAAATGCACAGCTACACATTTTGGTTGGGTTTTGACACATCTCACTCATTTCAGTAGGTGGAAAATGCAACCAAAATGCAAGGAAGAAGTGACATGCTGCTTTGTTTAGGTAACGATTTTGACAAATATTCGTCAAGCAAAACGCTGCCGAAATGCCAAAAACAAGCAACGTACAGATGGAATTTCTGATTTATCATAGACTTTGCTGGGGAAGCAAAACACATGCATTTTGTCAATGACACAGTGCAGCATAAAACTCAACCAAAACGCAAGAAAAAACGCAACGTGTGCACATGGCCTTATGCCCATGTTGGTTACTGATGTGGTTTCTTTTGTTTCAGTGATGATGTACAAGTCACAGTTGGCGCTTAACTCCACAATTTGGTAACGGGACCTAGGACAGACGTGTCCTCTGGGAGTTCGGAGGGGCACACCGTTTCAGAGTTTTGATGTTAATACAATTAATTAACGAGAAAGAAAAGATATATAAAAAGTTAACAAAGCTGTGGCCGACTTTGTTCATCAAAGAGATCTGGTTGTCTATGCAGTTATTTTGCGGCGAGTGGAAGAGTGTTTTTTCTCTAGGTACTGGGAGGTGGTAGTTATAACAGAAGTCTTTCCCTAATATATATATATATATATATATATATATATATATATATATATAAAATATATATTAAGAGGAGACTTTGTGCAGCAGGCCTTCATGGTAAAATAGCTGCTGGAAACCACTGCTAAGGACAAGCAACGAGCAGAAGAGACTTGTTTGGGCTAAAGAACACAAGGAATGGACATTAGACCAGTGGAAATCTGTGCTTTGGTCTGATGAGTCTAAATTTGAGATCTTTGGATCCAACTACCGTGTCTTTGTAGGAAAGGTGAACGGATGGACTCTACATTGCTGGTTCCCACCGTGAAGCATGGAGGAGGAGGTGTGATGGTGTGGGGGTGCTTTGCTGGTGACACTGTTGGGGATTTATTCAAAATTGAAAGCATACTAAACCAGCATGGCTACCACAGCATCTTGCAGTGGCATGCTATTCCATCCGGTCTGGGTTTAGTTGGACCAGCATTTATTTTTCAACAGGACAATGACCCCAAACACACCTCCAGGCTGTGTAAGGGCTATTTGACTAAGAAGGAGAATGATGGGGTGCTACGCCAGATGACCTGGCCTCCGCAGTCACCAGACCTGAACCCAATCGAGATGGTTTGGGGTGAGTTGGACCGCAGAGTGAAGGCAAAAGGGCCAACAAGTGTTAAGCATGTCTGTGAACTCCTTCAAGACTGTTGGAAGACCATTTCCGGTGACTACCTCTTGAAGTTCATCAAGAGAATGCCAAGAGTGTGCGAAGTGGTAATCAAAGCAAAAGGTGGCTACTTTGAAGAACCTAGAATATAAGACATATTTTCAGTTGTTTCACACTTTTGTGTTAAGTATTTCAGTCCACATGTTTTAATTCATAGTTTTGATGCCTTCAATGTGAATCTACAATTTTCAGAGTCATGTAAATAAAGAAAACTCTTTGAATGAGAAGGTGTGTCCAAACTTTTGTTCTGTACTGTATATATATATCACACATACACACACACTACGGACAGCTATATATATTTATTTATACTACGGATTGCTTTTTCTGTGGTTAAGTTCAACAGTGAACATCAGGGATGAATCTGGCACCGGGCTCAGCGTGACATTACACTGGTGAGTCAGTAGTGTGTTGCCCACACACGTCGGGCGGAGGTGGCACGGAAGTAGTGGGGGCAACAGTATGCGGGGGCTGCAGCTGGTCATGTGTGGAGACAGCTAGTCGTCATGACAACTGAAACAAGCTAGACCAAGCTCCTCAGCAATGTATCTGCTGATACCAAGAATCATGCAAATGTCCCTCTCCCCACAATAATACTAAAAACAGAACACCAATTCATAATAATAATAAGAACAGCCCCCATAATAACACTAAAAACAGAGACGGATCATAAATCTAGACCCTAGTGCAGAATCTGTTACAGGGGTACTCAAATGTCACATCCTTCATAATACGGTGCGTTATTTACAGGTATAGAATAATAATTAATGCTGATAATGACCCCAATAAATATAGATAAGGGATATCATACATTATCTACTGGTCTAAAATAATAAATACTGAGGATGACTCTTTCAGTATTATAAAGTTCAGAATCGCTATTTAGAATTGTCTGGCCCATAATCTGGATTAAAAAAAATAAATGAATAAAAAAATTGAAATAAACTTTTGCCTCTTTTCGTGTACAGTAATTGCTTTTCGATGCCTTCCCAACATTGATAACAGATTTTAATAATTTGTCGCCCTCTAGAGACCATTGATGAGTATAGCAGTTGTAGCAAAAGAAAAATAAGTTGGTAAAAGTTTTTTTTAAAAAAAAAAAAAAGCTTAAGTTCTCTGGACTGATCATATAATGTCCTATTCCAAGAGCAAAGTCATCGCTAGTTCTCTGCAAACCTTACAATTGCGCTTGATGTTCTGCCTTCCTGTGCATGGTTTACAGCCAGCTTCATTTACTCCCAGGGAGGCAGAACATCGCACCATAGTGCAAGATATTGTCCCGCTAAGTACAGGGAAGTATTAAGTGAATGGCGAAAGGGAAGGAAAACCTTGTGTTTAGGAGAGGGGGAGATGGTGATCTCTGACCAAGTCTACCGCTGGGCCCTGGGTTTCCTCACTGCCCTATATAAGTTCTGCACCTATGCGCTGAGCTGGATACCTGGCCTTAGGCTGACACTGATCTGGGCCCTAGGTAGGGAGCAGATGAGATGAGCTCTGCGTCAACCCCACTAGACGCTAAAGGACACACAGGGATAATAAAGATCTTTTATTGTATGCTAATGAGCGCAGGGACTAGTCCCTTGGGCGTTAGTTCCCCTGGCTAGTCAACTCCACTAGCATGTTAGTACACCCCTGCTGGTGTGCTAACATGCTAATGAATGTGCAGCGTTAGAGGATGATCTCACTCACCTCTCTGCTGCCACCATTGCTGCTGACGCTGGATTTCAGTCATTTTCAATCATGCGCATTACTTCAGTTTGAAGCCAGGTCGCGTACACCCGGCTTCATAGTGCGCATGAACGAAACTCCGGGCTCATGCGCACGGAGCCAAAATCCAGCGTCGAGTGGCAATGGCAGCAAAGAGGTGAGTGATATCATCCTCTGACGCTGCACATTCATTCTTCTTTGTGTACACGTATAACAATTGGGTTCAATTGTTTTTTGGTAGGGTGGTCACTATCACATGACCGTATTTATATATATGCTTACATACCTATTATTTTAATTTTAGGTTGTTCTAATAATTGTTTTTTTGTTATTATCATTCTTTCGGGTTTATGAGGACCCTTTCCCACTCCGTTTATCCCGCATCTATATTCATACATTTTTTTCCTCTCACCATTTGCACTAAGATTCCCTCCCTCCCTCCCCCCTCCTTTTCGGTATAACCGGCATCGATATATATATGTTTTTCCACATGGCCTTTTTGGTGTTTCGTTCCGCATTTTTTCTTTCATTCCATATATTTGTGTTTATTATAAAGCTTCTCAGGGGATTATCTGGCCCTGTACGGTCGCTGATTCCTTGCTTTCCCTGCTGTCTCCCCTTTTTTTCGCTGTCTTAGGCGAATGCGAGATGTTTTCGATGATCACGCATGCGCTATGAGTTTTTTCCCACGGTCTTGAACTTGTTTAACCTTCAGTTCATAGCATAGACCTGGGGCGCATGCGTGGTTCATTTTTTTCCCACGCTATCTGCCCGATAGTAAACTTGCGGTCTTGAATCTTGAATCGGGTAAAATCTCCTCTGGATTCTTTGCTTGTCTGCTCGCTTCCATGACACCTCTTGCTTTTTGTGCTGTTATAGTGACTCTTAACCCCCCCTTTTTTTTGATTAAAACCATGTACTCCCGGGTGGCGACACACACTAGTACAAGTGTTCCCCC
Source organism: Anomaloglossus baeobatrachus (assembly GCF_048569485.1). Taxonomy (NCBI): domain Eukaryota; kingdom Metazoa; phylum Chordata; class Amphibia; order Anura; family Aromobatidae; genus Anomaloglossus; species Anomaloglossus baeobatrachus. The sequence continues at coordinate 896,637,420 of NC_134353.1, read as the reverse complement.
TCGATATTTAACCCTACATACACCTATTAGTATATTCCTTTGCGCCCTCACGTCCCCGGGTTGGATCCCGGTGTATCTCACATCCAGTATTTGTATTATCAATTGTGAATCAACGGATATTTGTACGCTGATGCAAACTTTTTCAATACACGATTAGTATGTTATTTTCTTGTGGTTTTTTTTGTTTTTTTCATTTGTTTCTTCCGATGAGAATTGTCTATGTATAAGTTTTCCCTACTGTTTAAAATGTTTGGTTTTTGTATATATCCACAAAATCTGTTTAACACGTCATAACTGACAACGTGGCACCTCGTTCCCGCCTGTTTTTTTCCTTAGAGGGATGGCCCTATGACGTCACTATGACTATTTATTGTATGTCTGATCCTTTGTAAGATAGATTTGATGTTATTTGTATACTGACGGTCCTGAGGAAGGGAGCAGGTGCTCCTGAAACGCGTAGACCTGGATGAAAATAAAGTGACATTGGTCTGACTATCTGAACTAGTGATCCTTTGGCGCGGCATCAAACACCAACTTCTATTGTCTTCTGTTATCTGCCACTGGGTGGCTGCAGCCGTGGATCGATTATTCATGCTGATATAGTGGTTGTGACTTTCACAACCACATCTGGTGAGTAGCATTACTCCCCCCTCCCCTCCCTACATTTTGTTGGGTAAGACCCTATTGGCGCTTGTTTATCCACAGCTTTTTTATTCATCTATTGCTGCACATTCATTAGCATCAGTGGCGTAACTAGAGTTTGATGGGCCCTGGTGCAAAATTCAGATCTGGGCCCCCCCTCCACATACACCGACACTCGGGGTACAGGATAATGATGCTGACACTTGGCTCTTACCCACAGCACCCAGATTTCCCATGATCTGAAATCCCTCTATCAGCACCCAGCTTTCCTATGTTCTGATATCCATCTTGTCCTCGGCACCCAGCTTCCCCATGCTCTGCTATACATCTTTCCCTCAGCACCCAGCTTTCCCATATCAGAGCATGGGAAAGCTGGGTGCTGAGAAATGATGTATAGCAGAGCATGGGAAAGCTGGGTGCTGAGAAATGATGTATAGCAGAGCATGGGAAAGCTGGGTGCAGATGTATAGCAGAGCATTGGAAAGCTGGGTGCTGAGGGAAAGAGCCTTTTTCCCTCAGCACAAAACGTTCCCATCCCATGCTTGTATCTTTGTCCCCCCCCTTGTATATAGTTCTCCAAATACAATATTGGCCCTCCACATAGCCTTCCAAATAGTATAAAGGGTCCCACATAACCCTTCATATATTAGAATACACTTCCATAGTCCTCCATATATTATAATGCATTTCCCATAGTTCTCCATGCATTATAATTCACCCCATAGTACTCAATAAATAATACTGCACCACATAGTCCTCCATATATTATACTGCACCCCCATAATCCTCCATGTATAAAGTAGCCCTCCAATTATTATAATGAATTTCTCATAGTTCTCCATATATTATAATTCACCCCATAGTTCTCCATATATTATAATTCACCCCATAGTTCTCCATATATTATAATTCACCCCATAGTTCTCCATATATTATAATTCACCCCATAGTTCTTCATATATTATAATTCACCCCATAGTTGCAGTCCTATAGTCCTCCATGTATAAAGCAGCCCTCATAGCCCTCCAAATATTATAATTAATTTCTCATAGTTCTCCATATATTATAATTTACCCCATAGTTCTCCATATATTATACTGCACCCCCATAATCCTCCATGTATAAAGTAGCCCTCCAATTATTATAATAAATTTCTCATAGTTCTCCATATATTATAATTCACCCCATAGTTCTCCATATATTATACTGCACCACATAGTCCCCAATGTTTTATAATGCATCTCCATAGTCCATGTATAAGGTAGCCTACATAGTCCTCCATATATTATGTAGCCCCCATAGTCCTATATGTATTATAACGCAACCCCATAAAACTTCATATTGCATTATGCAGCCCGTACTCCTCCATGCATAATGCACCCCTATATTCCATGTGTAAGGTGTCCTTCATTTTGTATTATGCAGCTCCCCCAGACCTCCATATATATTAATGCAGCCAGCCTCTCCAGGCCTCCATGTATAGTAATGCAGCCAGCCTCTCCAGGCCTCCATGTATAACAATGCACCTAGCCTCCTCAGGCCTCCATGTATAATGTAGCAGCCAGCTTCTCGAGGCCTCCATGTATAACAATGCACCCAGCCTCCTCAGGCCTCCATGTATAATATAGCAGCCAGTCTCTCCAGACCACCTCCATGTATAACAATGCACCCAGCCTCCTCAGGCCTCCATGTATAATATAGCAGCCAGCCTCTCCAGGCCTCCATGTATAACAATGCACCCAGCCTCCTCATGCCTCCATGTATAATGCAGTATCTCCAGGCCTCCATGTATAATGCAGTATCTCCAGGCCTCCATGTATAATGCAGTATCTCCAGGCCTCCATGTATAATACAGTATCTCCAGGCCTCCATGTATAATGCAGCCTCTCCAGGCCTCCCTGTATAATGCAGCCTCTCCAGGCCTCCCTGTATAATGCAGCCTCTCCAGGCCTCCCTGTATATTAATGCAGCCTTCCCAGACCTCCATGTATAATAATGCAGCCTTCCCAGACCTCCATATATAATGCAGCCTCCCCAGACCTCCATATATAATGCAGCCTCCCCAGACCTCCATATATAATGCAGCCTCCCCAGACCTCCATATATAATGCAGCCTCCCCAGACCTCCATGTATAAAGCAGCCTCTCCAGGCCTCCATGTATAAAGAAGCCTCTCCAGGCCTCCATGTATAAAGAAGCCTCTCCATGCCTCCATGTATAAAGCAGCCTCTCCAGACCTCCATGTATAAAGCAGCCTCTCCAGGCCTACATGTATAATAATGCAGCCTCCTCAAACCTCCATGTATAAAGCAACCTCCTCAGACCTCCATGTATAAAGCAGCCTCTCCAGGCCTCCATATATAATGCAGCCTCCTCAGACCTCCATGTATAAAGCAGCCTCTCCAGGCCTCCATATATAATAATGCAGCTTCCCCAGACCTCCATGTATAAAGCAGCCTCTCCAGGCTTCCATGTATAATAATGCAGCTTCCCCTGAACTGCCTTCCCAAGCCTCTGGCCACCGTTTACTCACTTATATTAAGAAAAAAAAACAAACAACAAGTACTCACCTTCTCTCTTCCTTCCACTGCTACTGTCCTCACCGCTCTCCTTGTTCCCCAGCCGTTGCTGTCCTCCACCGCTGCTCGCTCTCCCTGTGCTGCGGTCGGCGTCCTCCCGTCCTGCACTCTGTGCACTCAGCACAGCAGTTGCTTGGGAGTGACGTCACCGTACAGGGGGAGAATGGTGATGCATAGCGTGGCACCGGCCGCGCTATGCTTCATCATTACTGTGCGCGGTGACGGGGGAGATGCCGCAGCCGCTGACACCAGGCAGGGGGCCCCGGTGCCGCCGCTGACTCCAGGCAGGGGGGCCCGGTGTCGGCGGCGGCAGCGGGTCAAATAGCGGCCGCGTGGTCTGTGACAGATCAGCGCAGCTCCTCGCTCACTGACAGGAGCTGGCTGCTGATCTGCCTGGCGGCCGCTGGGCCCCTAACCTCCCGGGCCCGGTCGCGATCGTGACCGCTGCGACCGCGGTAGTTACGCCACTGATTAGCATGTTAGTACACCCACAGGGGCGTGCTAACATACTAATGGAGCCAACTGGCAAGGGAAGCAATGGCCAGGGGACTAGTCCCCTCGCTCATTAGCATATCATAAAGGATCTTTAGAAATACTTTTTCTAAAGATCTCTTTATCTATGTTACTATATACAGGGTCAGTTAGGCAGGAAATAGCAATATGCACCCATAACTGGTCATGGTTCTGGGTGCATATTGCACCTGACAGGTTCCTTTTAAGTAAGATAAACAAAGAAATGGGAATAACATAGGAAAATCCACATACAGAGACAGGGCCTTATCACCTGCAGCAGGATTGCAAACAATCCTCTCCCCTGTGGTGACTTATCTACTGTATGTAGCTGGTGACTGGAAGCAGGGAAATGCTGTCTTGCAGAGCTTGTTGGGACACTGAGGAGCAGATATAGGGTAAGTTCACACAGTGCGTTTTTGCGTGTTTTTCATGCGCCTCAAAACTGCATGACTTTGCTTCCTTAGCAAAGTCTATGAGTTTTCATTTTTGCTGTCCGCACACAACTTTTTTTTTAAGCTGCGTTTTTGAGCTTTAAAAAAAAAATGGACATGTCAGTTCTTTCCTGCATTTTTCTGTGTTTTCCCCCCATGCAATGCATTGGAAAAACGCAGAAAAACGCAGAGATCAAAAACGCAGCAAAACGCAGCCAAAACCGCACCAAATCGCGGTAAAAACGCAAGCGTTTTTTCGCCGCGAGTGCGTTTTTGTGCGTTTTTAGCGGCCAAAAACGCACAAAAACGCAGCGTCAAAAAAACGCAGCGTGTGCACATAGCCATACAGGCATACACCTCTCCCCCTTTTCCTCCTGGCAGCAGCTTAAACAAATATTACCCAGATAAGGTCCAGTACTCAGTGACTCTTAAAGGGGACATACCTGATTATATTGTGAAGGGGAAACGATCTACATCCTTGCAAGTAGATCATAAGAAGAAGATATCCCCATACATAGATCTCTTTACTGCTTGTCTCAGGAAGCCTGGTCACTGAACATACCCCCTGGGACACCAGGGTCATACATACACCAGAACGAAGCACCTAACTTAAACGGACTAGCAGGTACTGGGTCTTAGAGGAATGCAATAAATCAATCTCTCTGCTACCTGGGAGAACCCCAGCTCAACCTACAGATGAACAGGATAAAACATGGTTAAGTTTGGCCAGAAATCCGCAGCAACAGAGGTATATCACGCATCCAAACTCCACAAGAAAGAGATGGACAAATTCGTTAACAAGCAGCAGAAAAATAAACAACAAACAGAGCAGAGTAAAGGAGGACAACATACACCTGACCACAATTCAGATGTCTCTGACACAGAAGCAGAACTGCTTGATAGCCCAGACAAGCCAATCTCCAGGGCATTTATTACCAGAATACTCAAAACAGCCTTAGCACCTCTGGCAAAAGATCTATCTGACATTAAAAGAGACATTCACAAACTGGGTCACAGAGTGGACGAGCTGGAGCAGTCTCAGACGGCCATCATATCCCATGCCCAAGAGCTGGAAACCAACCTTCATATACATGATGATCACAACTATAAAATATATGCCGCAATGGAGGACCTGGAAAACCGGAACAGACTAAACAATCTCCAGATACGGGGTCTTCCGGAAACGGTAATCATGGAGGACATCTCTAAAACACTAACTGCCCTCTTCTCAAACTATTTGGATGCTGAAGAAAAACACAAGTAATTCATAGAGAGGGCACACAGAGCACTACGCCCAAAACCCAATCCCAACGATCCTCCCAGAAATGTTATCTGCCGAATTCTAGATTTCCGCCTTAAGGACAAAATCTTCCAAAAAGCCAGATCAGACCCTAACATCCAACATGAAGGATCTAACATTGCAATCTTCCAAGACATAGCCCCTTCTACATTAGCCAAGAGGCGCCTCCTTAAACCTCTCATGGACGAACTGAGGAAACAACAATTCCAATTCCGTTGGCTGTTGCCCTTTGGTATTTTGGTCTCAGCCAAGGGGAAGAAGTTCACTGCAAGATCTCCCAAGGACTTCTCCAACCTTTGCGGGGAACTGGACATCCCACCAGGATCTACTCCAGATCTGAATCTCCTCCAACCTGCTCTACATCTTCCACCACTCCCCACGCAGCAGCCATGGGAAACCGTGGAATATCCGAAAAGTCAACGCCCCAGACCAAGACCTACCAGGCCACCTCTGTCTGAAACCAGACACGAGGCTGTTTGACGGAAGGCGCCTGTTCCATCTGAATAAAGACTGCATATGTGATGAGTATACCTCTGACAAATTTGAATATTTGACCTGTTGTCTCTTGTTCTCTCCCTCTTATCATCCTACAGATTTAAAATGTTTTTTCATTTAGGTTGAACTTCTGCATATATTGTTATATTTAATTATTGGGTTCTCCCTGGCAGACCAAAATTGTCCGCTTATTTGAATGAACCCCAAGAAATCCCCCATGGTTATGGTTCACAAGGACAAGACTGCTATACACACACACATTCTCCTCTCCTTCTATGTCACACCTTCCCCCCGCTATACCCCTTCTCTTAATACTCTCTCTCTTGCCTTTCTCTGTGTATCACTTTTACTTTGGCTCGAGATCCAAGGTTGGAGTGGGTTGAGCTGGGCATCCACACAGTTTAACTATGGCTAAACAACACAACCTGCTGACACTCGCCTCTTACAATGTAAGAGGCCTTAACTCTCCCGTCAAGCGCTCACCAATTCTAGCCCACCTTAAAAAAGAAAAGATAGACATACTTCTGCTACAAGAAATGCACTTAATGCTAGAGAAGTCACCGAACTTTGATAAAGCATTTTATAACACATGGTTCCACTCATACTCAACTACGAAAAAAGCCAGGGGAGTAGCCATTGCCTTCTCAAAACACACACCCTTTCAATTGCTGGATACCTTTTCAGACAATATGGGCCGATTTGTATTTATCAAAGGGAAATAGCACATATACTAGTAACAATAGGAAATATCTACGCCCCGAACACTAAGCAGAATGTCTGGATATTGAAGGTTTTGAAGGAAGCTAAACATTTTATTGAGGGTTCATTCATCCTGGGAGGTGATATAAATGTGGGCCTTAACCCGGAACTTGATTCCTCCACAAACAGATCCTCTATTCCTAAAAAGGCGCTGATGCGTATACATAAATCCTTGCATCCGGCCCAACTGGTCGATGCCTGGAGACACCTCCACCCAACAGAAAGAGATTACTCTCATTACGCACCTGCACAAAATTCATATGGCCGAATTGACTACATATTTGTTACTTTCTTAGTTCTTTCCATGATACAACATGCCAAACTTATTACTAGCGTCCACTCGGACCATTCTATCTTAAAACTGGGAATCACACTTGGGGAGAGGGTCCGGAACTGGACTTGGAGATTGAATGAATCTCTCTTGTCTCAATCTCAGTATAAGACACGTGTTACGAAAGCCCTGAAGAATTACTTTGATATTAACACTCAAGATACAGTCCCTTTTCCTACAGTGTGGGAAGCGCACAAGGCAGTAATACGCGGAGAGTTTATCTCCATATCCTCGTTCTAAAATAAATCCAGAAAAGATGAGGTGGCATCATTGTATTCCGAGATACAAAAAAATGGAACTGCAACATAAAACCTCTCAGTCACCAAACATCCTCAGTCCCTTAACACAATTAAGACAAAGGCTCAGAGATATCTTAAACAAGCAGTCTGCAAAGTTCTGCATGAACTGGAGGAATCGCCTCTTTGTACATGGAGACAAAGTATCTAAGCTTATGGTTTCCCTTATCAAAAAAAGGAAAGCACGTACGTACATTTATTCTTTAAAAGATTCAAATAACAAAAAACTTGCAGACACTGAAGCTATTGCTGATGCCTTTAGCAAATATTTCTCCTCCTTGTATCACATTCGAGAGCATGAGACACCAGAAGAAGCAGATAAAAGACAACGGCACATAATCTCTTTTCTGTCAGAACTACGTCTTCCAACGCTCAACACAACCCATATAACAAACCTGAACAGGCCATTTTCTATTGAGGAGCTCCAGTCGATCCTGTCAAAGTGCCCCACAGGGAAAAGCCCTGGCCCAGATGGCCTCCCGATCTCTTATTACAAGACCTTTAAAGAAACTCTACTCCCTCATCTCCTTCACCTCTTTAATGCTATGCTACAGGGCTCCCCTTTTCCAAAACAATCATTAGAAGCACATATTACCCTCATACATAAGGAGGGAAAAGACCCTGAAACTACAGACCGATTTCACTGCTGAATAATGATTTGAAATTATTTGCGAGCCTTGTAGCACACCGTTTAAGTACCATTCTACCTACACGTATCTCGCCCGAACAAGTGGGTTTTGTGAAGGGAAGAGAGGGACGAGATAACTCCATACGCATACTCCATCTAATGCAGCATGCCCTTACTCACCGCAGACCCTTAGTGCTATTAGGCACTGATGCGGAAAAGGCTTTTGACAGGACCGATTGGATATTCATGAGAGAAACACTACGGCACTTCGTCTTTCCTACCCCATTCATAGAGGCAATTTTTCAGATGTATACACACCCGACAGCGCGTATTAGGATAAATGGGGATCTTTCTAGTCCATTCAACATTAACAATGGAACTCGGCAGGGCTGCCCGCTTTCTCCATCTCTGTTCATCTTAGTGATGGAGACCCTCATTCAACGAATCCGACAGCATCCGGACATAAAAGGGGCTTCCATAGCTGGAACTACACATAAAGCGGCAGTCTTCGCCGACGACCTTCTTCTCCTGTTGACGGAACCCCTCAAAGAATTTCCGGCTATCTTGGAAATCTTCAAACATTTTGGCTCACTGTTAAATTTCAAAATTAATTTGGACAAATCGGAGGCTTTGGGTATACAGCTCCCTCAAGCAACAATGGATACCCTAAGAAATAAATACCCCTTTAAGTGGCCCCCCAAGCTTATTACCTACCTGGAAATAAAGATATGCTCACATTGGCCTTCTACCTAGGTCCAAAGGAGGAATGGGAACACCAGACCCACAAAAATATCACACAGCAGCAATACTATCAATGATAATAGATTGGACTCGCAAATCTCCAAACAAACTTTGGACCTTGATCGCAGACTCCATCAGTCCGATGAACTTCAGACCCATCCTTAACTCAGCAAAACATTTTCTTCGAGACCCGACAACGGGTAATTTAATCTTTAAGAACGCGCTTCAAACTTGGACAAAACATGCAGATTATCTTATTCCCCCACCTTCCCCGATAATCCGAATAATGGATTTGCCGGGGCTGTACTCAGCACACAATCACGCACTCCTGATCAGTTTCATACACTCACTACGCCAGTGGAACTAGTGTTAGAGGATGGAACATTAACACCCCTGACTCAGCTTGATAAGATCATAGCCCCAAACTCACTCAACTTCCTTCAATATGAAAGACTAAAGTTAGCGGTACGGGATCACTTACCAAATGGGCTGCCCCGAAGGGACCTTTCCACTTTTGAATCTATGATTACGCAAACAAAATTCCCTCAAAAAGTCCTGTCTAAATTATATCAAATATTGGTCTTAAATAAGCTCCTGCAGAAAAGGGCATTCATATCATTATGGGAAAAAGATCTAGGCAGGAATTTTACAGAAGGAGATTTGATCCAAATTTATAAGAGATCCTTTGGCCCATCACATTGTGTGAAGGTACAGGAAAACTCATACAAATTAGTTACCAGATGGTATGTATCACCTTCTCAAACTAGCACATGGTTCCCTTCCTCTTCAGAGTCATGTTGGAGGTGCAATAGAGAACGAGGTACATACTTCCACATTTGGTGGCAGTGCGACCAGTTGCAGCCCTTCTGGGAAAATGTGATTACCTACACCAAGCGGATCTGTAAACTATCCTTTAACCCCCAACCCAGCCTAATCTTTCTGAACTTGGTCAGCAACCCACAAAACACTCCGAACAATACTCTCCTCCTATTTCTACTAGCGGCGGCCAAACTGCTCATCCCCCCCCTTTGGCGCTCGACAAGTATACCTACTATCCAAAATTGGATGCTCAAAATTGACCAGTTATATCATATTGAAGAGCTGGCAGCTTTAGCTTATCACTCTCAAGATAAATTTAGACTCATCTGGGCCCCCTGGTTGAATTTCCGAGAATCCTCCGAGTACTTTGAATTGGTGGCGTCTTGACCTGCTCCTACCCCCCTCCCCTGAGCCAGCCATGATATATTTCTCATCTAGATTAAACCCCACTCACACCTCCTGTCTCTCAATATCTTCTTTTTTTTATAATTCTTTATTTAACCGAAGAACATGGAAATACATCAATCCAAAACAGTAGCATAACATTTTACGACCATTGTACATTATCACCCAACAGGCTAGCTGTAACATCTGATAACTACCACACTTTGACTCCTCCATGTTTACCCGGGAATTTTCAAATATAGAGATTCTGTAGTGAGTTAAGGAAAGAAAGAGAGAGAGGCAAGTGAGTAGAAGACAATATATCTTAGACGAATAGGAGGGAACACACAAAGGGGGGAGGAAGGGGGGTAAAGAGAAAAACATAAGGGAACAAACAGCCACTAGGCAGAGAACCATCATCTCAGTGCCCCTCTGTCTAACGACAGAAGTAGGTCCCCTCAGTCAGGAGGGATCCAGATGCCGTATTCCGTGGAGAATTTAAACTCGATCCAGGGAAACCAAGTCCTGTGAAAAGCCTCCTGTCTGTCGTGGAGAGACGCCGTAAGGTCCTCCATATACAACAATTCATTCACCCTGTTCGCCCACATTGATAATGTCGGCGGAGTGGGGGATCTCCATCTCAGGGGGACGCATGTCCTGGCAGCCATCACCAGGAAGCTTAAGAGAAACCCCTTATAGGCACGGGCAGAGGAGTCGGGCAGTTGAAGCAAGAAGAGTTCCGGGCCCATGGCCTGCGTATGTCCAACCACATGCCCGATCACCCCCCGTACCCCCTCCCAAAACCGCTGCAACTCCGGGCATTCCCAGAATATGTGCAGGAAATTACCTTCCCCAATCCCACATCTCCAACAGCTGGAGTCTACACCTGGGAACATCCTGTGGAGTCTTGTCGGGACCCTATACCAGCGAGAGACACATTTATAGTTGGCCTCTTGGAGTTTAGAGCTGACTGATGTTTTGTGGGCAAGTAACAGCACCTTATTTCTTTGCGAGGTCGAGAGGGTGATGCCCAGGTCTGACTCCCAGTGCAAGAGGAACCCAGGCGGGGACAGGTCTGTAGAGTTGCATAGCATGGAGTGTGAGATGGCCAGGGAGTGTCGGAGAGACCCCTTTCCATACACAGCTTCTCAAAGTCGGTGAGGGGTCTGACAAACTGACTATGGACCGGTAGAGAACAGAGAAAGTGACGCAGTTGGAAGGAGCGCCACAGGCCCAGGGGTCCAGGGACCCAGAAGTTCTGAAGTTCCTCTATTGTTGGCCAATGCCCCCCGACTCCGATGTGGTGAGCGCGGAATCTGTTCCGGGAGATCCAAAGACGAAACACTGGGTCAGAGAGACCCGGCGAGAAGCTCGGGGTGCCTATGACCGGAGAAAGGGGAGAGGGTAAGGGCATTAGGGCTCTCCGGACCGCCTCCTGGGAACAACAAGATAGCGTTGCACCAATAGTAGGATGGGATTTGAGTTCTGTGCCCACCGGGGTATTTCAGTAAAGCTCTGCTCCACCTGAACCCAAGCTTTGGCCTTAGAATGGCCTTAGAATGGCGAAACCAGTCCACTACCCTGGCCATGTGTGTGGCAATGTAATATGTCTTGAGGTCCGGGAGACCCAGCCCCCCCGAGCTCCTGATCTACACAACAACGACCGTGCCAATCTCGCTGGCTTGTTTGCCCATAGGAACTTTGTTTGTAGAGAGGAAACTTCTCTAAAGAATGACCTGGGGATCCCTATGGGGAGGGTCTGAAGGAGGTACAAGAGTCTCGGAAATATGTTCATCTTAAAAATCGCGGCCCGTCCGAACCACGTGAAAGTGCCTTTTGACCAGGTTTTACAGTCTTCTTTAATCTTTTGGAGAAGAGGGTTAAAGTTCAACTGGAAAAGGGAGCTCACGTCGGCCGACAATTTAAGTCCCAAGTATCGCAAGTACTGAGGAGCCCACTGAATATCAGAGGCTCCCCGCAGCTGCGAAACTACCTCCGCGGGGAGGTTGACGCCCAGTGCCTCCGATTTAGACAAGTTGACCTTGAAGTTGGAGAGGAGGGAGTATCGGTTGAGTTCCTGAATTAGCACAGGGAGTGATTCGGCTGGGTCAGTGATAAAAAATAATAGATCATCCGCGAAGGCTGCTATCTTATGAGACACTCCCCCGATCTCCGGTCCCTTAATGCTAGTGTTCAACCGAATGTGTCGCAGTAGGGGCTCTAATGTGAGTATGAATATCAATGGGGAAAGCGGACAACCCTGTCGAGTGCCATTAGTGATCGGAAAACTCTCTGAAAGCACTCCATTAACCCGAACACGAGCCGAAAGTGCACTATATAGAGAACCTATCCAACTTAGCATGTTTCCCCCCAGCCCCAGGAAGGCAAGGACACCATCCAGGAACGTCCAGCCGACCCGGTCGAACGCTTTCTCGGCGTCCGTCGACAACAGCATGAGAGATCCCCCATCAGACCTGGCCCTATGGATCAGGTTAATGGCCCTCGTGGTGTTATCCCTAGCCTCCCTGCCCAGCATGAACCCGGCCTGATCAGAATGGACTATACCGCCTAGCAGTGGGGACAGCTGATCGGCCAGAATCTTAGCAAACAACTTTAGGTCCACATTGAGCAGGGAGATCGGGCGATAGTTGGCACAAGTGGAGGGATCCCTCCCCTCCTTAGGAATAACCACTATGGTGGCTGCAAGGGCATCTCTAGGTAAAGGTGGGGATGAACTCGATGGGATATTGTTAAAGGCTGCTAGAAAGTGGGGGGTCAAGATATGACCCAGCTTCTTGTAATAGGCCACTGGGAGCCCATCCGGCCCCGGTGCCTTACCCGAAGGGGAGTTCTTTAGGGCCGCAGCTAGTTCCGCCTCGGAAATCGGTGCCTCCAGTGCCTCTATATCTTCCGGTTTAAGCCTCGGGAGTCCTGAGGATCTTAAATAATCCTGGATTCTTTCCCTGGCTGTCTTCCTATCTTCCTCTGTCAAGTTATTGTCAATCGAATACAGGACAGAGTAAAAGTCCCTAAATGCGGCAGCTATGTCAGCCGGAAGTGAGGTTCTCTCCCCTGACTGTTTCCGTATATGTGGTATAAACCCCTTCATCCTTTGAATCCGCAACGCCCTTGCCAGTGTCCTGCTATTTTTGTTTCCAAATTCGTAAAAATTCCTTCTGCATTTTGCTAATGAGGATTTAGCTTTGTTGGAAAGAAGCGATTTCAATTTTTCTCTTTTCTGAAAGAGAAGGGTTTTGGTCGCATCATCTAATCGGTCTTTATGAATCCTCTCCAACGCATGTATGTCTGCCAATAACTCAGTTTCCGCGGTTCTCTCCCGTTTCAACCGAGCTCCATGCTTAATAAACAGACCTCTCACTACACATTTATGCGCTTCCCATGTTACTGCGGGTGTGGTGTCTCCCCGGGCGCAAGGGTTGAAATACTCCTCCACCGCCTCCTGTATCTCCTGCATGGTCCCCCGGTCCCCCAGCAAAGAAGTATTCAGTGTCCATTGGCCTTGTTTAACTAACGGGCGCACTAGGGAGACATCCAGGATTATTAAAGCGTGGTCAGAGAACATTATCGCATCTATTTCAGTACCCACCAGACAATGGAGATCCCTGTGTCTGATAAAGAAGTGGTCCAACCTTGAGTACGTGTTGTGGACAGCGGAGTAGAAGGAATAGTCCCTATCTGTCGGGTGCTGCACCCTCCACGCGTCAACTAGCTGGTATTCGTGTAACCCCCGTTTGATCCGACTATGAGCGGCTTTAGACATATTGGCGGCTCCCTTTGAAGTATCTATCTCTGGGTCCATAACAAAATTAAAGTCTCCTCCCATTATCAACGTGCCCTCTGAAAACTCATCCAGGATGTTCAGGTATTTTAGCAGGGCCGAGCATTGCCCCGTGTTGGGAAGGTAAAGGGCCGCAAAGGTGAAGACCTGAGACTGGACACGACCCTTTATCATGATCAATCTCCCCTCCCTGTCCGTGTGGGTCCCCATCAACTCCCATGGCAGAGAGCTCGCAATCAGAATGCTAGTCCCCCTGGATCGTGGATCAGGTGATGGCGAATGGTAGACCGTCGAGTATCTCCGGTCAGACAGCTTATTTGGTTTGTCTAAGCAATAGTGGGTTTCTTGTAGAAAGATTACCTGAAGTCGTCTTCTCCATAGCAGGTTCAGGAGGATTGAGCGTTTCTCTGGGCTGTGGAGGCCCTTGACGTTCAGGGACCCCACTCTAAGATCAGGTTTGGACATCTGCTCCGTGGCTTCAACAGGGACCTACAGGAAAACGACAAAGACAAGATGCACAAACACACCACGGGAAAAGGTTTTGAGGGGGGGGAAGAAAAGGGGGAGTTGTAGAAGTAAGGGAAGGGTAGAAAGGAGAAAAAGGAAAAGAAAGAAAAATTAGGCGGAAGAAGAAGAAAAAGAAAGAAGACGGAAACCAAGATGAGATGCTCTCAAAGAGCTTGCAGGCCTATGGGCCCGCCCTAGGCCTACTAGGACAGTCTCAACGAAGCCGGTAATGAACACACGTATGAAGCCCACCCCACTATGTACTGGCTATCACCCCTGTAAACCCACAGAAGGCAATGCTTATTGTGAACTCTAACAGCCTCTCCTCCGCCGCCACCTTCAGACCATATGTATGGCCCACCTCCACCCTGCATTGGAGCAGAAACTCCAGACAGTGCAAATGAGCGCGATACACCAAATCAGCAATCCAAGAACGGAGCCTTATAAACTTCTCAGCCACTGCCACCGCTTAGCATGGATCCTGGAGCCTTTCCCTTCCCCTGCATCTGGGGGGTCGTGGGCTCCCAGGATAGCCAGTCTGGAATGGAGAGGTCGGGCAGATCCAGGAATTTGTATATGGCCGGCAAGTCTGCAGGATGTTTCAATAGGAAAATAGACGACCCCTTACGGAAAATAAGGTGGAACGGGTAACCCCAGCGGTACGAGGCGTTCACCTCCTTGATTTTAACCAGGAGTGGGTGGAGCTGACGCCTCATGTAAAGTGTGCGGCTGGAGACATTGGAAAAAAGCTTAATAACTGCACCTTCCATCTTTACAGGCCCGAACTCCCAGGCCCTCCTCAGGATCTGTTCCTTGTCCATGAAGAAGTGTAAACGGCAAAGAACGTCTCTTGGTGCGGACGAACCGGCCCCCTGGGTGGCCCTGGTGTCGCGGGCGGGGAGGAGGGTGTCAGCACTGCGCTCACCCCTCTGCTCGGGTCCGGCTGCTGCTGCTCAGTGGTGGCTCGAGCGATGGGCCGGATCCCGGGGGTCTCGAGCGGCACTCCTCGCCCGTGAGTGAAAGGAGATTGGGTTTTGGGATATAGTCTATTGTCCGTGACGCCACCCACGGTTGTGGTAATTTGGTTGACACCACCGCTGCTCTGTATGGGGATCCCGGGAAGGATGGTATGGAGCAACCAGTTGTTGTGTTGCCCCTCCGTGGGTAGGGGTTGGTGATCCCGGGGCCCAGTGATGAGGTGGGAGATGCAGGGCTTGGTGGGGTGCAGGGACGCGGGAGCAGCGCTGTGCCTTGCGGCACTGTGGTACTCACTCAGCCTGAGACGTTGACACAGTTTTCGGTAAAACACACGGCTGGAAAGACGGTTCACACGGACGGCTGCACTTGCTTTCCCCAGTAGGTGACGGTGATGTCCCTTTTCCTGCACCTAATGTTCCTGTGTTGGTAGCGATGGGTTCCCACCGGTAACCCGCTCCCCGGCTTGGATATGGGCCGGAGGAGCCCTACTTTGCCCGCAGGTGCTGGCCCTGAGAAACTGGTGCCCTGGCGGTGGCGGTGTCTCTCCTCAATGGTTGGACTGTTGCCTTCAATCGGGACTTGGTTGTTTGGAGACAGACGTCCCCTTCACTGACGGATTTGGCAAATTATGGCGACTCCTAGCCTTGCCGGGGTCCGAGAGGCCCCTACCCTGGTGTTGACTGTTGTTCGTATACTGCTCCAGACCGCCGGGCCACTACCCGTCCGCGGTCCTTCCAGCAACCTCCGAGCAGTCTCCCTTGCGGACTATCACCGCCGTCTGCTGACCTTGCTGGCACTGTCCTGGCACACAGCCGGACCAACTTCAGGCTTTACTACTCTTACTTTTACTCCTTTTCTGTTACTTCAGCTTTTCTCTTTAGCTCTACTACTACTTCCTTCTGCTTCACTCCCCTAAACTGCACTGCTTGGTTCTCCCGCCTCCAGGGCTGTGAACTCCTTGGTGGGCGGAGCCAACCGCCTGGCCCACCCCCTGGTGTGAACATCAGCCCCTGGAGGAAGGCAACAAGGATTTTGGTAGCCTTGGTGTTCCTAACTGGGGTGTAGGGTGTGGTGGTGTGATGACCTGTGACCCCTGGCTTGCCCAGGGCGTCACATTGGCAACTCTGTGTACTCTGTCGCATAGAAACATGGCATCCAGTGGTCTATTAGTGACTGTGTTAAATATTTCTTGCACCTTGGTACGGAGCGACTCAGTGGGCCAGTCCTCTGGGATACCTTTTACTCTTATGTTGTTGCGACGACCTCTGTTCTCTTGATCGTCCAGCAGCGGTGTCATATACTTAAACCGGTTATTGTAGGCCACACATTCTTTCTCAAGCCGTGTGACTCTGCTTTCCATAGAATCTTGAGCCTGTTCAGTGGCAGTGACCCTGTTGTCCAGGGCCCCATCTCCTCTCTCACAGCAGTGATGGCCTGTTGATGAGATTGCTCTATTCTGCAGACCAGTGCATCTAGGTCACTTTTACTTGGAAGGGCTAAGATTAACTCCTTCAGTGCCTGTATTTCTGGTGCACTATAAGCGGAGCTGGCATGTGTGGGGGAGAGAGCTGAGCTGCCCAGGGGAGGCCCCCCTACAGGGAGGAAGATAGCTGGAATGTCTCTGCCTGGGGATTCCTCTGGTGAGTGCAGGGAGCAGCTCTCATACACTGGGCTTGTGCTGGCCAGGTGCTGTGGGACTGTCAGTGCCCCCACGTTTTGGGCCTCCCCCCCGCTCCTCTGGTTCTCCTCACCTTCCTCCCCATGGTGTCCCCGCTGTGGAGCTTTTCAGCCGAGTGGTGTCTCTGCTGCCGCTCTCGTCCCCGCTCCTTCGCGGGGATTCGCGCTGGCAGCCGCTGGCTTCTGCAGCGTCCCTGCATGTGGGGATTCCCCTCCAGCGGGCCGCAGCGTGGGAGCCGGCGCCATCTTAACGCTGCTGCCCGCGCTCTTCCTCTCCGGCGGCGGCCTGCTGAGAAAGTGCTCCATTCTCCCTCCTGGAAGCACGGCTCCAGCCACGGTGGTGAGTGCTCCCTGGGGCTTTCTTTTAGGCGGCATTCGGTTGCAGAGAGGCTGTAGATTAGCAGAATACGGGCGGTGTGTGTAGGAGCTCAGGTAGTTTACTTCCTCACGCCGCCATGTCCAAGCCACGCCCCTCTCAATATCTTCTTGAAACCATCCTTACCTTTCTTTACACCCCCCATCCTACTATTGACATGTTTTACATATGTTCATTTCACTAATGTTAATTATTCACAAAAATTTATTTTTGATTTCACATGGACTGCAATGGTAAACACACCTAACTGAGGTACTTCCGACAAGGGAAGAAAAATTATCCAGAACTGTGGATCGAACTTTGGATCTAAATCCTTCCCTCCAGGATTCGAGTGCCTTACATTTTCTCACATTTATTCATTGTTTTATGTTACGTTATATTAATTTTTTGCACTGAACAATACTTGGAAGGTGTGCATTGTGTTTCATATGCTATTTTTCAATATAATAAAAAGAATATTGAAAAGAAAAGAAAATCCACATACATTGAAAATGCAGAAATAACAAAAAGGCTTCAATCTCAGAAACTTTATGTGTTAGAGCAAAACTAAGCCTGTTTTGGAATCAGCACATTAAACTCCATAAAACAAACAATACTTTTGCTGATGATTTTCTTGTGTTGATCAGTGTAATTAATCGTGATGACCCCGATAAAAAGAGATAAAGGGTATAATACATTATCTACAGGCTTAAAATAATAACTATTACTGAGGATGACCCTATCAGTATTGTAAAGTTCAGAATCGCTATTTAGAATTGTCTGGTCCATAAGCTGTAAAAAAAAAATAAAAATAAACGTTTGCCTCTTTTGTACAGTAATCGCTTTTCCGCGTATTTGTCGCCCTCTAAGGGCTATTGATGAGTAAGGCAGTTTAGCAAAAGAAAAATAAGTTTGATAAAAACTTAAAAAGTTCCCCCAAAAAAGTCATAGTTCTCTGAACTGATCATATAATGTCCTGTTCCAAGAGCAAAGTCATCACAGATTCTCTAAAAATCCCACGAATGCGCTCAATGTTCTGCCTCCCTGCGCATGGGTTACAGTCAGAGTCATTTATTCCCAGGGAGGCAGAACATAGCAGTATAGCGCAACATATGATGTCACTTTTGTAAATCATATGACTAACACCCACAGGACCAGGCTTGCATGATGAGAGGGAGGATTAATTTAGTGAAATCAATTCCCGTCCCCCGAGCGCAGGTTAACTTTATGGTTATTCCCAAATCCACAAAAAGGGGCTAGAATGAAGGAAAAGGCTAAAATACAGATATGGTGAAAGTTTAAGAGGTTAAGGCTTGAGTTTGCCTTTGACTTGTATTTTGTCCAAGTATTTTTGGAGTTATAGATGATTTTTTGGGTGGCACGGTGGCTTAGTGGTTAGCACTGCAGTCTTGCAGCGTTGGGGTCCTGGGTTCTAGTCCCACTAAGTACAACATCTGTAAGGAGTTTGTATGTTCTCCCCGTGTTGTGTGGGTTTCCTCCGGGTTCTCCGGTTTCCTCCCACACTCCAAAAACATACTGATAGGGAAGTTAGATTGTGAGCCCCAATAAGGACAGTGTTGCCATTGTATGTAAAGCACTGTGGAATTAATAGTGCTGTATAAGTGAATAAATATTATATTATATATTAATTTTTGAAGCTCTATAATCATGTATAGGAATGAGAAACACACTGGGGCCGATTCATCGTAGAATGGTAGAGTTGGAAGGGACCTCAAGGGCCATCGGGGCCAATCCCCTGTGAGTGCATATTTTACTAAATCATCCCAGCTATATGTTTCTCCAGCTTTGGCTTGAAGATTTCTATTGATGGAGAGCTCACTATACAGTGTGTCCACTCATATCCTGTCCACCACCATTAACTTGAGAACGGCGGCAGCTATAGACGTAGAAGTGGTGTCTAGGTATAGTAAAGTAGCCATGCGCTACGCAATGAAACCACCTATAGCGCCACCTGGTGGAAAACAACGAAGTTAGCATTTTTATCTCGAAAACGGAACGAGATAGAGAAAAAAAAGTGAATTACAAAGTTGTAGGGCATCATCAATTCAATACGAATCGACACCTTGCATACAGGAATGCTATGATATGAAACCCATGACCCCCCAAAACACTGAATGCTGGTCACACATATGGCGCTCATTTAACTATGATGCTCAAAGTGGCCACCGTCAGCTGCAATGCACATCTGGACTCTGGACAGCATACTGTATCTTGCTGCACGTTGTGCAATATGGTAGGTTACACGTTTGCACAAGCATCTGTGATACGTCGTCGTAGGTCCTGCAATGTTGGTGGAGGGGTCGCATACACCTGCTGTTTGAT
This sequence comes from Anomaloglossus baeobatrachus, assembly GCF_048569485.1. Lineage (NCBI taxonomy): Eukaryota > Metazoa > Chordata > Amphibia > Anura > Aromobatidae > Anomaloglossus > Anomaloglossus baeobatrachus. The sequence continues at coordinate 896,617,844 of NC_134353.1, read as the reverse complement.
GTGACCTCACAGAAAGAAGTGCAATGGGGTCAGGTCAGGTGAGCGTGGAGGCCACTCCACACAGCCACCATACCCAATGACTTGTAGGAAGGTCTCCATGAGTTATCGCTTCACGTCCGCAGCCTTGTGAGTTTTACACGTTCTAATCATAGCATTTCTGTATGCAAGGTGTTGATTCGTATTGAATTGATGATGCCATACAACTTTGTAATTCACTTTTTTTTCTCTATCTCGTTCCGTTTTTGAAATAAAAATGCTAACTCCGTTGTTTTCCAGCAGGTGGCGCTATAGGTGGTTTCATTGCGTAACGCTACTTTACTATGCCTAGACACCACTTCTATGCCTGTAGCTGCCGCCGTTCTCAAGTTAATGGCGGTGGACAGGATATGGGTGGACACACTGTATAATTATAGAATGGTGGAGTTGGAAGGTTTTTCAAAGGCCATTGGGGGACCTCAAGGATTTTCTGCAGAAATCTGGCATAAACACTTTAATAGTTCGCAATTGTGCAAAAATAAGTTAGGAGTTGCCCTAAAATATTACTACTTTTGGCACTGACAGGCCAGTACCTGCCCTCTACGCCAATATGGGCACAGCTTAGACCGAGCATCCTCACGCCCATCATCAAATCATGTCTCGTAAGATCAACGTTCTCAGCAGCGCATCGTCTTGGGTAAATAGGACTCGCGCTACTGAGAACAATGGCGGCTGGTGCGCCCTGAGCGGTCAGTTACAGATCATTCAGTGCACATCGGAAATGCGGAGCGGAGGCTGTTTAGTGCCGCTCATCTTTGCTGGTCACGTGCCTTTACCTGATTCAAAACTTTGGCACAAATACAGCACATTTCCTAAAACCTCCCTGGGGCTATGACCATCAGTAGGAAGATATTCCGCTACACTAAAGCGGGCTTTACACGCTACAATATATCTAACGATGTGTCGGCGGGGTCTTGTCGTAAGTGATGCACATCCGGCATCGTTAGTGATATTGTAGCGTGTGAAACCTACGTGCGATTGCGATTGTACGTAAAAACGTTGATCGCATGCAAGTCATTCAATTTCTAAAAATTGAACGTCCAGTTGTTCAATGTTCCCGATGCAGCACACATCGCTGTGTGTGACACCCCGGGAACGATGAACTCAGCTTACCTGCGTCCTGCCCGCCGGCACTCCGCTTCTATTTGCCGGCTGGCGTGTGACGTCGCCGTGACGCCGAACGTCCCTCCCACTCCCGGAAATGGATGTTCGCCGCCCACATCGAGGTCGTATGGAAGGTAAGTACGTGTGACGGGGTTTAATCGTTTGTGCGACACAGGCAACAAATTGAACGTGCCGCACATACGATGGGGGCGGGTCACATCGAATACCAGATCGTATGTGAAATCGTAAGGTGTAAAGCAGCCTTAACTGTGCAGGATTGAACAAGAAGTTGATCGGCTAATAGTAGAAGGAGATACATATACAAATATTGGGCACTAATGGTATTTCTGAATGTTCACGTAATCCCTTTGAGATTTTTTTTATCGTAAAAATAAGCCATTTTCCAGAAGAATTGCAATGTTATAAAAGAAAAGGGCAGTAACAAGTAGCCATGTTCATGGAAAGCGGATGATTTATTGACAGGCAATTTATTAGACCATGTTTAATAGGCATGTAGGTGCGGGACCTTGTAAAGCTGACTGCTGTCATGGCTCCCATTGCTTGGTTTGGGCATCAAAGGCCTTACAAGAGGGCTGTGTAATCTAAATGCTAAATGACCAACGCTTGAGTTATCTCTGATCTCTGCTGTTAAAGCTAGATGTTGTATGACTATTACGCTTACCACTTGTGGTATTCCTGTAGGGGGGGTTAAGGCTATGCCACCCCGCTTCATAAGTAGCCGGCACACCAAGGTTTATTGTAATGTAATCTAATGTATTGTGTATTTTGTGAATGGCCACCAGGTGGCAATGTGGTTCTATGACGGTTGTCCTGGCACCTGGATAGGCAGATAAAGGATTAAAAGAAAGGAGGAGGATAGGGTATATATAGTACAGGATATAGAAGGAGGGGAGGAGAGTCACCAGAAGGAGATAGAGATAGGAGGCCATATCGTTGCTATAATTCAAGATCCTAAGGGGCACCCCTTTGATCCTGGATATGCGGGGTCCTGCTCGAGAGGACTGTGGAACTACGTCCCCAGAAGCGGGGTTTAGTCTGGTCGGTTGGGGAGGCGTCCGTGTTTTACTGGACTCAAAACCCAAAGAAATCCCCTGCGAGACCGAAGGTCAATGGGCTCTTAACAAAGAAGGGTAGGTCCTGGCCAAGAGCATGAACATAGGAGTGCTGTCGTATATAGCCTTTCCAGGGCACAAGCTAATCCCTGTGGGTGGGCCGGATAGGCTTAAGGACTATTTGAATCGGTTTGTGCAGCGTGACGTCAGACGGGAGAATGAGGGGCCTAGTTTTGTCCTATGGAGCACAGGTGCCAGTAAAGCGGTCGGCCGTAAAATGACATATGAAAGTGGAGTCTGGAGGGTACCCCATCGGGACCAGAAGTGGTGCCCGTGTTATGCGAATGGAAAATGTCCCTGATTTGAAAATCAGTAAAGATCGTCTGTTTAAAGGAACTACACAAGTGTCTGCTTTATTGACTCAGAAAATGAATGGACTGTGGCGAAAGCATCCTTGCACTGGGGTGGGGACCGGAAGGCAAGGGGTTATTGAGCGGCTGCACTGCGGCCTGGTTTCCCTGCACACACGACTACTACTGCCTGCCCTGTCCCCCTCACATTCCCACATACTTGTAAATTTTTTTAAGACTTCATTAAAATGAGCACTGTAGCTCAGATGAGCAATACAAAATGCAAAGAAAATTCTTCTTTTAAAGATAACCTGTCACGTGGAAATAAATGCTATTACCCTGCAGATATGAGATTAATCTACAGGTTAATAGCATTTTGAACCTGCCTGGTGCATGTACATTAAATCTCGCTGCCAGGAGGAATAGAACTTTAATCCTCCTGGCAGCTTTCCGGTTTCAGTCAAAGTTACCACTATCACTACTATCATAAACTGATAACAAGCAGTCTTTGTGTTGGTTTCCATATACATGTCTATACTGTAAGCTAAAGGTGTCTACTGATGAGGTGTGATGTAGTCCTGGTGGCTGGAGGTACCACATAAGGACACAGCAGTACTATGAATGATGTCATTGTTCCAGAATTAGCATTTTGGGTTCAGGAGCTTCATGTTACAAATTGATAGCTATGTTTCTGCCTTGGATAAAGACGACCTGGACACCAAGAACTGATCGATAACTGCACTTTAATGATGATAATAAAAAAAATGATGCAGAACAATGCAACAAACAATTACATATTAAAAAAATGTGAGATATTGGAACATAGAAAGAGTCAGCAATCTTCACAAGGTACAGAATACACCAGGGATGTGCACGGATTGGGGGCTTCTTTGGTTATAGTTTGTTTCTTTTGACCATAATTGACCCACTGTTGGATGCTCAAAGTATTATAAAGAGATTTTAATAGAGCAACGACACCCATGAGTTGCAAATCCAAATTCCATGATACATTGATGGCATTTAGTGGCCGCAAAGCCAAAGAAAGATAGCTTTATAGATGCTCAATAGTAGAGTTGGTGCAAATTGATTTGCCCGTCCCATTCCATCGGCCACAACCGTGATTTGAGGCTGCTGGATAGGAGAGGGCATACGGCCTCTTACCTGCCGGCATCCGCAGCTCTTCTTTTGATTAGCCGGCTAAGTAAAACAAGGCCCACAGCTGCCGTCAGGTAAGAGGTCATATGCCGTACGCCCTCTCCCATTCCAGAACCACAGAACGCTGTCATGGTGGATACAATGGAACCTGTGAATAAATTCTCACCGACTCTACTCAAGAGAGATTCTCACTTTTGTTCCACCACCAACTAATGAGAATGGATAAATCTTAGCCTGGGTGGAGGACACCGCCAAACTAGAGTATGATCGCAGCCACACCTTGCCTCAAAAAGTCTCGGTAAAATTAGGTGTATTTTGACAGAGTGATGGATTATACATGTACATGTTGATCTTATTTACTAACGTGTTTACAACGTCTGATTAATAATATCTCAAGGACCTTTTTTTTTTTAGAGAAAGGAGCCCTGGCTTTCATCTTTTCTTGACTGCCAATTGCTGCAAAAGTGGTAAAAACCCAATTTATTTTTATGGTTATGGAGTTTTTTCTTGCACTTCTCCCTCATCATATCAGTAACATTTCCCATTGATGTGAACGGTTTAGGTGCATTTGCTCTTTTCATTTTAATCACATGTGAATATTGAAGCTCCTAAGTGATAATAATATAACCAGAAGATTAAGTAAGACTAAACCCTTGTATCTTTGGCTATGTCCTATAAGAAGGGTAATAAGGCACAGGGATATAGGAAAACTGAGCTCAATGTAAAGGCGAGAAGCAGCAACGTCTGGAGGCGGCGATTTCCCAGAATACAGGAGGAGACGCTTCTGCCATCTTTATTGTTCATCTCACAGGCCAAACGCCTTAAGATCCACAGAGGATTTCAGCAGCTCATTCCCGGCTCTGACAAACTGATCCAGGGAGGAACCTGGGAAAATAGGAAACATTCCCTGGTGAGAAGCAGCAATAGCCATAGATATATTACAGCCGACTGACCACAGCATGGTCCTGTGTAGTCACTACAGGAACATTATACAGCCAGAAATCAATGGAATGGGGATTGTTCTAATAGTATTAGTATGTCTGTCTCTGTTTAATATATGCAAAAATACATTCTCCCTGAGGCCAATTTTCTGAATACTCACTCATCTGTAGCTCCTCGGTATCAACAATTAAAAAATTAACCAAGTTTGTAAAAGGAGATAATTTAAAGGGGTATTCCCATCTCCAAGATCCCATCCCATTATGTAGTAGAGTAGGTATAATAATAATACAAATAATAATAATAGCAAATACCTCGAATTAGAAATGTAGTATAGCTCTGATATAGCCATGTCTCTTACCTCATGTGCAGGGCATTGCAGCTTAGGTATCCATGGTTATGACTAAGAGCAATTAATTAGCTGTCACTACATGAGTGGATGTGTAACAGTGTGTAAAGGGCTGCGAGCTGTGCTATAAAACCTAACAAGTTCCTTCTCTCTGTGTGTGTGTGATTCATCAGCAGCAGAGAGGGCACTATGACCCAGAGTTTTGCAGCTTGCAAAAGGTGGGGGCCTGGTGGACAGGGAGCAGGCTGGTGATGATGAGCTTCCAAAAACACAGGAAACAGCAGAAGTGACTGTACGGTCTTGCTGTGTGGAGCTCAGACTGTTGTGTGCTGCAGTTCTGTCTGAGGTGGAGGTCAACTGCCTACCAAGACGTTACCCTGGGACCTGGGTAAGAGTGAGAAGAAGCTTAGCCCCTGCTGATGAGAGCAGTGTACCCTTTTCCTTAGAGACAGCTCCCGGACAGAGGACATCCCTGTGCTGACAGAACTGTGAGTGGCATGGCTGAAGGACTTTGAACGCTGAGAAATAAAGAGGACAGATTTGTGTGCACATTGGAGTCTGCTGTTTGTCACCGAAGACCTCGGAAGCGACTGTAGTTGGGACCCTTCACAGAGCTTTGACTGATATTGACTGACAAACGGTACCTTCAGTTTAGTTATAGCTGGGTATACCAATTGCTAGTGTATATGCGCATATACCGTGTATCTGCTTATGTGTTGTAGTTAAAAGCAGATAAGTAGTAAGTTGGTGTGAAGCCTCAGAGATCCCCCTGGAGTCGCACTCACATGATTTACACTCCCCGGCTGCTGTGCTAGTTATCCAGCCTGAGTACTGTTAGGTAAATTTGTTCCAGGTTTGCTGTAATATTATATTGGGGAACTCTGAGGTAGCCACACAGACCCACAAGTATATCTCATTGTATGTTATCACTGTGGTAGTCTGGAAGAAGAGTCTGCGAACTGCTCTTTATCTTATATCCCGTCCCCCAACCCTGTCAGTAAACTCAGTTTGCTTAACTTTCTGCCTGCGCCTCTGTCCCGTGATTCACTGGATCCCTATTGGACCTTCAGTCATTACACATGTAACCATGGATATGACGCACCCGCTGGGTTTTGGGGTTACTCGTCACCAGGCCGGTGCGGGAGTTTGGGGTTGTCACAGTGGCCTGGCCCGGCTCTGTGATCCCGCGGTGTCAACCAACATGATGGAGGTGGATGAGGGTGATTTTGGGAGTATTTGTCTTTCGTGATGCCACCTGTGGTATGAGGCTATAGTGGGAGCCGCCACTGCGGAAAGTCTCTCTTTGCTGGGGCGGATGGTAACACAACTCGGATGTTGCAGCTCTCCACAGGTAGAGCTAGGCCCCAGGGAGAATGTTGGTGGTCATAGTCCACCCTAGTGTGGGAAACGCAGGGCGCGAGAAGGATCACACGGCACAGTGGTTGCAGTTTAAGATGTTTACTCACTTAGTTGCTAATGCCGTTGGAGTGCCAGACTCCGCTGTGATGGGCTCCAGACGATCCCAGATAGTTCGGGGGCCGGTACCGGAGGGATACTTCCTGAGTCCTTTCTCCCTGCGCTCTGTTGTGTGAGTCCCTGCGACTTGAAGCTACACAGGGACCTCTGTCCTTGGGGTGGTTATGTTCCCCTTCCCGTTTAGCAGGCAGCGCGTGTCCGTTAATGGGCCGCCCTATGGTCATGGCTCCTGGCTCTATATGCTGCTTTGGCCCCGGGCACTGTTGTGGGCCAGAAGACTTGAAATCCTCTGCATGGCGGATTATGCTGACAGGCCGTGAAGTGCCCACCAGCCTAGGGCTCCGCATCCTGAGATGTGCGGGGGCCTGAGGGAGCTATCAGCTCTCCAGTCAGCGACCATATTCTTCTGTGTCTCACTCCGTTCCCGGTGGTATATCGACTCCTCAAAGTGTGTGTGTGGCTCCTGCTCCCCACATCAGTCGCCCCGCCCACTCGAGCCCCAGAGTTAGTGGGTAGTAAGCCCCAAACTTTATGGTGACCTAAATGACCCTACCCTAACCCTGTCCCGGTGAGTGGGCAACTGGCTTATGTGTGGTGATGGATGTTGTAAACCGGCACCAACCTCTTCGTTACCCGGGATGAGTACCGCACCTCTGGTGAGATGCAGTACTCTGTGGCGACTGAAGCCTTAGGGGCGCCGCAGATACCTAAGCTAAAGTGCCCTGCACATGAGGTAGGAGACATGGCAATATCAGGAGAAATATACACCATGTGCAGCATTATTAGGCAAGTTGTATTTTAGAAGATTTTTTTTTATTATTGATCAACAACTATGTTCTCAATCAATCCAAAAGACTCATAAATATCGAAACTTAATAATTTTGGAAGTTGGGGTGTTTTTTTTTAGATTTGGCTATCTTAGGAGGATATCTGTTTTTGAAGGTAACTATTACTGTGCAGAATTATTAGGCAACTTAATAAAAACCAAATATATTCCCATCTCACTTGTTTATTTTCACCAGGTAAACCAATATAACTGCACAAAATTTAGAAATAAACATTTCTGACATGCACACAGTGTACTACATTTCTATTTGGAGGTATTTGCTAATATTATATTTTTATTACTATATTAATGTGCACTATTGATATCTAGAAAAAAATATTAAAATGCCGATTAAGTTTTAATATTCTAGCAGAATAGACATCATCCTCCATCGGTCTCTGAGATCTTACCTGCTTTGGCCTTAAGGCAGGAGATGGCTTTTCCCTCCAGTAATTCCCATTCCTCTCTTTGGTCCAGACAAGATGAATGAAGCCAGATCATTGCCAGGACTGTTGCCCACACTGAGGAGTCCTTGGTCTAGGTAACACCAAAGTATTAAAATTAAAAATATTAAAATTAAATTGGAATATATTAAGAACAACTGGCAGGACACGACCATTAATCGAAACGACACCTCAACCATAACTATCCGTGTTCCAAAAAATGTAAGAAGCTATTAAAACAGAATATAATAATAACTACTTTTAACTGCTCTTAAAAGGAACTTGTCACCTTGGAAAACTCGTTACCTGCAGCTATAGGGTTAATCTGCAGGTAAATAATGTTCCAATACTGTCTGGCCGCCTTACTGCTAGACCTGGGCTTGTCCATCAGTAGGATGTCTAAGCTGTAGGCCAGGTGATGAGGATCCCGCATAATCACCATACAGTCACCCATAACACAGTGCCTTTTGGGACCTATGGGTGAGACGTGCTATTCTGGTATTGCCTGACAAAGCCGAGGGAACATATTTAGGGAACAGATGGAAAACTACAGAGGAGATCATTGCTGTATTAGGCTATGTTCGCACGTTGCGTTTTTTTCCGCGTTTCTGCAGCGTTTTTAGCAGCAGCGTTTTTGATTGCCAGCAAAGTCTATGGGAAAGCAGAAATCCTGTCTGCACTTTGCTTTTTTTTCTGCAGCGTTTAATTTGCATATTTGTGGTCAAAAACCATGCTGAAAAAGAAGCAGCATGTCAGTTGTTTTTGCCATTTCTGCAGCGTTTCCTTAACATTGGAGTCAATGAGAAATGGCAAAACGCAACCAAAAGCACAAATCCTGCGTTTTTCATGCTTTTTACCTGCTTTTCCACTGCGTTTTTGGCTCCAAAAACGCATGCTTTTCTGGACAAAAATTAATGGGTTCTAATGTTCCTTTACACACACACAATAACCGAAAATTTAAATGTTAAAAAATTATAAACTTCACCTATTTTTCTGATAAAATGTGCATAACCACTATTTTTTCATTAAAATTGATAATTTCCCATATAGTTTTATTAAAAGTTAATTTTATACTTTTTTTCTCTTTTTTCATTCTTTTTGATTATTACAACTTTATTTCTCAGTGTCTTGATCTAAAAAACGCATCTGCAGAAACGCAGGTGAAAACGCAGGTAAAAAGCGCTAAAAACGCACTAAAAACGCGGTAAAAACGCATGCGTTTTTAGCGCTAAAAAATGGTCAAAAGCCATTTGGTCAAAAACCAAGGGAAGGAAAACATGCAGAATAAACTGCAGGTACTCCGACGCAACGTGCGCACATAGCCTTAGAGTAGTAGTCTGAGAAGGGGCACCCTAGCTGAAGCAGTGTAGGCCGAGAATGTTGTTAGGCCTGGTGGGAGACAGTCTGCTAGATCTGTGGGGGCTGTGGCATGCTATGTTTTAAAGGGGAAAATCTGGGATTTTTTTTTTTGGGGGGGGGGGGAACACCTTCAATGTACAGGCTGGAGCGCTCACTCCAGCACGCCATAAATAAACTGCAGTCCAGAGAAAGTTCACAGCATAAGCGGTGGCCTGGAAAATCCCTATCAGTTCTCAGAGCCCTTTTATTTATCAGCCTCATCCACAACCATACAGTCACGGCCGAAAGTGTTGACACAGTTAAAATTGTTCCAGAAAATGAAGTATTTCATCCAAAAAACTATTGCAATTACACATATTTTGTTATACACGTGTATTTCCTTTGTGTCTATTGGAACAAAAAAAACAGAAAAAAATAGGCAAATTGAACATTATTTCACACAAAACCCCCTAAATGGTCTAGACAAAATTGTTGCCACCTTTCCAAAAATGTGAGTAAACAACAGTTTCAAAAATGTGATATTTAAAAAAAGTGTGGGCAATATGACAATTAAACCTGAAATCAGATAAAAAAGGGAGAAGCTCACTCAATCTATTCATTGTGTGTCTGTGTGTGCCACACTAAACATGGAGAACAGAAAGGGGAGAAGAAAAATGTCTGAGGACTTGAGAACCAAAATTGTTGAAAAATATCAGCAATCTCAATGTTACAAGTCCATCTTCAGAGATTTTGATGCTCCTTTGTCCACAATGAGTAACATAATGAAGAAGTTTACAACCCATGGCATTGTAGCTAATCCCCTTGGATGTGGCTGGCAGAGAAAAAACAATGAAAGGTTGCAACGCAGGATAGTCTGGACGGTGGATAAGCAGCCGCAATCAAGTTCCAAAGAAATTCAAGCTGTCCTGCAGCTCAGCTATCAAATACAAAAAAATTCAGCCCACCCACTTCGGATCTCTTTGCTTTCACTCTGTGTCACGGATTATCAGCCAGGCAGCCACAAACAGTAGTATAGTAATATCCAAATTACACGGCCTTAAGAGTGCTTTACACGCTGCGACATCGCTAGCGATGTCGTGCGCGATAGCACCCGCCCCCCGTCGTTCGTGCGATATGTGGTGATTGCTGCCGTAGCGAACATTATCGCTACGGCAGCGTCACACGCACATACCTGTTCAGCGACGTCACTGTGACCGCCGAACAATCCCTCCTTCAAGGGTGAGGTGCGTTCGGCATCACAGTGACGTCACAAAACGGCCGTCCAATAGCAGAGGAGGGGAGGAGATGAGCGGCCGGAACATGCCGCCCACCTCCTTCCTTCCTCATTGCCGGTGGACGCAGGTAAGGAGATGTTAGTCGTTCCTGCGGTGTCACACACAGCGATGTGTGGTGCCACAGGAACGACGAACAACCAGCGCCATGCACCACCAACGACATTTTGAAAAGGAGCGACGTGTCAACGATTTTTGCCGTTTTTGCGATCGTTGATCATCACTCCTTGGTGTCACACGCTGCGATGTCGCTAACGGCGCCGGATGTGCGTCACTAACGACGTGACACCGACGATATATCGTTAGCGATGTCGCATAGTATAAAGCACCTTTTAGTCATGTCATAAGCGGGATTTACACGCGATATCGGTACCGATATCGCTAGCGTGCAACCCGCCCCCATCGTTTGTGCGAGACGGGCATATCGCTGCCCGTCGCGCACAAAATCGCGCACCCCCATCATACATACATACCTGCATAGCGACGTCGCTGTGACCAGCAAACCGCCTCCTTTCTAAGGGGGCGGTCCGTTCGGCGTCACAGCGCCGTCACTAAGCGGCCGCCCAATCAAAGCGGAGAAGTGGAGATGAGCGGGACGAACCACCTGCCCACCCCGCCCACCTCCTTCCTTCCGCATTGTTGGTGAGACACAGATAAGGAGAGGTTCCTGCGGGGTCACACGGAGCGATGTGTGCTGCCGCAGGAACGACGAACTACATCGCCCAAATATTAGCAACGATAATTGGGAGGAGGGGGGCATGTCACCGATGAGCGATTTGAACGTTTTTGCGACGATTCAAAATTGCTCATAGGAGTCACACACAACGAGATCGCTAACGCGGCCGGATGTGCGTCACAAATTCCGTGACCCCAACGAGATCGCTGTAGCGAAATCGTAGCGTGTAAAGCCACCTTAAGACCGTGTAATTTGGTTGAAGCGCGTCACAAGTTGCATATTTTTCCCCCCTCTAGGAGCTGTCTGTAACCTGCCTCCTATATTTCATGTACACATGGAATAAAACTATATGGAGATCTTATTTGGAGTGTGCTTTCCTTCATGTGCTGGATACTACTATACTATATTCCTGCAGCTCAGGGTGCATTAGTGTCAGTGCAGACTGTCCACTGACATTTGGATGAAATTAAATGCTATAGCCAGAGACTCAGGAGGACTCCTGACACAGAGGCATCAAAAAGCTAGACTGCATTTTGCCAAAATGTACGTGAGTAATCCAAAATCTTCTGGGAAAGCATCTTGTGGACAAATGAGACAAAGATAGAGGTTTTTAGTAAAGCACATCATTCTACTGTTTGCTAAAACAGAATGAGGCCTAGTAAGAAAATAACACAGTACCTACAGTCAAATATGGTGGAGGCTCAAAGATGTTTTGGGGTTATTTTGCTTCCTCTAGCACTGGGGGTTTTGACTGTGCGCAAGACATCATAAAATCGATTACGAAAGGATTTTGAGTCGCAATGTAGTGTCCAGTGTCCGAAAACTGGGTTTGTGTCCTACATCATGAGTCTTACAGCAGGACAAATGACCCCCAAACACTTCAAGAAGCCCCAAGAAATGGATGGAAACAAAGCGCTGGAGAGTTCTGAAATGGCAGTAATGAGTCAGATCTAAATCTCATTAACACCTGTGGAGAGATTTTAAAATTGCTATTGGGAGAAGACGCCTTCAAATATGAGACCTGGAGCAGTTTATAAAGAGGAGTCCGAAATTCCATGTGAGAGGAGAAAGAAGCTTCTGGATGGTTATAGGAAGCAATGGACAACAGTTATTTATTCCAAAGGGTAAAGGGTGTGCAACCAAATATTAAGTTGAGGGGGGCAACAATTATGTCCATCCCATTTTTGGAGTTTTATGAAAAATTATCTATATATATAATTGCCTTATTCTGTCTGTCTGTCTGTCTTGCTCCAAAATTGTGTCACGTGACAGTGTCACCGTAAGTGTCATAAAAGTGACAACTGTCGGATTGGCCACTGGGCTCGGCCTGGCCCCGCCCCCCATGGATTGGCCGCTCGCCTCGGCCTGGCCCCGCCCCCCGCATGGATTAGCCACTCTGGGCTCGGCCTGGCTCCGCCCCCCCACGGATTGGCCGCTTGCCTCGGCCTGGCCCCGCCCCCCACATGGATTAGCCGCTCGCCCGGGACCTCCGCACGCACCCCCAGAAGAGAGAAGACAGAAGAAAGAAGACCCCGCAGTCATACTCACCAGACGCCGACCGGGAGCAGGTGAGCGCATCAAGGTCCTGCAGCGGCGGAACACACACACACACACGCACACACACACATAAGAACAGACACACACATCAGATCACACTCACTCACTCTCACACACACCTCACACACACATCAGATCGCATCCACACACAACAACATCCAGTGATATCGCTTACTTCTCGGCGGCGATACTGTGCGTGCAGTGACCTTCCAGGACCTTCCGGAGGATCACATGGCCGGAAGCATGTGGTATCTCCGGATGTTGTGAGTGTGTGAGCGCGTATGTGCGATATCGTCAGTGTGTCTGTGTGCGTGTATGCGATCGGGTGTGTGCGTGTATGCGATCGGGTGTGTGCGTGTGTTCTGATGTGTGAGTGTATGCGATCGGATCTGTGAGTGTCGGTAGAGGAGCACGGCGTGCAGCACAGCTGCTGGGATCGCCCACCGGAGGGCACAGGGAGAAGTGGGGTGTGAGTGTATGCGATCAGATGTGTGCGTGTATACTGCCTGATGTGTGACTGTGGAGCACGATGGGGAGTGCACAGCATGGGGGATGGAGCACGATGGGGGGTGCGCAGCATGGGGGATGGAGCACGATGGGGGGTGCGCAGCATGGGAGATGGAGCACGATGGGGGGTGTGCAGCATGGGGGATGGAGCACGATGGGGGGTGTGCAGCATGGGGGATGGAGCACGATGGGGAGTGCGCAGCATGGGGGAAGGAGCACGATGGGGAGTGCGCAGCATGGGGGATGGAGCACGATGGGGAGTGCGCAGCATGGGGGATGGAGCACGATGGGGAGTGCGCAGCATGGGGGAAGGAGCACGATGGGGAGTGCGCAGCATGGGGGATGAAGCACGATTGGGAGTGCGCAGCATGGGAGATGGAGCACGATGGGGGGTGCGCAGCATGGGGGATGGAGCACGATGTGGGGTGCGCAGCATGGGTGATGGAGCACGATGGGGGGTGTGCAGAATGGGGGATGGAGCACGATGGGGAGTGCGCAGCATGGGGGATGGAGCACGATGGGGAGTGCGCAGCATGGGGGAAGGAGCACGATGGGGAGTGCGCAGCATGGGGGATGGAGCACGATGGGGGGTGCGCAGCATGGGTGATGGAGCACGATGGGGAGTGCGCAGCATGGGGGATGGAGCACGATGGGGGGTGCGCAGCATGGGTGATGGAGCACGATGGGGGGTGCGCAGCATGGGGGATGGAGCACGATGTGGAGTGCGCAGCATGGGGGATGGAGCACGATGGGGGTGCGCAGCATGGGGGATGGAGCACGATGGGGGGGGCGCAGCATGGGGGATGGAGCACGATGTGGAGTGCGCAGCATGGGGGATGGAGCACGATGGGGGTGCGCAGCATGGGGGATGGAGCACGATGGGGGGGCGCAGCATGGGGGATGGAGCACGATGGGGGTGCACACCTCCCCCCAAAACACACACACAGCGCCACACGCGCACCGCACAACACACCACACACACACACTGGGAACTACAAACACCGCCCTACACAGACACCCACACACACACAGACAACGCCGCACACACACACAACACCCAACACACAAACACCGTGGCATACACAAATATACGCACATACCGCGCAACACACACTGCACAAAACATACCTCCCCCAAAACACACACACGCACTCCACACCCACACAAACCGTGCAACACACACAGCACCACACACACAGAACCCTGTAGACACACAGCGTTCCACAAACAATGCAACACACACAACGCAACACAAAAACAACACCGCTCTCACACCCCCCCACCCAGACAACACCCAGAACATTTACTGTGCCCTACACAAACACTGACAACTACACACAACAACATCGATATATATAACAAAAATCATACATTAACTACACAATAAATTCTAGAATACCCGATGCGTTAGAATTGGGCCACCTTCTAGTGTATATTATAATTTTCTGAGAGAAATACTTCATTTTTCTGGAACAATTTCAAGGGTGCCAACACTTTTGGCCATTACTAAAGATCTTTTCACTGCACTGATTTAGGACACTTATACAATGATGTGCTGCTGTCTTCCCAATACTAAAGGCCGCTTTACACGCAACGACACCGCTAACGAGATATCGCTGGGGTCATGGAATCTGTGACGCACATCCGGCCTCGTTAGTGACGTTGTTGCGTGTGACACCTACGCGCGACCGCTAACGATCAGAAATACTCACCGAATTGTTGACAGGTTGTTCATTTTCTAAATATCGCTGCGCTTTCAGGACGCAGGTTGTTTGTCGTTCCTGAGGCAGCACACATCGCTACGTATGACACCCTGGGAACGACGAACAACAGCGTTTCTGCGTCCTCTGGCAACGAGGTGGGAGTGACGTGAATGCAGCTGCTCTCCACCCCTCTGCTTCTATTGGTGGCCCGCTGTGTGACGTCGCTGTGATGCCGAATGAACCGCCCCCTTAAAAAAGAGGTTGTTCAGCGACATCGCTAGGCAGGTAAGTCCGTGTGACGGCTCCAAACGATTTTGTGCGCCACGGGCAGCGATTTGCCCGTGACGCACACACGACAGGGGTGGGTGCTTTCACCAGTGATATCGCAAGCGATATCGCTGCGTGTAACACCCCTTTTAGATGCTTTCCCCTTTTTCTATACAGGGCAGAGAGTGATTTCATTATCCGTGAATTTCATCATCAGAAAACTCCATTTTTCATCATCCTAATGCTTCTAATGTGTGTATCTAAAAACCCTCAACCGTGCCAAATACACCTTTATGGTATTCCCATGTCAATTAAACTGTGTGAATGGATCATTTAACAACCTTTGGCTGGAAAAATATCTGTACTGGATCCAGTTTACCATCATATTTGAATAAATCAAACAGGTATGATTTACACCTACCCACTTCCACCCCTTTTTTTCCCCCTCTTCATTTTCTAGGTTTTCTTACCATTCATTACTAAAAGGATTCTCTATTGTATACCTGATAATGAATTATATAGTAATGAATCCCATCAAGGTTGATATCTGTCAGGCTTGTTAACTTATTTTCTCAATTGTTAGTGTCACACGGAAGTTGACGTAATGTACTATTTTGATATCTCAGGTTCACCATATTCTATATCCTTCTCCGATTAATGTGATAAAATACCAAAACAAAAGCAAAAAAATGCAAAAAATCTATAACACTAAACAAAAATGCAATACAGAGTTGTAAACATCTGTAAGTCATACCTGATCCGGATTCTTCTTGCTTGCCTCCTGCTCGGATATCCCCAATATTGAGAAGATTTCAGGGTTAAGATTCCAGGACCCATCAGCATTTTGCAGAGAAATCAACTTGACAAAACTGGGGGTCTCCTCAACTGGAACTAAACATGATAAATACAAGAATTGAGTGTTATTATTATACTGCAATATACGGATTTTACATTGTTATTTTTAATGGATAATTCCCAATGCCACTATTATAGTACTAAATTAAACTAGACTATTATTAGCAGGTGAATAGTACGGCCTGGATGTAATGCTTTTATGGGATGACTGGTTAAAATGGCATATTTAGAAGCTGTCTAATCACTTTTTATCTTGTCTCTATGCGCATTATTTATTTGGTTATTGTGTATACTATTTATCTGGTCACTGTGTATTATTTATCTGATCACTGTCTATACTAGTTATCTGGTCACTGTGTATACAATATGTCTGGTTACTGTGTATAATATTTATATGGTCATTGTATATACTATTCATTTGCTTACTGTGTATAATATCTATCTGGTAAATATGTGTACTATTTATCTGGACACTGTGTATAATATTTATCTGGTCGATATGTATACTATTTATCAGGTCAATGTGTATACTATTTTTCTAGTCGCTAAGTATATTATTTATATGGTTTTTGGTTATACTATTTATCTGATTGCTGAGTATATTATTTATCTGTTCACTGTGTATTCTATTTATCTGATCACTGTGTATACCAATTATCTGATCACTTTGTATTTTATTTATTTGATCACTGTGTATACTACTTATCTGATCACTGTATATACTATTTATTAGGCAACAATGTATGCTATATATCTTGTCACTGTATACTACCGTATTTTTCGGACTATAAGACGCACCGGACCATAAGACGCACCCTGGTTTTAGAGGAGGAAAATAGGAAAATAAAATTTTAACCAAAAAATGTGGTCATGACACACTGTTATGGGACGAGGATCTGCTGCTGAAACTGTTAAGGGGGTAATGTCCCCAAATTCTCTACTAAGGTACCCCATTCTGGTAAGGATCCTCCTGCCTTGTATATGATCCTGCTCATATACCCCCATCCTGCTCATAATATACCCCCCATCCATCCTGCTCATATACCCCCATCCATC
Organism: Anomaloglossus baeobatrachus; assembly: GCF_048569485.1. Classification (NCBI taxonomy): domain Eukaryota; kingdom Metazoa; phylum Chordata; class Amphibia; order Anura; family Aromobatidae; genus Anomaloglossus; species Anomaloglossus baeobatrachus. The sequence goes on along the minus strand of NC_134353.1, from coordinate 896,600,842 downwards.
CTGCTCATATACCCCCATCCTGCTCATATACATGCACTCTACTTTGCCATGAACTGATCTTCACTCCACTTTGCTCTGCTGTGTGTGCTAATACCTGGTATGTCAATTCATGCACTCTACTTTTGCACTATATCTGACCTGTTCTTTCTTTGCTTCAATATCTTCCTGACATCCTCCAGCATCTCACTGTGATCTTTCCCCCCCTGTTTAGCACCCCCCTTTTATGACCTTTGTTTATTTTGCCTATGTTAAGCTGCATCTTCTTTTTTTTTTTTTTTTCTTTGATTGAGTGATCAAGGGGTTAGTCTTGCACCCCACCCCTTCACAGCTGAGTGCACTTGTATGTGTATATAGTGGGGCAAATAAAAGTCTGCACAAGACGTTTCGTCTGCACCAATACAAGTATGCACCATATAAGTATGATGCATTGAATTAGGCCGGAAGTGACCGGAAGGTGACTGCATACATAGTCAATGTAAATAATGTTTGTGTTTCTAGTCACTCTCACCCCTATAATACTTCACTTTTTACTGCTCCCTCTGATCCCTAAAGCCAGCAATGAACTATTCATCTCTCCCTCCATCCTCCCCACCCATCTTACCTTCCCCTCAGATATTTTCCTCCACATTTCACCCAGTGTCTCCAGATACACACGTCCATCTCATGGCCTCTCCTGCTCCCACTTACTAACACTCTCACTGCTTCTCCTCACTGCTGGGGATATTGCTCCAAATCCTGGTCCTCCTCACCACATCCCTATTGTCATTTCAAACCCTCTCCAACAACCTAACACAAATTTCCGCAACCTCGCAAACCTCATACCCATTCACCCAGCCCCGCTCCCCCAGTCCCACTAACAGGAGCTCTATGGAACGCTCGCTCTGTCTGCAACAAACTATCCTACATTCATGATCTGTTCATCACTAATAAACTCTCCTTCCTCGCCATCACAGAAACCTGGCTCACCCCCTCTGACACTGCCTCTCCTGCTGCACTTTCTTATGGTGGTCTCCAACTCTCTCACACCCCCCGCCCCAGTAACAAGCATGGTGGAGGAGTTGGTTTGCTCCTGTCCGACCAATGCTCCTTTACACCAATTCCTCTACCACCCTCTGTCACGCTCCCCTCTTTTGAGGTGCACTCCTTACGCATCTACGCCCCCTCCAACCTTCAGCTGGCTGTCATTTACCACCCTCCAGGGCCAGCCACTGCCTTTTTTGACCATTTCACCACCTGGCTACTACACTTCCTTTCCACCGACATCCCCACCATCATTATGGGTTATTTCAATATCCCCATTGACACTTCCCACTCATCTGTCTCCAAACTTCTAACACTCGCTTCCTCCTTCAGCCTCACCCAATGGTCTTCTGCAGCTACTCACAAAGATGGCCACACGCTGGACCTCATCTTCACTCGCCTCTGTTCCCTATCTAACCTCTCTAACTCACCTCTCCCCCTGTCTGACCACAACCTACTCACATTCTCTTCCCTCTCTTCTCCAAGTATGCAACCCCCCCTCCACAAATTTTCATACCCTCGCAGAAATATCAAACACATTGATTTACACGCCCTTTCTCAGTCCCTTCTCCCCCTCACAGACATTGCATTTCTACATGATGCAGATGCCGCTGCAACTTTATACAACACTACAATCTCTGCAGCTCTCGAATCAGCTGCCCCCCTCACACACACCAAAACCCGCACAATCAACAGGCAACCCTGGCACACAAGGCAGACTAAAGAACTTAGACGGGCTTCCAGAATTGCTGAGCGCAGATGGAAGAGGTCTCATTCCACTGAGCACTTCATTGCATATAAAGAGTCCCTCACCACTTTCAAGTCCACACTCACTGCTGCAAAACAAACCTACTTCTCATCCCTCATATCTTCTCTCTCTCACAACCCTAAACAGCTATTCAACACTTTCAATTCTCTCCTCCGTCCTCCGGCACCACCTCCCTCTCCTCTCATCTCAGCTGAAGACTTTGCCTCTTTCTTCAAGCGGAAGATTGACAACATCAGAGCAAGCTTTGGCCCACAATCACCACAGCCCCTCATCATAGCTACTCATCCCTCTTCCTCCAAATCCAGCTTCTCCACCATGACAGAAAACAATCTCTCCACTCTACTCTCAAGATCACATCTAACCACCTGTGCACTGGACCCGCTCCCATCGCACCTCATCCCCAACATCACCGCAGTCCTCATCCCAGCCCTAACCCATCTCTTCAACCTATCACTAGCAAGTGGTGTATTCCCTTCATGCTTTAAACATGCCTCTATTACACCCATCCTCAAAAAGCCCTCCCTTGACCCATCCTCTGTGTCAAACTATCGCCCCATATCCCTTCTCCCCTATGCCTCAAAACTACTGGAACAGCATGTCCATCTTGAATTGTCCTCATACCTCTCCTCCTGCTCCCTCTTTGACCGGCTTCAATCTGGCTTCCGACCACATCATTCTACCGAAACTGCCCTAACCAAAGTCACCAATGATCTACTAACCGCCAAAGCCAAGCGACACTACTCTATCCTCCTCCTCCTGGACCTGTCCTCTGCCTTCGACACAGTAGACCATTCCCTCCTACTACAGATTCTCTCATCTCTGGGCATCACAGACTTGGCCCTATCTTGGATCTCCTCATACCTAACCGACCGAACTTTTAGCGTCTCCCATTCTCACACCACTTCCTCAGCTCGCCCCCTATCTGTCGGTGTCCCTCAAGGCTCAGTTCTTGGACCCCTGCTGTTCTCCATCTATACCTTCGGCTTGGGACAGCTCATAGAGTCCCACGGCTTCCAGTATCATCTCTATGCCGATGACACACAGATCTACCTCTCTGGACCTGACATTACCTCTCTACTAACCAAAATACCACAATGTTTGTCTGCTATTTCATCCTTCTTCTCTGCACGATTCCTAAAACTTAACATGGACAAAACAGAGTTTATTGTCTTTCCTCCTCCTCACTCACCTCCTCCAACAAGCCTTTCCATCAAACTTGATGGTTGCTCACTCACCCCAGTCTCACAAGCTCGTTGCCTTGGAGTAACCCTCGACTCTGCTCTATCCTTCAAGCCACACATCCAAGCCCTCTTCAACTCATGCCGATTACAACTCAAAAATATCTCCCGGATCCGTGCTTTTCTTAACCAAGAATCTTCAAAAACATTAGTGCATGCCCTCATCATCTCCCGCCTCGACTACTGCAACCTCCTGCTCTCTGGCCTCCCTTCCAACACTCTTGCACCCCTCCAATCTATCCTAAACTCTGCAGCCCGCTTAATCCACCTCTCCCCTCGCTACTCCCCAGCCTCGCCACTCTGCCAATCCCTTCACTGGCTTCCCATCGCCCAACGACTCCAGTTCAAAACATTAACCATGACATACAAAGCCATGCACAACCTGTCTCCTCCCTACATCTGTGACCTAGTCTCCCAGTACCTACCTGCACGCAACCTTAGATCCTCACAAGATCTCCTTCTCTGCTCCTCTCTTATTTCCTCTTCCCACAATCGTGTACAAGATTTCTCCCGTGCATCCCCCATACTCTGGAACGCTCTACCTCAGCACATCAGACTCTCCCCTACCGTGGAAAGCTTCAAGAGGAACCTCAAGACCCACCTCTTCCAACAAGCCTACAACCTACAATAGCCCTCAGCCCAGTAGACCACTGCGCAACCAGCTCTGTCCTCACCTATTGTACCATCACCCATTCCCTGTAGACTGTGAGCCCTCGCGGGCAGGGTCCTCTCTCCTCCTATACCAGTCTGTCTTGTACTGTTAATGATTGTTGTACGTATACCCTCTTTCACTTGTAAAGCGCCATGGAATAAATGGCGCTATAATAATAAATAATAATAATAATAATATACCCCCATCCATCCTGCTCATATACCCCCATCCATCCTGCTCATATACCCCCATCCATCCTTCTCATATACCCCCATCCTGTTCATATACCCCCATCCATCCTGCTCATATACCCCCATCCTGCTCATATACCCCCATGCTGCTCATATACCCCCATCCATCCTGCTCATATACCCCCATCCATCCTGCTCATATACCCCCATCCTGCTCATATACCCCCATCTTGCTCATATACCCCCATCCATCCTAGTCATATACCCTTATCCTGCTAATATACCCCCATCCTGCTCATATACCCCCATCCTGCTTATATACCCCCATCCTGCTCATATACCCCCATCCATACTGCTCATATACCCCCATCCATCCTAGTCATATACCCTTATCCTGCTCATATACCCCCATCCTGCTCATATACCCCCATCCTGCTTATATACCCCCATCCTGCTCATATACCCCCATCCATACTGCTCATATACCCCCTGTGACGGGGTGTACAGCAGAGAAAGGAGAGACAACAGGCCGAGGAACGATCCAACAGGTTTATTCACAAGAACACTGGAACAGCACACGATAAGTCCACGTAAAACAGATTCGGGGGCCCTTCCCGACAATCCTCGGACCGGATTACAAAGCAATCGTCCTTACAGTAGTCCAAAGAGTTCCACACAATCCCACGGGCCGCCACACAGGCCTAGCTCCGTCCGTGTCCACAGCCACACAGGCTGGAGCTCCTGCTCCCTTCAAGTTTCAGCTCACTCTGCCTGAATCTCCCAGGTAAGCAGAGTTTACACTAGTTGGACTCTAGGCCCACCTCCCCCTACTCCCAGGGATGGAAGTGCCTCAAGAGGATATAACCTTGCATTTTAGGGGGGTGATTACCTACAACAATAGAAATGTACACAGAAGTAGTTCAAATAAGACAATGAACCCAGCTTGAAATAGGAATCTGTACAGCATATACAGTGAGAGGGTAAATTACATCTTCACAATCCCTCCCCCTCCCAACTTGTGTACGTACTAGGGACCTCTACAGGTCACTGGTTAAGTACACACAGGCAGAGCGTTACTTACATGTGGCTTCATGCAGCCACGAATTGGCATCGTAGCTCTCCCACATCATTGCCCAGGAGAACAGCTGCAGGCAGACCACCCATCACCCCAACCACACATCGCCTGACCCCAAAACCAAAGCTCAGATCCACAGTGGCTGTGGGAATAGTCCTCCATTGTCCACCAGCCAGTTCAATGACAATCCCAGGTCCTCTATGGATTGCCTCAGGCCGAACCACTCGGGGATCAGCCAGTGTGAGGAAAGCACCCGAGTCACAAAATCCAACAAGTCTCTGTCCATCCAGCACAACCTCCTGCAAGTGCTTACCTCGATGAGCAGAAGTCGTCATAACTGCAGGTCGCACCCCGTAAACTCCTGGTGGTGCAACATGGGCTGAGTCACTAGGCCAGTCCTCACATAGCGGTGCCACATCTTCCTCCATGGCGCTGGGCTGTAAATAATTAACAATCCGATTGGGCGCAGGATCAGTCCTCATTTGAACAGCTGGGCAGGAGACTTGCCGATGCCCTGGCTGTCCACATTGATAGCATCTGAGCTGGGTCTCCCTCCATCCAAGGCGTCCTCTTGGGTAAGGGGTAGGGGAACTTGGAGGCCGGCTCCCACCTGAAGGTGCTGTAGGGGTTTGAGGATGATTCCTCCATGGCCTGGCTGGGCATGAGGCCTGCAAATGCCCGGCATGCCTACAAACATAACACCTGCGCTCTGTTACTTCCTCTCCCCGGCGTATTCCAGAAAGTGCAGTAGAAGCAACTGGAGGCACATTAACACGGGTATCAACATGTGGTGGCTCAGAGGAACGGGGAACAATGGGGACAGAATAACTGGGGGCATCCGGTGTTGTGGAGCTGTTAGGCGTCTCTCCATCCTCCAACAGAACCCTCCACTGAGGCTTGATGGTGAGCACCTCATCAGCTAGAGCAGCAGCTTCCTCCACTGTCGCTGGTTTTCTCTCACGCACCCATTCCCGGATCTCAGCGGGGCACTTGAAGTAAAACTGCTCTTTTAGGAGGACCTGGAGGACGGTCTCCAAGGTTAAGGCCTCCTCTGCCTCCAACCAACGATGCCACAGATGTTTGAGTTTGTGGGCATACATCTTGAAGGACACTTCCTCATCACATGCTAGAGTACGGAACTGAGTCCTGTAAGTGTCTGGCGTTACAGCATAATGTTCTAGAATAGTCTGTTTAATATCCGCATACTCACAGTTCCACCGATGGTCCATAGCTCTATAGGCTGCAGCAGCTCCACCCTCTAAGAGCCCAACCAGATGCCGGACGCGCTCCCTTTCTGGGACTTCCATTAATCGACACTGATGCTCAAAGTCCTGGAAGAAGCCCTCAATGTCACCAGCAGCCTCATTAAACTGCTTGAAGTCTTTGCGGGACACTCTGGGAAGTTCCCTCATGATGGGTGCTGGGGTTACAGTCTGTCTGGAACCTCTCGCGGCTTCCACAGCGAGCTGCTTATCCAGCAATGCCATCTCCTCCATCCTGCGCTCCTTCTCTTCAGCTCCACGCATGGCCTCCCTCTTATCTTCTATGGTGGCCTCATCTCCAAGCAGTGCCATCTTTTCCTTGTACCACACAACCCATTGACTTTTTTGGGTATTCACCTCCGGCTCCCGTCTTTGCTCCCCTTGCTGTGGAAATTGTTCCTCGGTGCCATCTTGCAGGCAAGCGTGTTCCAATGCCTCAATTAGTTGCTCCTTAGAGAGTCCTTTGTAGCCGACACCTAATTCACGGGCCTTTGTTTGTAGACTCGCCACAGTCCAGTTCCTGTATCCTGAGGTTCTGGTTTCAGACGTCGATTGGCTGTTGTCCTCCATTTCTTCTGCTCTGCTCCCGCCGCTGCCAACCAGTTTGTGACGGGGGTGTACAACAGAGCAAAGAGAGACAACAGGCCGAGGAACGATCCAACAGGTTTATTCACAAGAACACTGGAACAGCACACGATAAGTCCACGTAAAACAGATTCGGGGGCCCTTCCCGACAATCCTCGGACCGGATTACAAAGCAATCGTCCTTACAGTAGTCCAAAGAGTTCCACACAATCCCACGGGCCGCCACACAGGCCTAGCTCCGTCCGTGTCCACAGCCACACAGGCTGGAGCTCCTGCTCCCTTCAAGTTTCAGCTCACTCTGCCTGAATCTCCCAGGTAAGCAGAGTTTACACTAGTTGGACTCTAGGCCCACCTCCCCCTACTCCCAGGGATGGAAGTGCCTCAAGAGGATATAACCTTGCATTTTAGGGGGGTGATTACCTACAACAATAGAAATGTACACAGAAGTAGTTCAAATAAGACAATGAACCCAGCTTGAAATAGGAATCTGTACAGCATATACAGTGAGAGGGTAAATTACATCTTCACACTTCCTGCTCATATACCCCCATCCTGCTCAAATACCTCCAGCCTGCTCATATACCCCCATCCTGCTCAAATACCTCCAGCCTGCTCATATACCCCCATCCTGCTCATATACCCCCATCCTGCTCATATACCCCCATCCTACTAATATACCCCCATCCTGCTATATACCCCCCATCCTGCTCATATACTCCATCCTGCTCATAATATACCCCCATCCATCCTGCTCATAATATACCCCCATCCTGGTATATGGCCTGTATCCTGTGGCACAAAAAAAAAATAAACGTTTATACTCACCTTTCCTCACTCCCTGCAGCACCGATCAGCTTCCTCTCTGTCTCAGCAGCAGCGCCGCTGTGTGGAGCCGTCACCGTTGTCTGCAGCATCGCGATGTCTTCCTGTCTGTGCCGGTCAGCTGATCTGTGTGGACACTCGCGGCGCGCACAGCGATGACGTCATCGCTGTGCTCACCGCTCACTACACAGATCAGCTGACCGGCACAGACAGGAAGACATCGCGATGCTGCAGGGGAACGACTCGGTGAGTACACTGATTCACTGCACATGATCACTGAATACAGCCACACATGATCACTCCAGGCTGTAGTTGCCAGGGGTGAGCATGCGGGCCGGCTGTTAATTATGCACGCACCCTCCGCTCAACCCCCCCACCCATCACCCCGCCGACCTGTCAGTGCCGGCTTCAGCGCTGAGATGATGGGCGGGATGATGGGCGTGCATATGAAATGAGCGGGCCCACATGGTCACGGCAGGCTGCTACAGCCTGCCCGTGCCCCCAAGACTTGCTCCACCGCAGCACCCTCATTCCCCACAGCCACATTCAGACCATAAGACGCACCCCCCCCACTTTCCCCCAACATTTGGGGGAAAAAAAGTGCGTATTATAGTCCGAAAAATACGGTATTTATCTGATCACTGTATATATTATTTATAACACTGTGGTTTATACTATTTATTTGGTCACTGTGTATACTATTTATCTGGACATTGTATTTACTGTTTATCTTATTGCTGTGTATAATATTTATCTGGCACTGTATATACTCTTTATCTGAACTATAAATGCTGCTGAACTCGGTAAGTGCAATTGAGGTGTATGTG